>NC_081202.1:4405567-4713622 GCF_902713425.1 Acipenser ruthenus
AAGCGAGCATCTTAACCACTAAGCGGTTACGGGGCCTCTGCATTCCTGGTTACAGCGCTTTAACCTGCACTCGAACAGCAGTGCAGCACAGAACACTGCCTGCTACATATTTCAACAAAAAACAAGACTGGGTGCAGGGAAAATGAAATGCCTTCCTCTTACTGTAGCTGGATTTACACCCACACACGTGCACACGAACTCACGCACACACACACACACATGTTTGCATTCCTATATTTGTGGGGACTTCTCATTGACTCTAACTATATTTTTTATTTACTATTTCTAACTCCAATCAGACAAAACTCCACACAGGGTGAAAGTCGACACCAAACAAAATATTTTGGCACTTTTAATTTTTTTTTTTGAAGTCATATTTAGTTCTTAAAAGGTGTTTTACAAAGTGGGGACGTCGACACAACGTCATTTTTTCAGGAGTTGGTATCTTTGTGGGGACATTTTCTCAAATTTTTTCAGCACATTGATAGTAATACCTGCCCATACACACACACACACACACACCTACACACCCACACGCCTACACCTACACACACACACACACCTACACACACACACACACACACACACACACACACACACGTGGAAAATACAGATAGATAGACAGACAGATAGATAGATAGATAGATAGATAGATAGATAGATAGATAGATAGATAGATAGATAGATATACATTATTATAGCTTTTGTTCTGCTGCTGATCAGTGAAATGGTCTAGTTCCTGTTTTGGAGTTTCTCTTCAGTGTATTCTCACTCACTGGTATAAATAACTCTGTTAATAATGTTTAGAAAGTGGCACACAGCTTCAGGATCTGTACACTGGGGACTGCTGTTAAGATCTTGTTTTGCCTTTTTGTCTTGATGGCTATGTTTGAAGTGAATGACCAGAAGTGATACTCTGTTTATGTTCACTCTTTATCCTGGGGCTGCTGCAACCTTTTAATTTGGGTCAATATTCTGTTGCTCATAATGTAAAAAACGACACGTTCTCTGTTGCATGTTTAAACTGAGATTGAGGTTTTCTCAAGGTTTTACAAGGCAGTTATTTCACAGAATGTACTATACAGAATCACGAGACGGGAAGTTGGTGTGACAGAGAAATTAGCCCTATCATATGTTAGAATATCAGAGGCAGCATCATAGATTAGACAGAGCTCAAACTACAGTATTTTTCCACAAAATAATAATGTGCTGATGTAGGAAATCAATTTTGATTTTGATATGGCCTGTTTTTTAAACCCAGTAACACCTGGCAACCCTGTTATTATCTAATGGATCTGAACTGGTTTTACTGGAATTAAAGTAAAGCCACTTCTTCTTGTGTCTCAGAACAATGCAGAACTTACCAACAATGTTGACCCAAGGGACTTTTTCGACCTGAAAAAAGAAACAAGGACCAGGGGTCACACATAGATTAGATAAAGGGTGTTCAGAACAGAAAATAGGAGGCACTTTTACACATTAGACTGCATGGTGACCCAATAACAGGCTATTATAACACTTTCTCTTCTGTTGTGGCTGATTGTGATCTCATACAGCAAGTATGAATTTGGGGTGTTCATGATTATTTCATGTGTATTAAGGGAAATGTTATGAAGTCATGAAAAGTATGTCATGAACTCATGCTTGTGACTTTTGAATTCAATAGGAATTTCATTTGAAATCAGTAGGAAATCATGTGTTAGTTACATTGGAATTACAGACACTTATTTTAAAGTGTTACCAAAGTTTGTATAGGAGTGACAAGGCTGGTGTTTGAGTAGGCACCTGGAAATTTTGTTTTCACACTTCTATGCAACCCTGTAAAACTGTACTGTGGAATGGATGAAGTAAAGCATAGTGAAATCATGGCATAACACTGTTGCCACTGGAGATCACAATCAGCCCCAATCTAGATTAAAATGGGTTAATGGGACACACTGTGTGTGTGAGTCTGAGTTCCCCAGTAATAAAACCTGTCCTAGACGGGGTTTTCAACCTGTTTTCTAAAGCTCAGGGAACAAGTTGCTTTTATAAAGACTGACTAAACCATTTTAATTTAAGTTTGATGATGATGAGTTATCGGGTTACAAATCAGTACTGTATCCATTGTGAATGAATCGTTATCGGTGCCAAGAAGGTGTTCTTTTAAGCAAAGTTCCTGTTCCTTTAGCCTGAGCATTTACAATGGGGAAAAATCAGTTTCACCACAAGGGTATTCTCTTAGGTGAAGTGTTCTCTTAGGAGGTCTTTCCATACACAGAGACTACTGTATACAGTACTTCTCCTCCAGATGCTGGGGCTGGTTGCTTTCATTAAGCATTAACAAACCAAGTATAGTAGAAGCATAGGCCTGCAATGTAATTACCTTTACACTAATGCACTGTGAACGCAGCCCAGTAAATCATACCTAGTCCCTACCAAAATGTCCTCTTTAATTACCAGTATCTTTCAGCACACCCTTTAGGGGACCTTAGGTGCACATTCTTGGAATCAAACAGATCTTCTCCGAACTCTTTAAATCTAGGATTGTGGATCTAGGACACAGCATACATCTACTTTTATTCTCTTCCTGTTTTGTTTTTATTTTTTTACAATACCCATTCTATATTGTCCAGACATTAAGTCTCCATGCACATGTAAACTATTCCCTCAACCCCCAAGCAAGTAGGCAATATTGATATTTATCAGTTCAACTTTAGGCCAAAAAAAATAGCTACTATGTAACAAGCTCTTTGTTTTGTTTGTTGTTTAAGATGTGGGATTGTATCTTTTTTTCCTTCTTTGTCTCCTCCTTTCTGTGGTGTACAGCAACTGTAAACTTGGTGACTGCAGCGAATACAAGGGTGTAGTCTTTTTGAGGATAGCTTTGGGTGTGATGTGTCTGTTTTCATGGCTTTTGCTAATCCAGTTTCCAGGAGAAATTACAATGATGCATTAGGCCCATGGGAAAGGCACAGGAACTGTGAAATTGCTGCAAACTCCCATTAAAACTAATCACCTTAAATGTAGCCTCACACAATATTTGATTAGATTCCTCGTTGCACTGGGCTAGTTGGTGGTTTCCTGAGCCAGGAATTACAAGTGGAACCCCACCAGGAAGTCCGCTCTGTCCGTCCTCGTATAGAGTTACGTGCTTGTTTTGTGGCTCATTTCTCCTATTTAATGCTGTTCAGGGAAAATAACATGCTCTTTTTTGTCTTGTTAAACCGTAAAGCCTTCAGTTTGCAGTTGTAAAAGTTGTAATTTCACTCCGGTTTTTCTATTAAATGTTTTGGTTAAAAATAGATTTTACACGCAACGCTATATGATTGCTACCTTTTAAAAAATGTGCTTTCTGGAATGGGGCGGCTTTGGTACAGACGGACTGCACCAGTCTACCAGTGCTGGGGCTGTAAGCATAGCATTCCAGACTGATTCGAGTGTGGGGTGGGGGGCTATTTGAATATCTGCACAGATCCTGATCCTGCCACCCTACATCTCAATGTTAATTCTGCTGGTGGTTTTCTTTAAAGGGTGGTTTGTTGACCCCCTTATTGGCATCAATAAGTACAATCGAAACAAGCTTATGAGTTTAAGGACAGCAGTATTTGAATCCGACGCCGTTAATTAAAAAAAAAAAAACACAGGAAATGTTGAGCTCCAGTCACAAGCTAGCTCCAGACTTGGTTGGACAGTTGACCACCACATGCATTCACCAACCCATCTAGCTAATCAGAGAGAAGCAGGACAATACTGTTTTGGAAATGAGATGTTGCATTTCAGTTTGCCACATTGTGGTTTTATAGTTATGGATGAAGCATGGCCCTTAATTGTTTATTGTTGAATACATCTGTTATATTATCCTGCTGTACAAAAACTGCTTTGTTATGTGTGCATATACATATATTGAATTACATACCGAATTGTAGTTTTCCATATACTTAATGAAAAACAGCAAAAGAAATTAAAAATTTGACATTTTGAAATCTGACATGAAATACTATACTACTATTATGGCTGCCAGTAGAATTTTGCGATATCATTTTGTAGTTAATTTGATTACATGATGTAAAATAAAATATCTGAATTATGTGTGTATACATAACAAAATGCAAAGTGAGTGAACAGAAGAAAAATCTACATCAAATCAATATTTGGTGTGACCACCCTTTGCCTTCAAAACAGCATCAATTCTTCTAGGTACACTTGCACACAGTTTTTGAAGGAACTCGGCAGGTAGGTTGGCCCAAACATCTTGGAGAACTAGCCACAGTTCTTCTGTGGATTTAGGCAGCCTTAGTTGCTTCTCTCTCTTCATGTAATCCCAGACAGACTCGATGATGTTGAGATCAGGGCTCTGTGGGGGCCATACCATCACTTCCAGGACTCCTTGTTCTTCTTTACGCTGAAGATAGTTCTTAATGACTTTCGCTGTATGTCTGGGGTCATTGTCATGCTGCAGAATAAATTTGGGGCCAATCAGATGCCTCCCTGATGGTATTGCATGATGGATAAGTATCTGCCTGTACTTCTCAGCATTGAGGAGACCATTAATTCTGACCAAATCCCCAACTCCATTTGCAGAAATGCAGCCCCAAACTTGCAAGGAACCTCCACCATGCTTCACTGTTGCCTGCAGACACTCATTTGTGTACCACTCTCCAGCCCTTCAGCGAACAAACTGCCTTCTGCTACAGCCAAATATTTCAAATTTTGACTCATCAGTCCAGAGCACCTGCTGCCATTTTTCTGCACCCCAGTTCCTGTGTTTTCGTGCATAGTTGAGTCGTTTGGCCTTGTTTCCACGTCAGAGGTATGGCTTTTTGGCCGCAAGTCTTCCATGAAGGCCACTTCTGACCAGACTTCTCCGGACAGTAGATGGGTGTACCAGGGTCCCACTGTTTTCTGCCAATTCTGAGCTGATGGCACTGCTGGACATCTTCCGATTGCGAAAGGAAGTAAGCATGATGTGTCTTTCATCTGCTGCAGTAAGTTGGACGACCACTGCGTCTACGGTCCTCAATGTTGCCCGTTTCTTTGTGCTTCTTCAAAAGAGCTTGGACAGCACATCTGGAAACCCCTGTCTGCCTTGAAATTTCTGCCTGGGAGAGACCTTGCTGATGCAGTATAACTACCTTGTGTCTTGTTGCTGTGCTCAGTCTTGCCATGGTGTATGACTTTTGACAGTAAACTGTCTTCAGCAACCTCACCTTGTTAGCTGAGTTTGGCTGTTCCTCACCCAGTTTTATTCCTCCTACACAGCTGTTTCTGTTTCAGTTAATGATTGTGTTTCAACCTACATATTGAATTGATGATCATTAGCACCTGTTTGGTATAATTGTTTAATCATACAGCTGACTATATGCCTACAAAATCCCTGACTTTGTGCAAGTGTACCTAGAAGAATTGATGCTGTTTTGAAGGCAAAGGGTGGTCACACCAAATATGGATTTGATTTAGATTTTTCTTCTGTTCACTCACTTTGCATTTAGTTAATTGATAAATATAATCTATTAACATATAATATTTTTGAAAGCATACTTTACAGCATTTTTTCACACCTGCCTAAAACTTTTGCACAATACTGTATATATTTATATATATATATATATATATATATATATATATATATATATATATATATATATATATATATATATATATGAGGGGTCAGGGAGCGTGAGTAGGGCTGCCAATCCTTTGTCGTGTTGCTGCTCCGCAGAAACCCTTCAGGTGAGGGCCAGGTGCTTCAGTGCACGCTGTGTGTTTGGGCAGCAACATCTAATGCAGTCTCTGAGCTTAACCCCAGCCCACCTTCACCACACACCAGCCCGACTTCAGAAAAACATTTTGAAAGGGGGGGAATATCATTTCAGAGAGAGAGTCATTCAGCTAGTGTTCAGTGTTGGAGGGTGAAGGGGTGGACTATCATTTCAGAGACAGAGTCATTCAGCCAGTGTTGGAGGGTGAAGGGGTGGACTATCATTTCAGAGACAGAGTCATTCAGCCAGTGTTCAGTTTTGGAGGGTGAAGGGGTGGAATATCATTTCAGAGAGAGAGTCATTCAGCCAGTGTTCAGTGTTGGAGGGTGAAGGGGTGGACTATCATTTCAGAGAGAGAGTCATTCAGCCAGTGTTCAGTGTTGGAGGGTGAAGGGGTGGAATATCATTTCAGAGAGAGAGTCATTCAGCCAGTGTTCAGTGTTGGAGGGTGAAGGGGTGGAATATCATTTCAGAGAGAGAGTCATTCAGCCAGTGTTCAGTGTTGGAGGGTGAAGGGGTGGAATATCATTTCAGAGAGAGTCATTCAGCCAGTGTTCAGTGTTGGAGGGTGAAGGCTGTGTCTTTTTTTTTTACCAGGAAGTATTACTTAACAATTTGTGGAATGAACAGCTGGATAGAGCAGTTGTGGCATGTCATATTAACACTGTCTCTGTTCTCCCGTAGTGATCTCAGCATGAACAACATCACCCAACTGCCCACGAGTGCCCTTTTTAACCTCCACTTCCTAGAAGAGCTGTAAGTATTGCTGCTGTGCCTGATGGGACAGGGGGAGAATGGTGGGCATGGGGAAAAACAAAACAAGACCCATCACATTCTTATTTTTATACAGCATAGTTGTGTGGGAACCAGATAAAACAGAGCCGGAAGGCTGTCAGGCTGGCACTTGGCACAGGAGAAATTAGTTACTGAGCTACCACAGGGCAAGGGTTAACAAGACAGGGGCTGTGCCAAACATATTTAAAACATTATAAATTAGACTCCTTTTTTTTTAAGGGCTGTAGTGCTTTGTGGGAATTTATTTAACAAAACGCAGGATATTACATTTTGGAATGCTGGATCTTATTTTATTTAAATACGCTGTGCATTCTATAATCAAAGCAACAAAAAAACGCTAGCAGCAGAAGCAGCATCAATTGAATCCACATTTTCAAAAACACAACTACTTTGTAATCTCAAGCGCTGCACATTTGCTTTTCAACGTCAGCTATTGTTGAGGCTATCCGCAGCACACAGGCACACTTCACAAAGCAAGGGAAATGTTTCAGACACACATTCCAAAGCTAACGAACCGGCCTCAGGAACAAAAATAAAAAATAAACTTGACGCTTGTAGTCACAGTTCCATTGGCACTTAGAAGTTATCAAGATTTGGCACACCACTGAATATCTGCATAAGATGATATTTGACAGCTTTACTGTAACTGTGGGCCTCCCTACTTCTAAATACTTCTGAATTGACCTGAAATCCCTATACATGATTCAAAATGTAAGGGAAGTATCAGCTTTGAGCCTGGAGTTATAAATGATTTCTGGCTTGTGTATTCAAAATGTCAAATCAAATAATCAACTGATTTCTGTTTTTTTTTTTGTGTTTTCCCTTGATTGACAACAAGCACTGTATGCATTGGAGATGCCCCTGCACTAACATGGGATGACACTTGGTACATACTGTACAGCATGTGCAGCACATTCTTAGACTCTGGCTTTAGGATGACATACATTGGAAACTGCTCCCTCTGTTTTTTTTGGGTTTTTTTACATTTGCTTTGAGATTCTATTTAGCATGCTGTAGCTGCCTTGAATTTGAACCATTGTTAACCATCTTCTCCAAGCCTTTAACACTGACTCTCAGTCTCCTACTGACTTTATTGATTGAATTGTTTGTATAATCCAGTAATCTGTGGCCTTTATACACATTTGTTTTTACATAGCTGAATGTAGTTTGAGATTATGAGCATAGTATATGTGTGAGCAGTGGGTTGGACTCAGTTTTATTGAGTAAATAGACTTTGATTTGACAGAATGATATGATACAATTGCACTGCAATTGGTTTCCAATATGTATTGCTTTGGTTACCGTTGTCAAAATATGAAAGTGCTACTTCTGTAGCTGCTGAAAAACAATGGCAGCACATTGGTATAAAGCAATTAAAATTGCCTATCATTACCATCGTGCTACCATCAGATCTGTAATAAAGAATTACCACGGTGGTGCATTGCATTGCACTGATTATCATTTGGTTAACAATCGCATTTTTACATAAGCCAAGGTTAGTTCAGGAAGGCACCATGAGGGTTTACGAACAGAAAATCTATAAAGACTTAATGTTGAGTGAATGCGCTGTTGCGCCGGTTTATTGTAAATCAAAAAGGTTAACAAACAAAACACTGCACACAAAATGGCATGATGGCCAAAACAGACCGACAAAACAAACACTGGAGAAATACTAAATAAAACGAGTATCGCGCTGGTGTAAGACCAACACGAATAGCAATTGTAATTATTGGTTTTTAAAGCTTACTCCCGACTTTCTCTCCCGTTCTCTCCACACTGAACACTCAAACCCGCGTGAGTGATTCGTGCCTCTATATATACATCTGTGCCGGGATTCAATTGCTAATTAATCATTCACTTGAACCCCGACATGTGATTTAATTTGTGCAATCCCTGTACCCACATACTATTACACATCGTATCTGCACGTGAAGTGATTGTGCAGTCCCTGTGCCTAAATACACATATACATTTTAAATCACTCGTGCTACATAGCCCACATTATACCCCGTGCACCAATACATACACACCAACAATAACACACCACATAAAACATAAAGCACAAAATAAGCACGGGGCGGAGCACCCAGCCACACAGCCAAAGATACAAAAGCTGGCAGTTTTTCTTGACATATCCGGTTTCCTTTTAAAATGTGTGTTAACAGACAAAGAAACAATACATTCAGGCTCTTTCTTTTTAACTTCAGGCCCCATTGTTCATGAACTAAAGCAGGTGATTTTGTCCCAAACTGGAATGAAGTACAGCAGGGGACCCAGAAGCTTTGTTCTACACTGATTAGGAGGTTGTAAGAATCCTTTTTGCCTCGCACAGTTTCAAATAACACTCTTTGAAAATTAGATTTCAGCTTTAAAAAAGTGCAGTTCAATTGTATGCTTTACACAGGTGCACCGTGACAAAGCTATAAGCGTATGGTGCCTACACCTGCCACAACACTGTCAATAGGTGGTAGTGCCACCATGGACCACCAGGATATCACTGGTTCAAAGTGTTTTTCAAGTCGTATATTTGTGTCATGACGTGCAACAGGGAGATGTAGCTTTTATATATTACAGAAAAAACGTGAGAGATTAGAAATGAATAAATAATGAAACAGACAGCTCATTTACACAAAAATGTGCAAGACTGTAAAATGGGTTTGTATTTTAACTTCACATGCCTTCTTGTCCAACAAGTGACACGTTCAGGAGCAGCGTATGCAGCCTGGGATCGTCCCAGACTGTCCTCAAGGGGTGCATTGTTATCTTTAATTTGTAGGTTCTGCTTATGAGACTTTGTTGTGGAGCAGACACCACCGGGCCTGTGGCACATTGTTAATTGTTCCACAGCAAAGAAAAGACAGGACCCTTTGATAATGCAAGGAAGTGTAGGAACAAGCAACTCCTTCAATCATAATCTCTAGAAAGTGTTTTATAGGGAAATTAGTCATTTCCAACATGTCCCATCTGTAGCTCGTTCCAGCTTATTAACATCCGAACAGCTTTGCAGTGAATGCATTTCCATCTGTATCTACTGACAGACAGACAACTTACTCTGCAGTCAAGAGTACAGTAATTGGAACAGGAGTGCTATGCTTTTGCTCCCAAGTTTGCCTCTTACTTTCTTGTTTAATGGAATACACAAATGTGACACAAACAGCTCAGAATTGCAATGCAGGCTTGCAGACAGTCTGGCAAATCAGAGGTTACAGACAGACAAAACATCCAGCCTTTCAATCCAAAATATGGGTTATACAGTATGTGTTGGCATCACTGCCCAGCTAACAGAGGAGTATCGTATTCCATTTGTCACGAGTGGTACTAACGAGCCCTTTGCACTATCATGCCCCTTGAAGTCACTGAGAACCTTCTGCTTTCCAAGCCACTGCTACTAATAATATACCTCAGTGTCTAGGACAGATCTAGCAGGGCAGTGTTCAATACAGCAATAGGACAGGGAAGTCTTTCTTACTGATATTGACATCTACCTAATTGCTCTTTTACTTTAACTCATGCGTGATGTTTGGCTTGTTAAAATAGTCGGTGCTGTTAGAGTATTATTTTTTTTTTAAAGGATAAAAACTTCAGCAGGAGGTCAGCGTGGTAATGTATTATTTTTAAAGTTGTTTTTCAGGGTTCTTAGCATGGAGTCCGAACACTGACTTTTACAACCTACAATATTAAACATTTCAGGTGTTACATTTAAAGGAACACATGGGACCATATGGAACAGTTTTCAAGCAGTTCTTGTCAAAGTGGACAGCAGTTGTCTCTATAGTAACACGACTAATTACATGTTTTAATGACACTGCGACTAAGCTCGGAAAAACAGAAGGCAGAGTCGCCTTTAAGTTTCCTGTGGCAGAAGCACTGCCTTATAAGAACTAATAGCCTCTCTAGCCTTCTGCCAGCTGCTGGTGTTATACTGTTTTAAATGTACTGCAGCCTTTGGCTTTTTGTTTCCTGACATTTTACACGTTGACTGGATCCTGATCAGATCCCAATTACCACTGCCCTTGATTAACGTTTATTCTGCCTCTGAGACCAATAATAATAAATGAGCTTGTGTGGCACGATGCTTTATCCATGCTTTCTGATACAGTGCAGAGCAATAGACACTATTGGCCCTCATAAGAAAACGTAAAGGACTGTTTAAAGGAATGCTTAGTTTGTTAAATTAAATAAAATTAATGACATGTTTTCGAGAGGGTTGGTTTATTCTCATTTTTTTTAAAGCACTGTGCAACTTAACACACCAAAAAATATTGCATATTATAGAGCAGAAGCATGTGGTTCAGTTTTGCAAAGCTTACAGTAATCTATTTAACTTTTTTTTTTAATGTTACGCTATGTGGTTGTAACCACTTCAATGAAAGCAAATAAAGAAAGAAAGAAAGAAAAGAGTTGCTTGAGATGTAATTCAAGAGTAAACTTGTCAAACTAGTGGCAGCAGAGCAAAGAAACGTTCCCTCAGGCAGAGTTAGATTTAACACCTTTATTTTTACAGTTTAGCGCTTGGTGTTTCACCAAATGTGTTTTTTTTGTTTGTTTTTCTATCTTTCAAACGTTTACTAGACCGTGGGAGGTGCTATTACACACTGCAGTGCCACATGTAACTTTTTGCCAGAAGACATAAACGTGTAATGTGAAAATGGCATTTTCCTGGATCTCAGTCTTAGGGATAGCCTTTTTGAGACGCTATTCTGCATTACTGTGCCACAAACCTAAGGGCTGCCAAAGAGCTGTCTTTGGGGTTGTTCTGTACAGTCTCAAGACACTGAATATAGGTAAACATTCTTATGTTCTTAGGTAAAACTGGTAGAATAACATTTACCTTGTAGTAACCTAATTCTGCCACATGGCTTTTATAGTTTTGATATCTCAGTTTCTACTGTTGTATTATCTATTATTTCTGAAGGACTATTGTTTAATCCTCGGCTGCATTCCCTCTGAATTGTCCAGTAATACAGATTTACAATGATGTACAATGTTAGTAACAGGAGTTTGGTTTAAATTGTAATATTAAATCAGGGCCATAGATCCGGCTGCTTGGTTTGATTGTGATGGCAAAACGTTCTCTGTTATAAGACAGTAATTACAAATATGAACAAAGTTACAATGCAACAACATGCTGAATTACAAAATGAAAAATGTTGGCAGTTGGTATCGTCTTCTGTATTTACACATGGTTAAATACTCTTAATATAAAGACTATTTTCAAAACAAAACCCTTACAAAGCTAATCAATATTAAACTAAATGCAGAAAATATAGCCAGCCAACTTAAAAAAAGAAGCCTTCTGTTAGTCCTGGTCTACATTGTGCTCCCTGGCCACAGCCTGTACTGAGAAACCCCATGAGAAAGGCATTGCAGCAAACACAAACATCAGCGTTACAAGTTAAGCAGTTTTGTGGCGTACATGTTTATAATGAGCCTGTGCCAAAACAAATGAATCATTGTTTGTAGACTTGAGCCAGTGTTGGTGAGTTTTAATACTAATCTTTATTTTCATACAGTGCCTTTCATAGTGGACCACCATCACAAAATACTTTACAAGACACGAGACTAGGGTGTATGAACTATGCATCAGCTGCAGAGTCACTTACAACAACATCTCACTGGAGACGGAGCACAAGGAAGTTAAGTGACTTGCTTAGGGTCACACAATGAGTCAGTGGCTGAGCTGGGATTTGAAGCGGGGACGTCCTAATTACAAGCCCGTTTCTTTAACTACTGGACCACACAGCCTCCTAATATTTAACAGGTTCCTATCAAAATATTTGTTTGTTTTCTTTCTTTGACGGGTCCTGTTAATGCCCAGTTTTATAGGTGTGATGTTTTGCCATGGAATGTGTGACTCGACTGGGATTCAAATCGAGGGTCTCCTGGCTGCGTACAGGCCTCATCTTCAACAGTTACTGCAGCTCACACTGTAATCTTAGAAAAACAAGGCATTTCATTTGAGAAAGGCATTTGATTTAGTTTCTATTTTCCTTTAAAAAATATATATTACTGGCAGCCCCCTGTCTTCTACTCTGTAGGATTATCTGTAAGCAAGTCTGGCACTTTATTTTCTCTAAAAATAAATACATAAATAACAAAACTCCAATATTTGCTGTCCTAGGATTAGGTGTCGACATGTATCCGATACCAAAATAAACCTGTGAATGCTTTTAGTTTAAAGGCATTTTGACCCGGCAGATCCACTTTTAACCAAGCTAAAAACAATGGAAAATAAAACCATGGCTTTTCTTTCTTTGACATTTTTTAACCAAAGGACACCCACTTGTGTTTTAATGTAATCTATTTAGCTTATAAAAAACAGAAACAAATGTAAATATCCATATGGGAAACTCAGATTTCCTGTTTGCATTTTTCATGGTTGTATTTAATAATTCAGAATGCTGTTTACTTTGAGCATCATTTTGGTTTTTGTAAACACGGAAGTCAGTATAAGAGTGATTGTATCAATCTGATCGTAAATTATTTTGTCAACAAATAATCAGATTTTCAGCAAAGGAAAAACAAATATTATGATGAGTTACCTTGTAGAATATTAAATACAAGAATAGAAAATATCAAAACTCTCTGTCTATACAATATTTACTTCAATACAAGGATTGAAAAATAAAAAACTCTGTCTATACTATATTTACTTCAATACAAGAATGGAAAATATCAAAACTCTGTCTATACAATATTTACTTCAATACAAGAATAGAAAATATCAGAACTCTCTGTCTATACAATATTTACTTCAATACAAGAATGGAAAATATCAAAACTCTGTCTATACAATATTTACTTCAATACAAGAATGGAAAATATCAAAACTCTGTCTATACATGTTTTACTTCAATACAATAGAAAATATCAGAACTCTCTGTCTATACATGATTTACTTCCTTGGTGATGTGTTTTCTGTAGAAGAGAAGAAGAGAGTGGAAATGAATTTTTTTTTTTTAATTCATATTCTGGCACCTATTGTTAGGCTATATCTCTATTGCCTATCTTCCCTACAAAATTAAAACCACATGACGAGAAATGTATTCCCTTTGTTTTTTTTTCTCCTCCCCTACAGGCGTCTTGCAGGAAATGACTTGACACACATCCCCAAGGGAGCCTTCTCTGGCCTTTTCAATCTTAAAGTTCTGTAAGTAAAGCCTGTGTTGTTTAACAGATCTCCCATTTCCATTCAGCAACACAGAGAGGGCTGGGTCGATGGGGTTCCATTAGAAAAGGCAACGTCGAGGCTGTCACGACCTGGACTGTATCATATTAGGGAGGAAGTCTTGACTGGGGGTGAATACTGCTTGATAAAAGTAAGGGATTTCCTTGCAGATCAAGAAAGAAAGTGAAAATGCATAAAAGGTCAAAATAAAATTCAAAAGGAATCGGACTGGGAAATTCCTAGGCTGGTCTGTTTCATATTTATTTGTTATTTTGAGTAAATCCGTGGCATCAAAACATATCCCATCCCTGCCAGTCTCCCCAGAGAGTGAAATCATATCTTTATTAATAATAACAGACTGCTGCTTGGCCAGAAATGCCATCATCTTGGCATTTAGGGAGGTGTTAAGCCTAGCACAGGCTCTTTATGCAGTCAGAATTAAGACATTCACAGTTGAAGCACTTCTGTTAAAGTTAGGCACTGAGTACTCCATGCCAAAGACTGGCTCGTGAGACCTTCTGTATAGATTGTGCTGCCTGAGGAACACTGATAAATCCCAGAATTCTAGAGTACACTTTCAATACTTACAACATTTCAGAATCAAACATATTTAGTGGGTAGGGTGTTTTTATTTATTTATTTTTTTAACATGACATAGCAACCAAATTGCAAAGTGGACAGCACAGACTTATTGTATTGTATTGGGAGATTATGTATGGGGCCGGATCAGTCACTGTGGCCCTTGCATATACTGTAAGTCTATCCACAGGGTGGCTTCATTAAAATTCATTCATTTCTGTTTTTGTTTGCTATTAAACAGCACTAAGGTTACGATACGATTGACAAAAATAAGCAGTTTTCCTGTAAAACAGCAAATTTACGATCAACATGGAAGTGACCAACTTCTTATATCCGAGCTGTGTCGGAAAGCATGTTTGAGACCGGCACAAGTTTCCCTTAGGTAGCTCAAGTGCCTCCAGGGGTATGGGAGGAGATAGCCAGCAGTGTAACAAGCAGAAAGGAGGCAGGGTAGGACACTGAAATCGGGTTCTGTTTCTCCGCTGAGGTTAACTGATCCGATGCTCAAGCAAGCAGGTGAATCAGAGCTGGCATTGTTAGACATCACAATTAACCGATTATTGCATCTGCGGTGCTTTCTCAAGTTCATAGGCCTTTCCCTTCCTACTTATCAAGTGACAGAATAACGGCAGTCAGTAATTATGGTGTCAATGCATTCCCTCAGCTGCAGCAGCCTTGCAACTTGCATGTGCACAGTGAGCTCCAGCACAAACAAAGTCGTCTGTGGTGCAGTGTGAAGCAGTAGGGAGGCACTTCAGAATCTGGTAAAATGGCCTGCTAACATCGGGCAGAAGTGTGATTTATATCAAAAGCCTTCAGGAATGGCTCTGTTACGGTTCCTACCTCTTTTAATAATACGAAAAGCCTTTGATATCGAGAGCAGCTTGTAATCCTTTACAGTCCTCTCTACCATTAAGCTTTAATAGTTAAATGCAGATGCTAAGACTAGAGGTATGTTTGAATTTATTACCACTTGTGATGCGACATCTGGCTTTTCAGTGGGACCCTCATAAAAATAAATAAATCTGTTGGTGACATAAAAAAAATGTTAAGGAAAAAATGATAAAATTAAATTTCCTGTGAAAGTGTTCTTTTTTATGACAACTTTGTTTTTAGTTGAACCTCAATGTACTATAAGATCAATTCAACACTGTATATATATATATATATATATACACAGCTCTGGAAAAATTTAAGACCACTGCAAAATTATCAATTTCTCTGGTTTTACTATTTATAGGTATGTGTTTGGGTAAAATGAACATTTTTCTTTTATTCTATAAACTACTGACAACATTTCTCCCAAATTCCAAATAAAAATATTGTCATTTAGAGCATTTATTTGCAGAAAATGACATCTGGCCAAAATAACAAAAAAGATGCAGTGTTGTCAGACCTCGAATAATGCAAAGAAAATAAGTTCATATTCATTTTTAAACAACACAAGACTAATGTTTTAACTTAGGAAGATTTCAGAAATCAATATTTGGTGGAATAACCCTGATTTTCAAGCACAGCTTTCATGCGTCTTGGCATGCTCTCCACCAGTCTTTCACATTGATGTTGGGTGACTTTATGCCACTCCTGGCGCAAAAATTCAAGCAGCTCGACTTTGTTTGATGGCTTGTGACTATCCATCTTCCTCTTGATCACATTCCAGAGGTTTTCAATGGGGTTCAGGTCTGGAGATTGGGCTGGCCATGACAGGGTCTTGATCTGGTGGTCCTCCATCCACACCTTGATTGACCTGGCTGTGTGGCATGGAGCATTGTCCTGCTGGAAAAACCAATCCTCAGAGTTGGGGAACATTGTCAGAGCAGAAGGAAGCAAGTTTTCTTCCAGGACAACCTTGTACTTGGCTTGATTCATGCCAAAGCTGCCCGATTCCAGCCTTGCTGAAGCTCCCCCAGATCATCACCGATCCTCCACCACATTTCACAGTGGGTGCGAGACACTGTGGCTTGTAGGCCTCTCCAGGTCTCCGTCTAACCATTAGACGACTAGGTGTTGGGCAAAGCTGAAAATTGGACTCATCTGGGGATGCTTCAGCAAGGCTGGAATCGGGCAGATTTGTTTTTGTGAAGGACGCATGAATCAAGCCAAGTACAAGGTTGACCTGGAAGAAAACTTGCTTCCTTCTGCCCTGACAATGTTCCCCAACTCTGAGGATTGGTTTTTCCAGCAGGACAATGCTCCATGCCACACAGCCAGGTCAATCAAGGTGTGGATGGAGGACCACCAGATCAAGACCCTGTCATGGCCAGCCCAATCTCCAGACCTGAACCCCATTGAAAACCTCTGGAATGTGATCAAGAGGAAGATGGATGGTCACAAGCCATCAAACAAAGTCGAGCTGCTTGAATTTTTGCGCCAGGAGTGGCATAAAGTCACCCAACATCAATGTGAAAGACTGGTGGAGAGCATGCCAAGACGCATGAAAGCTGTGCTTGAAAATCAGGGTTATTCCACCAAATATTGATTTCTGAACTCTTCCTAAGTTAAAACATTAGTCTTGTGTTGTTTAAAAATGAATATGAACTTATTTTCTTTGCATTATTCGAGGTCTGACAACACTGATCTTTTTTGTTATTTTGACCAGTTGTCATTTTCTGCAAATAAATGCTCTAAATGACAATATTTTTATTTGGAATTTGGGAGAAATGTTGTCAGTAGTTTATAGAATAAAAGAAAAATGTTCATTTTACCCAAACACATACCTATAAATAGTAAAACCAGAGAAACTGATAATTTTGCAGTGGTCTCTTAAATTTTTCCAGAGCTGTATATATATATGAGACTTAACAACAATCTGAAAACATTGAAAACAAAATATTACACACAGCTTCAACACAGAAAATTAATCATAACACGAATGACCTACAATTTGTAGTTTTAGAAGAAATGCAATTAGATAATGTACAATACAGAAGAATAAAGGAAAATAAATGGATAAATAGACTAGATACCACGTTGCCGAGAGTGTGAAGCCACAGTTCTGCTGCTTCCGTTTTACTGCCAGAATGTGTAACTTTTTGTTTTCAATTAAAAGTTTTATTGTAACCTTTGAAACTGCACACACTGAAGGGCTCCACCATAAGTAAGGTGCTTGAAACATGTACAAGTTGTGGGTGTTGAGGGAAAACGGGTTACTTTTAAAATGCAACCTTTATAGAGTTATGCACTTTGGGGTTGACATAATGAAAACTTCTCATTAAGGGTGTTATTGTTTAACTTTTCTTTCTTCTTATCATGTAGCTGTGTGGCACCTGGCAAGTTAGTATTATTAATTAACTTTTCAAAGAGATAAACCATATATACAATTGTACACACACCCCTTTCAAGTATCATACCAATATTGAGCCCGTTGTTCCCCAGTTTTGAAAAGGTTCATACCTTACACTGTGTACTAATGGTTTCTATCCTGTGTAAGGCAGTTTCAGCTCACATAATGACCTCTGTTTGCTTTGGCACTTCTTTTCTGCTGATTCCTAATTGACCCTTTGTCTTCAATGTTTTTGTTTTCTATACAGAATGCTACAGAATAATCAGTTAAGACAGGTCCCTAGCGAAGCACTCCAGAACCTCCGTAATCTCCAGTCTCTGTGAGTACCCTACAGTAAGCTGCTCCTGCTGAAATCAGAGAGCCAGACCTTTTCAGCTCGCTCCACAAAGAAACGAGCAATCTGACAGGCAGTATCTCTCTCTAAAAGCCATCGCTGAGAACCGAGAGGCCATCAGTCTCATTTCCGCACTCGCTCTTTGTCATTTATCAGTCTGGATCGGCTGAAAGCAGCTCTGTCTTTTAATTATCATATGAAGTGAGGGGTAAAGCTGGGGGGGAGGTAGCAGAGTGAGTCTAAATCGACTTGGATAGAAAGAAAGCTTACCTTTGATAACTAAAAAAAAGGAGATAAGGGAATTCTATACAGCCTGCCTTTCAGGGAAGCCAAGCTGCAATCTATCTGTTGTTTTTTGTCTCCTTTTTTTTTCAAACGCATGCAGAATATCTGACTAAGATCACATTATTCCATAAGCATTATGTCCAAAGATAGGCCAGGTGAACAGACAGACCATTGTTGCAGTTCCAGGTTCTGATGCATGTTGTACAGGACTTCCTAAATAACATGACATCTTCTTTTATGGTGCCTTTGTTACCTAAATGCTTCCTTCTGTACAAAGCGCAGGAAGAGAAAGACTCGGGGTTCTGTTGTCCAAGTAAGCAAGTGGTATCCAGTGACCATTAAAACACAAGAGCGGCAGTGGTGAATGGGGAGAGCGAAACAGCTGTAAAATAGACAGAGCAGATGAAAGATCCCTGGGGGAGTACACTAGAGGTACTATCTGCTGAAAGCAGGGTTATTGGATCGAGGGCGTCGAGGATGCCTTTTGTTCTTTCCAAATGATCTTTAGTAATACTGCTCTGTAGCTTCATGTTGTTTCCAAACCATTCTGACAATTGGGGAGAGCACAGTTAGTCTGAGGGGTTTAAAGGCACTGGGCAGCAGTGTGGAGTAGTGGTTAGGGCTCTGGACTCTTGACCGGAGGGTTGTGGGTTCACTCCCCAGTGGGGGACACTGCTGTTGTACCCTTGAGCAAGGTACTTTACTTAGATTGCTCCAGTAAAAACCCAACTGTATAAATGGGTAATTGTATGTGAAATAATGTATAATGTGATATCTTGTAACAATTGTAAGTCGCCCTGGATAAGGGCGTCTGCTAAGAAATAAATAATAATAATAATAATAATAAAGGCTTTCTCACATCTGAACTAAATGAACACAGTTATTCATCTGGACACAATAGCTGGGAATTGCCCTGCTGTTTTATCCAGCTTTCTGACCAGGTGTGACTCAGACCTGCAGCGTGAGAGTCAGAGCGGTTCAACTGGGAGAGTAAGTAGATTACTGCAGGATAAGCTCTTTTGCTTGGTTATGTGTCAAATAATTATACAGCTGCTTATATTAAATAAACCTACTTGGTAATTAGCAGGTAACAGTAATCCACACATTCCCATCTCCCACTGACAATAAGGAATAACTTTTTTTTTTTTTTTTTTAATAAGTCGCGTTATTTAAATTAGGTTTATTCAGGCCACGGTGACAGTAAATTATGCACGCGCTGTACTTCACTGTACAGTAGAAGGTCTCTTCACTAATTTATATATTTTTTAAGGAGATACTGTTTTCTATAGATTATTTTTCATGTTTTAAAAGAGTAGTCACCTAAAAGTATTTGTAGCCTACCTGTATCAAAATTTCCCACAGCTGCAACACTGCTTGAAATACAATTGTCCATTAAAAACTGGAAATACTATTTCCATATTTGTAGAGCTCTATTGAAAACGTACTTGTCTTCATGATTCTTTCTGGCTCTGATATAACTGTGGAATTCCAATGAAAAAAAGTCTTGATGAAAAACAATCGGATTAAAAATGTATCCCTGGCAATGTTAGACACAGCAAAACCATAACCCCTGATAAACAATGTGCAGCTCTGTTTATAAATACCACACAGCGGTTCACATGTTAGGCCGGAGATTGACGCTCACCAGCAAACAGAGAAGCTGTGTTTCTGCCAGAAACCTGTGTCAAAAAGCTATGTCCCTACAGCAAATGTCAACACAAGAAATTACAGAAATTACTACCATGCTGGTGAAGAATGCGCAGACCTCCCTGGAAGTGATAGCCTTAAAAAAAGGGTATAACATGCATATCCCACAATCCCTATTGATATAAATAATAATTAGTCATTGTTTTTTAATATTTCACATACTGTCAGTAAAAAGTATTTTCATTTCTGTTTTGTTATAATACACATTTATCGATGTTTATCTTTAGTAACTTTGGTAAACATTAGGTTATTGCTGGTCTTGTGTGTCTGTAAACCTGCAAAACATGAATCTGATTAAAATACGAATACTTTTCATAGAACGTTTTGTCGCCTATAAAAGCCAGTTAAATACCCCGAGAAATAACCTATAACTCATATATTATATTTTTACGACAGGAAAAGTTACAAATAAATAAGTAAGTAAACTTTCTGAATCTGTTAAGTTATTTTTCGGAGATGGTGAGACATCTACTCGTGCATTTTGAAACTTTATGCTTTTGTAGTAATATCCTAGGTGTAGAATGAAAAAGTCCAAATAAATTCCCTCCAAAAAGAGAGTCTGGTTAGGAATGTCCAAAAGAGCACTCTAGAACCAAAATGCACACTCTAGAACCAAAATGCACATTCTGGAACCAAAATGCACCTGCACAAAGAACACTGAAGCAATGTGCAACTGCTTGTTATCTAATTAGCTGGGACTACGATATTGTCAGGGGGAGGGGCTTGGTGACTTTCCTTAAATATAGCAACGCACTGAACGACTTCTGTAGGAGTGAGCAGTGATAACAGACACCACAATGAAAAGCTTGTGGAGAGGCAGTGCAGATGGTCTGAAACTCAGCAAAGGGCACTCACTTTTTACCCATCCCGAACAAAAGATTCCCATCGTAAAAGCATAGCAAAGTGTAATAAACTTTAAGCATAGTGAAAGCATGGTAAAGTATAGGCAAGCATTGTAAAGAATAGCGAGGTATGGCAAAGCATATTAATAAACCAAGGTGAGCTATGGTAAATGCATAATATAACCCTGAGAAAACTTACTTAGAAAAAAAATGCCAAATATCCAGGAATGCTGAAACAGTAATAAATGATGATTAACAACACTTCATGATATAATAAAGAGATAGAGTAGATTATTTTTAAAAGTATTCATTTCATCATAAGAATATACGTGTTCCAACAATAAATAAACGGTATTACTTCAAAAGACACTTTCTTGGCAGACTACAAGTGCATTGTGTGTGTGATTGGGTATCGCAATATATGCAGCTGTTTATAACGAATCACTTGTGCCCTAGCAAGCCTATTTAATACTTGTGTGCGCAGTTAAGTGGTTTTGGCACTGGGTAAGATGACAACACTTTATATATCCGCATATAAAAAAATTAATTAGTACATGCTTGGCACAATAATTGCAGTCTATTTAAGTGCACAATAACGTGATTCGTGAGTACAAAAAATCTGTAGCATTCACCAGTTAGAATATGCTGTATTTAAAACAGCTATCAAAATAGCCCAAGTCTGGGCGAAAGTTAAATGCACTTTAACTATCTCACGCCATTCCTGTAATACGCTGTCATTTCTGTTCCTGTTTAACAACTGAAACAACAGTTTCCACGAAACACATTATTATATTGTTTAAATAAAACGCCCTTTTTTAATATCATTCTTTTGAGATTCGGACAGCCTTGAGATAGTTTGTCTAACCATATCCAGCTTTGCTTGTTTGTTGACAGAACCTTGACTGGTTTTGAAATGGACCAGGCAGCTCCAGTTCCTTTCATGTCAGTTAACACACAGACCATGTGAACCTCGAGGGGTGCTTCGACAATGTAATCCCTGTAACCTTGCTTCAGTACTTTACGAGGTCAATCGTTCTCACTTTATCTTGGAACGTATAGTAAGAAGTAGTGTTGTCTGTGGTGTGGGGTGAAGGGCTCTTAACACCATCGCCGACACAGATAAAGAAACTGCCAGGACTATAAGTGGATAAATTGCACTGAGCATTAGCACTAAATTAACCCAGCGATTCCCAACCTAGCAACTTCATAACCCCCTGTAGCAAACATGCATATGTACTGAGTTTTCCCCTACATGCTCCTTGTGGTACACCATGGCAAAAGCATAGCAAAATATAGCAAAACATGATGAATATAGAACCCTTGTACCTACAAACTGCCTCATATATAAAGAGAAACTATATTAAAGAAATCTATGCATACCAAATCATTGTTTTACTGGTAACAACGAAGCTAAAGCAATAGCATGCCTTCCATGAATACAGTGTGGCTCCATCTGTTCCACTCCTTGTGACGTCCAGTAGCTGTGTCATCTTGAGAGGTGCTGTTCTGCTCCTTAGAGACTCAACCTTTTTTTTTGCAGATAATAATCTTCGTAACTATCAGCAAAAAAATCCTTCCATGCTTTACTGTAGGCTGAAGATATGTCAATGAGAACTCTTACAAGGGTGTTCTTCAGTCCCTTCCACTATTGATATACATCCGAAAAAAAAAAAAGTTTGAATGTTAGCTTCCGGTCTTCAGTCTGCCTGCACCGATAGGCCTTCAATTTCTGAACGAGCTGCAGATGCTGGCTTGGGTTGGCTCCACTGAGTCTTCTGAGAGATCAGCTTGTGGGGCCTGGTCTGTCTGGACAAGTGGCTGCTCTTGTTTTAGCACCTGTGGAACTTGTACAAGTAATCCTGAGAGAGGAGCAGCTCCGATACGTTTGTATATTTTGCACTAAATTCTGCCAGCCCCCCCACCCGTGCAAGTCTGTAGCATTTTGATTTAAATTGATGAATGTGGCTATTCTTTTATATTCTGAGCTCAATTGTACAAACACTGCGATTCTGACCATCAAGTTTGGTGTCTGTGTACGAATAAAAAAAAATGAAAACCTGCCAGGACTTCAGCTTGCCTTTTTTTATTTAGATGAATTTGAATTCCTGAAATCCTGAAAAAAAAAAAATCTATATATATATAATTTACTTTTTTGTTTGTTAAAATATGTTATTAGCATTTGATTTCAACACTGCCAATGAATCTGTTTTCAATTTTTATTTTTATTTGCCGATATACAAACTTTCAGAGTGCAAGTAATAAAACGCAGCAGATTGAAATGGCTTTCAAATCTGTTGTTGTTTGATTTACTCGTGTAAAGATAACATTTTGATTGTTTAAGGTTATATTGACTTGCAGTTAAGTAGGAGATGATTTATGTTATGTCATAATGCCCAAATAATAATATGACGCAATCCTACAACATGTGAAACAGGCCTCATTATATATGCTCTTAATAACTAACAATGCAATTAGGAAATACAACATTATTGGTTTACTTTTTATGGCAGCACCAGTAGTAACCTATAGTAACCTATTCCATCTGTATTACATAACCCTCATGGGTATTCTGAGATATTCATTAACTATAGTTATCCCTGGAGATTAAAGTATTGCTAATACAAAGTAGTTTTCAGTCTATCCCAATGAGAACCCATGTAGAAGCAACTCGAGTTAAAAAGCCTTTTCATTTTTTTCTTCTCTTAAGAAAAGTTTACATTTGAAAAGGTGAAAAAGGTATTTTGAAAACCCATTATAAACCAGATTAGAGACTTTGACATGCTTTTCTTTCTTTCTTTCTTTCTGGCTGATCAGCATTTAGTCACAGTGCCCCCTAGGCATGGAGTAGTCTGGACCAGAGTATCCAGGATATGATATATGCATCATATAAATGTAAACCCAAATGTATCAGCTTGATGTAGAATAATGACTAAGATTACATGATCTTTAATGAGAAGGTTCCAAGAACTATCAAAGTGCAAATGTTTCAATCCCAGAATAAAGGTATGATATTGTTTTTAGAGTGAGGTTGTTTTTAGTGATGTGAAATCACTGCTGTTGCTGGTCATCTTGCCAGGACACCCTTGTAAATGAGGCTTTGGTCTCAAGGGTTTACTCCTGGTTAAAGAATGACTAAATACATAACTAAATAAGTCAGCTATAGTAGTTGCAATTCGACCAAAACCAGTAAAGCTGCCAAACCAGATGACAATCAGATGAAACCACTAGTCTGAACAAGGTATGTGTCCCAACTGGTTCAGATTATGGAGAGTCTACTGTACAAAAAAACAGCAAGCAACCAAAAGAATGTCATTGCAGTGAAAGGGAGAACTGAGATTTTAAAGCCTAAAGCAATTATGTTATTATTATTATTATTATTATTATTATTATTATTATTATTATTATTATTATTATTATTATTATTATTATTTGTAATAAATGCTAGCAAGTACATGTTTTAATTGCAAGCGGTAAAGGTGTGTTCTCTCTTGCGTGTTTTTGTCTGCTAGGCGTTTGGATGCCAACCACATCTACAGCGTGCCGCACAACAGCTTCTCTGGCTTGAGCTCCTTGCGGCACCTCTGGCTGGATGACAACTCCCTGACGGAGGTCCCAGTGCAGGGTCTCAGCAGCCTGTCCTCCCTGCAGGCCATGACGTTAGCCCTGAATAAAATAACACGCATACCTGACGATGCGTTTGCAAACCTTTCCAGTCTGGTTGTCTTGTAAGTGTGGCTGATTAGGCTGTTGTTGTTTTGTATTTTAACTGGGATAAAGCTAATAAGGACAGCCGGACTGTGCAGAGAAATGAGATGTTCCTCTCTGTTTTGTATCACCAGGCTAAATATGTGTGTGTCTGGTGTGCGAATAAACATCCTTCCTCTAACTGACGCCACTACTGCCTTGGGGCAGCATTTAAAACCTGGAGCTTCCGAATGTTTAGACCTTTGGCAGCGCCACGGTTTTGCAATCCATTTCCTTACATCTTATTAGCATTAGTTATATTATCTTATTAGCATTTGCGAGATTATCAGTGGTCGTCTGTTTAAGATAGTTTGGTTCTTTGGTCCTTTTCTAGTATGTTTTACTTAAACTGGGAATATGCAGACAAAGGTTGAAAAGATGCAGAGTTGCTGCTGCTACCTTAATGTTCAAAGTGACTCCAGTGTTCTAGCTGCTGTACAGAACATGTGATCTCATTGTACACAAACCAGGGTGCACCAGGTCATATATAGCATTGTATTTGAAATGTTTGCATTGCCTGAATGTAAAACAAAAAGAAAGAAAACCAAATATTTCTCTGCACAGTAATAATGTTAATAAAGCTCATTAGAGGTTAGAAAATGGATTTTAAGATAGATATTTCTATATCTATATAATGCTGTGCCATTTTCAATGGTAAATAAAGTGGCTTTGCACGTTGTACCCTTTGTTAATATTCAATGCCAGTGTGATTATATATAAAAATATGTATCCTGTTTAATTTAAGCCTGATATTAATTAAAAAGCAGGGGTCTGGGTTGCTCAAGTGGCCAAACAGCTTTTTCTTGTCTGTGCTGGGCTTGGATCTAGATCCCCCCTCTCCATTTCAAATCCATGGTAGATTTGTATTTCTATTGCAATCCCAGGATCGGACCGCAGACAAAAAAGGACACATGCTTTGAAGCTGAAAGCTTTTAGCTTTTATTTACTGTACAGTTGGGATGACTTGCATGTAATAAGGGTGCCTTTTCTTTCACTGAGCAAGGCACAAGGTCTTTGGGCTCAGCCAATGAGAAAAGTTTGTTTAAGCCTGCTGGGTGCATTGTTCTTTCCTGACCATGCCATCAATGTTTCCCTGCAGACATCTCCATAACAATAGAATTCACTCCCTGGGAAAGAAATGCTTTGATGGGCTCCACAGCCTTGAGACTTTGTGAGTTGACCTCTGACTTCTTTCACTTTAAATGTTTTCATTAAAATGCAGAAAGTATAAACAAAATTGTTTCCAATGCACCCAAAAGACAGCAAAAACGGAAATGCTTAGTTGTAGCAGAACTGCAAAGGTGCTCTGATTCTAGTCCTGAAGGAGTTTGCATATAATGCTGTTGAAAATATCTGTTTGTTTTTAT
Organism: Acipenser ruthenus; assembly: GCF_902713425.1. Classification (NCBI taxonomy): domain Eukaryota; kingdom Metazoa; phylum Chordata; class Actinopteri; order Acipenseriformes; family Acipenseridae; genus Acipenser; species Acipenser ruthenus. Next base: position 4,431,413 of record NC_081202.1, read on the forward strand.
GTCACTTTTTTTTTTTTTGGTTTGCTGTGTAAGTACACCACTGGATCGTTAGATGCCAAACCCATAATACACCACATATATATATATATATTTGTATCAAATTCCGTTTCAGTCACCACATGCTGGTTTAAAACCCGACTGTGGGCTCAATAGTGCTCTCACAGCCATGTCTAACCTGTCTCCTTCAACACTGGCCCTCGAGTAGTTGATGGAAGAAGCCCACCAGTAAGACGTGCCAAGAAGAACACATGTGGTATTACTTATGTCCACTAGGGAGGCGACGGTGTCTTGCGCAGGGACAGATTAATGATACACAGACATGATTCAGATAGCTCTACGGAGGTCACAGGGGTGATGACTGAAACAAAATGAACCTCAACAATAGTACAGCTAATTCTGATATTGCATAACCATACCAAGTATTCAGATGCCAACATGGGAGTTCACATGTGACAACTTTTTTTTTTTCTGTGGGTTACAGTAAATGTGTCCAAGCACATGCTGTAATAAATTAAACAAACATTTCAAGCAAACAGTTTGTAGTAAAACAGGAAAGACATTTTTTTTTTCCTTTTTTTTTTTTTTTTTTGGTACTATGTTTTATATTATTATTCATAGTTACAGGTGAAATTAAACATAAACAGATATATAGATATATTGAAGTGTTGGACTGATGATACCTGCAAGCGCCCCTTTCGTTAGGAATTGCATGCCAGTCGAGCACCACATTGAAATCATTTTTATTTCATGATATTTTCACAATCTTTGCAAGCCTGCTCCACTGTGTTGACGCTGGTCAAACAGAGTAGCCACACTAATGTGGCTATAATACAGGGCCACCTGTGCCCCAGAAAAGGATCACTGCTTGTAATTGAAAGCATGCGAGGACATGAAAGATGACTTTCTATTGATAGAAGTACAGAAAAATCAACTGAAAACATTGAAAAAACAAGCCATGGTTACTCCATCATAAAAGACGACGTGCACAGAATTTTGATTTAATGTTATTTATTTCTTTTTTACTGTTGCAATTCAAGGTCGGTCCCAGATTACAGCATTCCTATTTTTCCATTTGCTTCTTTTTTATGAGAAAGGAAAAGGTTGTTTTCTATTTGGGCTGCTATCGAGAAATATGGGTTCCCTCACTGTGATGAGTTTCTCAGAACATTGGCTGTTTACTTCAGGAAGTGAAGCACGGCAATCAGATCTTCCTTCAGCGTTCTAAAGACCTGAGCTCAAGGATATCGCACTAGGCAGGGAAACAGAGGTCTAGTATGGGAACTAAATCCTGACAACCCATATCCTAGCTAATCAAAGGCTGGCAGGCTAGATATGTACTAACAGGAAGTCGATTGTGGGAAGCGCTTTGTTGGTTATTCTGAGAGAAGGAAGAAAAGGTACAAATACAGGCAAGCTTACTGTGTACTGTGCAGCTTCATTCAGAAAGTATTTCGTATAAAGGAAGCCCGTTCATTTATATCATTTTCAGTTGGCTTGCCAACAAGCATGTTGACTAATACTGTATGCACTCGCCTGTTCATGGTATCGTTACAGAGAAAGGTCTCTCACCATTGTCCGTCATTACGCCTTTCCTGTTTATAATAAGAATGTTGCATAAAGATAAACCAACATTTGAGACTATGTGTAATGTTAAAGAGTAAGAGCGGAGTTCCTAAATATATAGCGTTACATGTCCCCACGTGTTGCTACAACTGTTTAAATAGCGCCATTGTGAAAAAAGCTTTGAAACAGTCTTTAAAGTTATAAATGCACAAACTTATCAGGATGTTAACAATGAAAAGAAAATGACAGGTACGTTATTTAAATAGTTGTAACAAGTGGGGATGTGTAACGCTATCGTTTTCAGAACCCTGCTACTTACTCTTTAAGTCAGTCTTGCTAAATACATATGGCTAAGCCTGTTGCACAAAGGTGTCTTACTTTAGACCGGTCTAACCTAGCCAAAACACCACATTGCATTCTGGGTAATTTATGACACTGGTCGAAAGGGGAAAATGGCTGATGTTGTTAGGAAAGAAAGGTGTATGCAGTTTACCACAGCTAAAAATGTCTTTTATAGAGAAGTACAATGTTAAAATGTAGCAGACAGGTAGAACTGATTGTGTTTTTGTGAACAAAACCACAGAATAATCTATGGCACAGCTTAATGTTCTCCAGCATTGCCCATGTATACACTCTGTAATGTAATGTTCTGGTATTCTGTTTCCAACCCTATCATTAATTCCAGTTTTCATTTCCCACAGGGATTTAAACTACAATAATCTGGATGAATTTCCAACTGCCATCAAAGCCTTGATAAATCTTAAAGAACTGTAAGTATTTACAATATTAATGAAACCATTACTCCGGCATATTTAAAAAAAAAAAAATAAATAAAACTAAACAATTGCATTCCTAAATATGAAAAGTAATAACTTTTGTGTTTTATTGTTTGTTTGTTTGTTTTTAGTGGTTTTCATAGCAACAACATCAAGTCGATCCCAGAAAGAGCTTTTATGGAAAACCCTTCTCTTATAACAATGTAAGTCCAAAGTGATTGGATTTCCTGTTATAAATGACCTGGCAGTTGCATAGTCTTTGCTGTGGATTCCAGTGTCATTGGACATTCTGTGATAAAGACGGGGGTAAAATAATTGGGCATTTTACATTTTAAAGAAGTAATTGAATAAGAAACACGCTTATGCATTTTCATGACATGACATTATTTGGACCCTTAAAGAGTTGCCCAGACGTGTAGATGATATAAAGATACGGGTGTTTATAATCAGTAACACAACTCATCTGTGACATAAATGGATAAATGTTTTCTTTTTTATAGTTTGTTTGGTTTTTTACTGATGGTTTCCCTGGTAGCTTTAAATGTTTTTGCGTCAATCACACTTCAAATATGAAAGCTTGTTACATTTATGACTATTTATGAATGCCTGCTTGAACAATCGATCTATATTCATATGTTTATTCATATGAGGAGCTACAAGTTGCTTATACTCTTCCACTGTATGTAAGGAACCTCTGGAAAAGCACACCAGCTTCCTAATCATTATGTAGAGGTAATGACTGAGATCACTGAGTACAGAGACTTAAACTGGTTTCTGTGCCAGTAGGACCTGGTTCTATTAGCAGAACAGCCAGCAGACTTTATATTACTCATCTGAATACTGGACTTCATTACATATGAACTACTGTACTGAAACAGAGATACATTGTACTTGAACAATCTTCATTAGATGCTGTATTTTACACAAACTAGCCAACCACACCTGCGCCAGACCCTGCATTTTAAACGTAGCTAATCATAAGTAATTTATTTAACTCTTCTTTATTGACAGATTTTTCTACGACAATCCCATCCAGTTTGTTGGAAAATCTGCTTTCCAGCACTTACCTGAACTGAGAACACTGTAAGAACCTTGTCCACTTCCTTTCAGCGTTTATTTCCTCCCTTCTTTTAATATTAATCAGACCCTCAATTAGTGGCTCCATGTTGCACATCCTGCTTACTAACTGCCTCCGTCTCCCGCTTTTGTTTTTGTAACTTCAGGTCACTAAACGGAGCCACAGAAATCACTGAGTTTCCTGACCTCACAGGGACCAAGAGTCTGGAGAGCCTGTAAGTTCTTGGCCACTAAAGTCTGATTCATGTGGCTATTTGAAACTATCAAGGACCCATGTCCATGACAACGCTCTTATTTGAATTTCATCAGGACCCTGACTGGGGCGCGGATAACCTCTCTTCCCAAAGAGATGTGTGAGCAGTTACCGAGCCTTCAAGTTCTGTAAGTCATATCGTGGGATTATTTCCTACCATTGCAACATCTTTTCTTTACCCTGCAGTAACAGGCTAATGGCTCTTTTAATTGTCAGTATTGCAGGGCATCCTGCTTTGGGCACATAAAGTTTCTTTACAAAAACATCTCCTGTGCAACGTCCATAACAAGCATAACAAAACCAAGGAAGGAAATACTTAGCCAGTTGGGCCCAACACTACCAAGAGCTGGTGTGCTCAAAGCCAAGTAAAAGTAAGAGTTATTTAGTTGTGCCAAGGCGTGGACTTTAAGCATGGCAATTCCTTGGAGCCATATTTATTAATATAGGCACACAACATTTCGTAAACATTGCAGACCACCATGAATAAAAATTGTTTTACTTACTCAGATTGTTTAATTAATTTTTTGTTTGGCCAAATAGATGTTTTTAATCTTTTTCTTTTAATAAAAGCAACAACAAAAAGTATCCACCAAGCCAGATATTAATAAACTTGACATAGTAATAGGTAATTAAATTGTAACACACATCAGTTAAAATATTAAACTGAACACACTACCATTCAAAAGTTGACCCATTCCTGGGGCGAGGCTAATGCTCCCCTCTGACGGGTTATATGTCTCTTATACCCCTTTTGAATGGGCCCCTTCATTCTTGCTTCCATGTTACTGCCTCGTCAATTCTGTTTTAAACACATACAGGTGGCTACACAAACTCTGCATTGTAAATAAGCCAAACAAAACATTGTGCACCTTAAGATTGTGCAGGTGCTGGATCCACTGCTGTTGAATTCAAATACACACCAGGACGGAATTCTTTCTGGGGTAACAGTATGGAGGATGACAAGACACATGTAACATACTGGAATAAGTCTTCCACTGCCACGTTTGTTTATAGATCTGAATAGGTGAAACACTCCGGAGGTTTTGGACCTGCAATACACACTAGTCATAAAAAAAAAACAAAAAAAAAAAACCATGATGCATGGCTCGGTCTATACTGCAAGTGAATGCTATAATGTTCTTTTTTTTGCATAGCATTCTTTTTAATTGAAGAGGACCATAAAGACAAGATTAACTGAACAAACCAATCTCTCCTCTCTTCTCTGCAGAGATCTGTCTTACAACCTGATACAGGACTTGCCCACTTTTAATGGTTGTGAAAGGCTCCAGAAAATGTAAGTTAAAATGAAAGAAAAAAAATATATATATATATATACTGTATGCTTTTATCACTTTCACAAGTTGAAAAATGTACTTCTTTTTTTATTTTTTTATTGTGTAAAAAAACCAAAAAAAACCATATCCAAAACCTTTACTTTATTTGCTACTTTGTTTTGGTTTCCAGTGACCTGCATCACAACGAAATCCAGGAAATCCAAACCAGCACGTTTCAGCACCTGACTGCTCTGAGATCGCTGTAAGTACCGCTTGCTAACTGTAAACTGCAGGATGTGCTATAAAAATGCCTTATAATGTCTAAGAACAAACCATGCATCTGCATAAGAGGGCAGAGATGCCAAGTACAATGAGCGCCTAAGAAAATGTACAAACAGGAGGAGGCCATTCAGCCCGTCAGTGCTCACCCAATTCCTACTCAACACTTGTGGATCTCAATCATTCAGCATCAACAACATGGCTAGTTAACCCATTCCTTACCCTCGCTACTCTGTAAAGAAGTGTCTCCTATCCTCAGCTATACGTTTGTTCAAGACTAAATGAATTCAGTTCCATCCTGTTTACAGCGTATTCCTTTAGGCCATGGGATTAGTCTGGTTGCTCTTCGCTGGACTCTCTCAGTGGCTACAATGCCCTGTTGGTAATGTACGTAAAAGGGCAGTCTCTCCATCCCAGAACCTCCGTTTCGTTCTTGAGGTCATCTGTGTCTTTGTCTAATCATCTGTGCAATAAACAGATCAGATATGTAGCAATATAAGTTGGGTCAATGAGGTGTTAATTGAATCAAAATGAATCTAAGTCCACATCCGCTCACTTTACTGCATGTAGGTAACCCTTTCTGAAATGCATGAACATAAACAAGCTCAATAAAGTGAAACTAATTGTGCCCTGTGCCTGCACTCGTCAGTCTTCTTGATAAGCTCTTGACATGGATGGTGTGGTACGTATTATAAACCTAACATAAATTAAAAACAGCTGTATTTCTTCAAATCTTAATAAAAAAAGACCACTTGTGGTGCCCCGTTCACAAAACTTTAAGGACTGATTTAAGAAATGGTTTATTAAGGAAATGAAATGTAGCCTATGAAATACGAGTGGAAGCATGCATGTGCTTGCAATACAATACGGTACATATACGAGAGGCTACAAATAGGGAACCAGGGCCATTCATCCATCAAAGAAAGTTTAGTTGCGGCTTCAATGTGAAATGAACAGGATTACTGTGGAAGATACGTCAGGGCATGATTTGGCAGCCATGATAGAGAAAACAAAACCTAAACAAATCTACTAATCTGAGACCCGAATCGCAACGTTTACAGCGAACCTCAGGAAACAATCAAATGGGATCCTTTTTAGTTACATGATGAGAACAGTTTATATGCTACATACTGTAGAGATCTCCATCTGTGCATTTAAGGGAAAGGTGGCCTGCATGGATCTGTATATACACTGCTTGTTTTACTCTGGCATGTGTAATCACTAGCAATACACTTTATTCTATTGAACATAATATATTATTGTTTCTATGATGTGGAAGTTTAGAGGAGCAATTGTCACGCTGTTGTTGTTTTTTTGCGGTATGACTGTGACCAGAACTAAAACGTACCAGAGGTTAAGAGTTAATATGTATTATTTATTTGCACCGGAAAGCATACTGAGAGACACATCTCGCTCGCACAAAATGTCCTGTTGGCCGCTGCCAGGGCATGCTTATTCAGGACTACACACTAACAATAAAACAAATAACAGCACATTTACGAAGCAAAAAATAATTGCACACATTCCTAGCCTTGACAGTTAAGAGTTCCCATATGAACAAATGTTATTGTATATTACAGCACTGCCAAAATACTAGGGAAACAACAGTCTCAGGATTATATTAATGCATATCTGAAAAAATGATTTCTGAAAATAATCTTATATTTAGAAACTCAAGGACTGTGTCCCGCAATCATGGGATCCATTTTAATGATCTCAACAGAAGCAGATATTAATACATACAAATCAAATGGCTTGTATCTTATTTGTCCTTCAATAAACAATATGCTTAATGATTGGCAAGGAAAGGATTTATATTTTACCTCAATCCATTACAACTCTGCTGTGTGTCAGCCTCCACCTGCTTTTGGGCTTCGTCTAACAGGGGAGGGCAGCTATCCTGCCCCCCTGCCCATGGCTTCCCTTCGGTCAGCCTCTCCACTTATCTGCAAGCTCATTTATGGGCCGGGGTAAAGGTCATAGAATGTAGTGTGTAAAATAAAGTATAATGTAGTTGTGTTGTTTAGTCTGTGTTTTAATAAATAATCTATCGCATGAGTTTCCTGACTAACCATTGGTACAGTAAAGTACACCTAAGATTAGTCTTATCGGGGTCTGTGAGCACTTTTTATGAATCACATTAATAAGCTGCATTTCTATTTTTATATTTATTCACAGTGACCTGGCTTGGAACAAGTTATGTGCAGTTCATCCCAATGCATTCTCCCATCTGCCTTCGTTAATCAAGCTGTAAGTATCGCTAGTGCTTCCTAGCGATGGCTTGAGTTTGCTGCTCTGTGAATACTGAACACGCCACTAATCTGTGATCGCTGTCATTCCACTTCTACAGGGATCTCTCATCTAACCTCCTCTCCTCTCTCCCTGTCACTGGACTGCACGGATTAACACACCTTAAATTAGCAGGCAACGCAGACCTCCAGGAGCTATTATCTGCTGAAAACTTTCCAAAACTGAGGTAATGGCTTAGAACACTATTTTTTCTTTCATTTGTTTGTTAAATTAAAAAGTATTACAAGTAACAGATTTTTGACGTTGCTTATCGGTTTCCAATCAGATTAAGCACCTGGATAATTTCCTTTGCAGTGTGTTGTAAAAAGACACCAATTAACTATCACTATAGGGAGGCAGTGTGGTCCAGTGGTTAAAGTCCAGGGTTTGTAACCAGAAGGTCACTGGTTCAAATCCCACCTCTGCCACTGACTGACTCACTGTGTGACCCAGAGCAAGTCACTTAACCTCTTTGTGCTCCATCCTGCGGATGAGATGTTAAATCAATGTCCTATTGTGATGGTGGTCCACTATGAAAGGCACTATATAAAAATAAAGATATTTTTATTATTATATATTATTTTTTATATAGCGCCTTTTGTGATAAATCGCCTCAAAATGCTTTACAGATAAAAATAACATAAAATAAATAATAGACAGAACAATTTAGAGAAATATTAAAAGATAAAGTGTATAAAGAGGCCCCATAGTCTTTACTGCTGTGTAAACATGTAAATTTCTCATTGATCACAATCGAATTCGCACCTCTGTTCATTTCTCATGTGTTTCTTTTTCACTTCATAGGGTTATGGAGATGCCGTACGCGTTCCAGTGCTGTGCATTCGTGTCCTGTGAAAACCACAACAAACTGTCCAATCCTTGGGACAAAGACGAGAACCGCAGCACTGACCACTTTGTCAAGAAGGACAGCGGAATTCTGCTCAGTCAAGGTGTTTTCTTGCTCACTATTTTAATAGAGTCTAAAATACTTCCCTGTAACAGACAAGAGCAATAATAAAGGCCTTCACTTGTACTGAATTGCCATAATCACAGATACAGTTATAGTAATAATAGTAATAAAACATTTTGGAATGTGTGGCTTCGACTGAAGACAAAATCCAGGTGGGAGCCGTACTCAAAGTTCATTGCTTTGAAAAGCCTAAATGAGAAAAGAGCAGGAAAAAAAGACGGTAACAGAAGCCGTCCATTCAGGTTTTGACCCTGGGCGCTGGTACAAATGTAATTAGTAAAACCCATTGCTTTTGTTTCCAGAAGATCATGACTTTGAGGACTTCCTTCTTGACTTTGAAGAAGACCCAAAAGCTCACCACTCTGTCCAGTGCACCCCAGCACCAGGTAATGTAAGCTCCCTAGCACCAGTTATGTGTCCTCCCATCTTAGCAGAAAATATGCTATATCATATCATTTGCATGAGAATAGTCAAAGCAGCTCTACTTATACGTCATTGTCGAGCAAAAACAAGAAATGTAAGCAGTTCTGTGTAAATGGCTTGTTCCATAAGGAGATGCTGTAAAATGCTTGTGCTGTTTTTTGTATTCCAGGTCCATTCCGGCCCTGTGATCACCTGTTTGGCAGCTGGCTAATTCGCACCGGAGTGTGGATTATAGTGGTGCTGTCACTTGTATGCAATGGTCTGGTGGCTGTAACCGTCTTTGTTTCACCAACCTACATATCTCCAGCTAAGCACCTCATAGGGCTGCTTGCAGTTGTCAACAGCCTCATGGGGTTTTCAAGTGGCGTCCTGGCTGTCGTCGATACCTTAACCTTCGGCAGCTTTGCCAAATACGGGGCGTGGTGGGAAAGCGGAATTGGCTGCAGGATCACAGGGTTCATGTCAGTCTTCAGCTCTGAGACGTGCATCTTCTTACTGACGACCGCTGCTCTGGAGCGTGGCCTGTCCATAAAGTGCGCCAAAAGACTGGAGTCCAAGTCCACCAAGAACAACGTCAAGATCGTTTCCGCTTTCTGCTTCATCCTGGCGTTGGCCATCACTGTCCTGCCCCTGCTCCACGTGGGCGAGTACGGGATCTCCTCCCTGTGTCTGCCTTTGCCTTTCGGCGAGCCATCCAGCTTGGGCTTCATGGTGGCCCTGGTTCTGCTCAACTCGCTCTGCTATTTCGTGATGACCGTCACCTACACCAGGCTGTACTGCAACCTGGAGAAGGGCGAGCTGGACAACTTCTGGGACTGCTCCATGATCAAGCACGTCGCCTGGCTGCTCTTCGCAAACTGCATCCTCTACTTCCCTGTCGCCTTCCTGTCCTTCTCCTCCCTGCTCAACCTGTCCTTCATCAGCCCCGAAGTGATCAAGTCCATCCTCCTGGTCATTGTCCCGCTTCCGGCCTGCCTGAACCCCTTGCTTTACATGTTGTTCAACCCGCACTTCAAGGAGGACCTCGGCATCCTGCTAAAGCAGACGCTGCTGTTAAAGAAATCCAAGCAGAGCAGCTTGGTCTCCTTGAACTCGGAGGATGCAGAGAAGCAGTCTTGCGACTCCACCCAGGCGCTGGTCACCTTCACGAGTTCGGAAAACCTGGGTGATGGACCAGAGAGCAAGTCTGTCTCGTCTGCCTCCCAGATTATTGAAGCGTGCCACTCCCAATCAGTGGCGTCTGTTCCCTGCCACTAGAAAAAAAACAAGAATATCCTGTAGCTATCGTTGCTCTCTGACTTTATCTTTGGGATTAAAAACTCATTGTAGGTTCCTTAATAAAATCTACGAAAACTGCCAAACCATGCGTTCAGTAAGTTAAGATGACGTAAAAGTCTTTTTGCAACATTTTTACACCAGTTAACTTAGACCAGTGCTTCTCAGGTCTGCTTACCCAAGATTATGAACCGTTACACCCCGGTCCTCAATACCCATTTTGAATTGACTTTGCTCTCCCGTGAACAAAAGACAGAACTCACAGAATATTGGACATTAGCTAATACGTGGCAATTATTCTGTGTAGCTGCAATGCAAATAAAAGGGCCTGGAGGTTGAAACACAAGCGTGGGCTTGTAAGGCGGTCCTCGGAGGCCTGCTGCTGAGAAGAGGGCTGAGCGTTGTGGACTAATTACCAACAGGGCATCATTGCTGCCTGCCTGCCTGCCTGCCTGCCTGCCTGCCTGTCTGTCTGCTCAGAACTACAGAGGCTCAGCTGTGTATGCCAGACATGGGCTTGTATCTTTGTGATGTTTTCTATTTCCTCTGCTGTTCTTCAATCCATACACGGTACATTTCACTGTAGCAGCTTAGCTCCATATGTTTCATATTGTACTATCTTACCTACATCCTGGAAACACTCCTGAGCACTTATATGAGACTTACGTCTACCCTAAACCAAAACTTCCTAAGGCTTGGACTCACAACCAAGCTCCACTCCAAAGGCACTTGTCTGAACCTTCATTGTAGCTTTGTACTGGAACGTACACAGCACGTGAGAACATGTACAGCATTACACAACGCTCAAATAAATGTCAACCCTGAGAAAAATGTTACCGTAAAAGCGTAGCGCAGTGTAATAAAGCATAGTAAAAGTATGGTAAATCATACATAAGCATTGTCAAGCCCAGAGAGGTATGGTAAAGCATATATAAAATACAAATAAAAACATGACAATGGTAAATGCAAGGGTTGCCCTGGTAAACTTTTATAAGGGACTTCCTGTTGTATTTTTATTGTGCTAATTCTGCATTTCTACAGGTGTGCACCATGAAAACAGGGTTACAAAGCACAGCAGTCTTATCGTGCCAGTTTAGTTTAATATTAACCTGTTCAGTCCTGCTTATCTTAGCCCCATGTGTTAACATATGCCTTCGGAAATCACGTTGGAACCTCACGGAACTCCTAGGTCCCAGTCTGAGGTCGTGTAGAAATATGTGTAAAAAAAAAAAAAAAAAAAAGTGTCCTGTTCTGATGTGTACTCAATCAAGGAGTTTATTCTTCAGCTCGACAAAAAACAATTCAGGACTGAAAGGGTTAACATGACATGAAATAAGACCCCATGTTCTGTTCTGTTTCATGTCTGACCAGTGCAAATAAACCTCTATACGGTACTATCAAATATACTGGCAAACTGAATTTTACAATCATACAGAACACACTGGTCTTGCCTTGTTTAACAGGTTAAAAAACACCTCTTTATTACTCTGTAACAAACTTCTTGTCCTATGTAAAGTATTTGTGGTGTGTTTTTTTTAATTATTTTTTATACTTTACAATGTAAGTTGGTTTTTTTCCATCTTCTACTTCACTGCAATTCAGTTGGTAAGCATTAGTATTGATTTGAAGTTTGGTGTGTTGGAACAGTATGCGAAGTTATGTCTATATGTTGTTTTGAGTTTGGTTATTCGTAAGTGACAATGAACAATGAAGACTTGACACTTGAATTAATCCCAAATTAAAGGTTACCGGTATGTTTTTAAAGAAAATGTGAGCACTATTCTTAAAAAAAAAAAAAAAAAACTATTCACAAAGCTTTAGCTCAAGCCAAGCTAAACAGAGCACTGTTACTCTTGCTGTGCCACAGTGTAAATTGTAACTTTACATCGCTCTGCTAAATCTCTGGTTTACAGCCGTACTGAGAGAGCTGACGGCTCTCTTAAAGTGCTTTTAACACCAGGATCTGATGACTGAAACAGGAAAATGATACACCAAGTGATTCTAAAAATAAACAAAAAAAAAACCCAGAATGCATTGGTATTGGTCAAAACTGTGAAATCTCATACCCATACCAAGAGGGTCTTTAACAGCAATTGACAAGTTGAATGCGTACAAAACTCGAGTTAAATCTGAATTAAACCCGGTGTTTTAAAGAGCTCCGTGACGAACACAAACTTGTAAGGGAATTTAATCGTGTCTCCAGAGCCGTACAGCAAGTAACAAGAGACTTGCGTTCAGTTTGCTTTTTGCTGTACCAGGCGTCGGAGAGGGCAAACGCTACCTGGACTTTATTACAAGTAAGACATATTGAAGCATTTTAACATTATGTCGTTTATTTCACTGCCTTTTACCACGGTCTTCATTGTTCATGAAACTTTCAATCCTGTCTGTCAGCAAGAATCATCTGTTACGTGGTATAAATATACACCCCACAACTCTGTCACTATTACCAATTTTTTGTAATAATGAATTGTCTTTTATTTTTAAGTTTCTGTTTGTGAAGCACAGCCTACGTAGGTCAACACGTTTGATACATTACAAAACAGTGTCTATTTCTTTAAATGCGTTTTGATATGAATTTTAAATGAGAATCAGATTCTCGATTTGGATGCAAAACTATTTTTTTATGATTTAGAGGTCTTTAAGAAAAAAAAGGTGTATAAATATAGAGTTGTATTTATAAAATAATAATAAAAAAAAGCCTATATGTAAAGAACTGGACTATAATGCAGTTTTAGCTGTCAGCATGTGCTATAGGTTATGAGATTGATCCCAGCTCCAGTCTCACAACATCACCACCTGCATTGTTTGTAAATACTATATGTAGTCGCTGTAAATATTAATGCATATCGGCTTTTCTATTGGGAGTGTTAAGTGTATGTTTACTTGTAATAAACAATTTACCAAATGATTGCCTTCTCTGGTGTTTCATACCGTACTATGGGGGCGTTCAGCTTTCCCTTATCAAGTTGAAAGTGCCCCTTCACTTTAATGTCACGTCCCTGTCTGAGTGGTCCTGGGTTCTGTTGCTCCAATATTAAGCTATTTTATTTACATTTTTTTCTAAATCTGCTTTTGAACTTATAACACCTGGTCTATATTTATACAGACAGAGGGAGTAGGTTGGGGCTGGCAGAGTAGAAAGGACACACAGTCACATGATCTGAATTAAATGAGGAGGTCTGGAGTGTCCAGATATTCTCCAGACAAACTCCCAAATAAAGCAACCTCAAAGCCAGATAGATTTAGAGAACAAATAACATATTGTAGTAACAAACCCTATAGTCACTCGGGATGACAGCCAACCATCCTAAAATAGAAAGAGGAGTTGAAAGAAAACCAATAATGAGATAAGATTTGAAAGTGACAGGACAGCCCCTCCTTCATGTTGGTATTACATCTTCCAGCTGAGAGGGGGCTGGAGAATGTCCCTGTTCAGAATATTTAACTGTGTGTCGCTCGCCTTGTCCCACATTTCAATAACATAGAGGCTTGGATTCTCAAAGCTAATCACTCCAAATCATCAGAACTGCAATTTTTATCTGAAAGAAAAAAAAAAAAAACATTACAATTCTAAACAAATAGGAAACAACTCAAAAAAAGTGCTCATGACAATTTGAAGTAAATAGCTTTGAGAATTTAGCCCAGAGTGTGTTAAATGTGATTCACATTGGTAAGCGACTGTCTGGAAAAGGAAACCTAGGGTGCAAATGAGCACGGACACGGAAGAGAGGGATGCATTATAGTGTTACACCTGAGACTTTAAAGTGTAGAAACCGCACTAGATAAGGAGAGTGTTTTAGTGGTACTGAAGGAGATAAATGAGTCACATATTAATCACAGGAGACAGTGATTGCAACCAAGCTTATTGATGTTGTTTGAAATTTGAGAAGAACGCAAATATCATTAGTGATTGTGGTTATTCATATAAGTCCCTGAAGGAGGCTTTGCGCATCATCACCCAAGCCTTGGTCCCATTCCAACTGCCGATTAGAAACTGCTGGCCTTTAAACTGAAGCATCAACATACAATTCAATCAGATCCCCGCGCTGAAGAAATTATTATAGTCCTGTTTGGCAATGCACCCTGTATAAAAACAAAAAATAAAATCCAAAATTGTTTGTATGCATAAACGTCAGTACTCCACCCAAAGCTAATCTCTGGTTACGTCATTTAAACAAACATGTTAAAAGATGTGGACAAAATGATACTTTCAGCAGAGTGTAAATAAAACAATATACATGTTATGGGAAGCTCTAGGGTTTAGGCCTATTACATATCAGTGATTCCTCCATTCCAAAGCGTGTGGTTTGGATAGCTGCTAAAATCGATCATTTTATTCATAGGTACTGTAGGTAGACAGACCATGGCAGTATTACACGTGATAACAGCTGCACCACCATATGTAAGATACATTATTTCCACCGTTTTTTGAGAATCCTCAATTGTTTCTTGAATAATGTAAATAGCTTCATAATGACATACAGGTAGTGGACAAAAAAAAATGGAAACACCTGGGTAAATGAGGGACACCAAGTATATTGAAAGCAAGGGCTTCCACACAGGTGAGGCTCATGCGTTAATTAAGCAAATAACATCCCAGCATGCTTAGGGTCATGTATAAAAATGCTAGCCTGGTTGCCTATAATTATAGCTAGCATGGCTGCAAGAGGAGACCTCAGTGACTTTGAAAGAGGGGTGATTGTTGGGGCGCATTTGGCAGGAGCTTCAGTGACCAAGACAGCTGAACTTGCTGATGTTTCACGAGCAACGGTGTCTAAGGTGATGTCGGCATGGAACTCTGAGGGAAAGACATCATCAGCAAAGGGCAACAGTGGGCGGAAGCACATACTCCAGGATCGTGATATTCGTGAATTAATTCGAAGTGCAAGGCAAAACAGGTGAGCAACTGCAGATCAATAGATTGCAAATTTCAACCTGGGGTGCGAGCAGCCTGTTTCATCAAAAACGGTCAGCCGAGAACTCCACAGAGCGGGATACCATAGTGGCCCAACGCACTATTAAGTGACTTGACATTGGTGTTTCCATTTTCTTGTCCACTACCTGTACTTGTTTGCATTCATTCTGCGTGGTGTGGGATCTATTGCGCCAAAATGTACTTATTTATTTCTCTTCCTATGTGTGTGGCTCTAAGTTTGCTTTGAGATGGGAGCATATACTGCATAATGACAATGGGGATGTAATGTGTACCAACCTGAAATGTTACTGTAAACTGACCTTATTTACCAAGGAAACATTCATTATTCAATTGGCAGGGAAGAAAGCAGTTATTTTTGGGGTTATCGTTATTGACAGCTGGTTTTGCAATTAACAACACAAGAAATCAAAACAAAACAAGGAGAAGATTTATTGGAACGGACAAACAACAAAAAACGAACTCCTCTGTGACATTAATCAACAACACACGTCCAGCAATGTTTACTTAAAGCCACTGGCAATACAGGGGGAGGCTACGTGACTGATGTGTTTACTAAACAGTTCAGATAAACGCTTTGGTTCATTTGACAATGAAACAGAAACGAAACTAAACAAATCGATTGCAATTTTGCGTAGATTAGAGGGAAGATACTCCGCAAAACTCAGAAAGCTGTTTGCGCTTCATTAGATTTGATAGCCTCCCCACCACAGTCTAACTCAAGATGTGGGATGACCTCCCGCAACACAGCTCAAGGTGAAATACAGATCAAGCTGCGTCATTGCGACGAGCTCAGCAATGGAATCAGATGGAATCTAAAAGTATAGTGAGCGGATTTATAGCAGTAAACAAAACGTTTGGGAAACTATTTTACCACAGATGCGATCTCATCCGGGTGTGGGCTGATGTTACGCTTTTGTATTTGGAAAATCAACGAGACAAAAAAAAACAGTTTTTTTTTTTTTGTTTAAAGGAAAAAACAAAACAGGCGCCACACAAACTTCCGCACTTCAGTGCTCTCCCGACCCCTTCCTTTCTTTTCCTCGGGTCGATTGTGCCTGAATTGTATGGTGGTTTGTGTGCGATTAAACCCCTCACAATGAAACAACGACCCCCTTTTTAAAATTGAATGTACAGTATATGAAGTTTGAAATAAACCACGTTCTTGTTATATCATTCTTTTCACTGAGTCGTCATTGTCTATGAGAAAAAAAGAAAATAATAAATTGTAACAGTCCCCACTCCCTGTCACCTGTGCACGGCTCCACGCCACGGGTATTGTCAAGGCGCCGATCCTCATCGCACTGTGACTGCTCTCACGTTTCATCAGTGAAATCAGTAGGAAGTATATCATTACTGTCTGTAAAAACTAGAACATTGTGTTAAAGTATAATAAATCTAATTATTTTGAAGCATGCAGCATTGCTGAAAGCTGAATGAAGTATACGTTCTATAAGAGGGCAGCAGTGTGGAGTAGTGGTTAGGGCTCTGGACTCTTGACCGGAGGGTTGTGGGTTCAATCCCCAGTGGGGGACACTGCTGCTGTACCCTTGAGCAAGGTACTTTACCTAGATTGCTCCAGTAAAAACCCAGCTGTATAAATGGGTAATTGTATGTAAAAAAATAATGTGATATCTTGTAACAATTGTAAGTCGCCCTGGATAAGGGTGTCTGCTAAGAAATAAATAATAATAATAATAATAATGCCAGCTTGCACTGGGAGTCTGCGCTAAATAACAAGGTCCAGTGCATCTTCTCTGGGGCGCTTAGTCTGATCGAGATTCATACCCCATAGCAGGTGTATGATGATCTATTATTATTGTCATGATGGTGGTCCATGTTATCATATTGGGCTAAATTCTCAAAACTATCTACTCCCAATTGTAAGGAACGAAACACGGAGACGATTCCTTGAAACCAAATAAATAAATAAATAAATAAAAACAGAATTCTAAAATTAATAACAAACAACTTGCAAGTGTTTAGAAGTCCCTGCATTGGATTGTTCTGGAAACAAAAAACCGTAATGACGATACGGAGTAAAGCGGTTTGAGAATCCAAGTCTACTGGGGAATGTTAAAGATATCAAACCAAGTCTATTGGGGAATGTTAAAAGCTTTACTAGTTTATCTGAAATCTACTTTTGTCAGTGTATAATGCCTTTTTTGTCCCTCTGTTTCATTTGAGTATTTTGCTGGTATGTGAGCATTAGACTGTACTCATAATGTGGCACGTTTTTCCTGTTAAGTTACATACGTTTTGAAAAAAAAAAAAAAGTTATGTCTAAAACAAATAAAAAGCAACCCTTCTCCCTTTCCCACCTCACGCCTAGCTGGTATAGAGACAGGGTCCAACCTGCTCCCTTTCCCACGCCAAATGAGAAAAGCCTGCTTAAGCAGTAGCTCTTATTGCTCTGGTTGTCCTCCCTGAGACAGACTGCATCATTTTGGCCTACAGATATATCATTTACACCATTAGAAGGATGACACTGTCTTCACAACTCAAGGTGATTTAAAAACTGGGTTTTCTGAAAATAGTATTACATTAAAAATGAATAATGAACAGCCACCTGTGTACACAGTATTTACAGTTTCAGTGTGCTTTATTAGCTGTAATAGAAGAAAAATATGCTGATTTCAAATGTCACTGGCTTCAGTACGGGATGGTTTATAGAGAAGGTTACCATATGTACACCCATCAATTATACTATTTCTGCTCTGCATCTTCAGAATTGTGAACCATTTTCTGCTACTAATGTGATGAATCTGAAATTAGAATGAATTATTGGTACATTTCAATGTACTAAACATCTGAATTACAGTACTTAACAAAACCATACAGAAGTATAGCCTTTTTCCTCATGACACATTATACCACTATCCTAAAAACGTATATTGATCAATGTACATTGATACAGCCAAGCACTTCTTAGATGGAAATACAAACTCTTGTGGAGGAAAGAGCACAAAGTTCACAGATGTGTTAAGTCTTTAAGGACAGGTACCAGTTTTCACATCCGATTGAAGGCCCATGACGCTTTGCCTCATATGTTTAATGAATTAGAACTTGCTTTGTTGACACATTTTTCACTGTGATCTAATAATACTACGTGCTTTACAGTGTCACATGTGCAACCTATTTGAAGAAATGTATAAAGTATGCTTCATTTTCCATTTGCCCATCTCCAAGGTATGCCAAGACTACATGTTCAAATTGGAAATGCAGCTGTATGGTAATTTTTTGTATCCAATACCCTTTATCAGAATTAAATCAGATCTATTTATCTGACTTGGTAGGGCACTACTTATCCTTTCCAGATGATGGTAAAAAATATTTAGTGTGCGGGTGTGATCAAGTTAAATTGTTTCCAGAGAGTTTGTGGCTGCATTTTCATTTTAGAAATGGGGGTCAATAAACCCTTGGGGGGGGGGCACAACAGCAGAATGAAGTGAAAGCATGGGAGTATTTAGATTTACCCATTTGGAGCAGCTTAGATCATGTCTTTTTGTGTCCTTATTTTGTATTCTGTTCAACAACAGTTACTGGTTTAAAATGACAGGGGTTCTACTGAAAAGCTTCCAAATCAATTTCAGACTGAACTGTTCCGCTTGTGGATCAAGCCCACATTGAATCCAATATCAATTCCTAAACCCTCAGGTCATACCCTTTGTCTCGGCTCCCCCTTACCACTAGTATACCCATTCATTTCTTCCTGTCTTTCTGCTACCATGCTCAGAGATGTGTATTTTTCAAATACACAAGACACCCTTTATAAAATGTGTGTCACTTCACTGCCTGCTGGTTTCACAAACCCGATCAGCACTAATCTACTGCCTCATCTAAGGGTCCTTTGGGCAGTCCAGGATTAGCGCTATTCAGGGCCTGCAATGTTATTATCATCTTTTCAAGCATTCCATGAATCAAATGTTTGAGTAAAAAGACCCTTCCTCAGCTTTCCACTGGCAATTTTTTTAGGTAATGAAATACAAAAAATAAATAAATAAATAAATAAAAAGACAGACAGATGGATTGTTTTTCTTAAATCATATATTGAAAAAAGTTTAATATAAACACATTTAAATAAGAATACTACAAAGTAGTATTTAATACAAAACATTTGAAAGATCGTCATGGCTCTTGGACGTCTAACGTTTTTTATTTGAATATATTTTTTACAAAACAAGATTGCACATCAACTTTAATTCTTCTTAATATTTTTTTGTTTTTGTTGTAATCATCCTCGGGTACCGATGCACTCGGGTGCATGGAATCAAGTGCATCACCCAACAGCTTACAGTAGGTGCTTACATTGTCATGGTTCAGTAGTCTGTGCAGCAGAGTCCCAGAATCAGAGAGAGCACCACTTCATTAGCTTTCCACTGGCAGCTACTTCACATGCCAGTCCGCTTAAATGTGGCAACTACTTTCAGCACAATACCTGCTGCTTTCTTTTGTTAAAATAAAAACCTGTAAAAAGAATCTTAACAAAAGCTTGTTTTTCAAAAAAAAATTAAATATATATATATATATATATATATATATATATATATATATATATATATATATATATATACACACACACACACACACACACACACACACACACATATACACACACACACGATATATATTTAAGATAAAGCAAAATATAAAAATTAGATATTTTTTCCCCCACTTGGCTGTCCTAATAAACATGTAAACATTAACACCAAAGAAAGATGTCACGAGTATGAACTTGAACTTCAAGTAAATTCAATGACAGTACCAAAAAAAAATATTGTAAAAGAAAAAAAAAAAAAAAAGACAAAAAGACCCAAAAAAAAAATAAGTTAAAACCATGTGTATCATTTTGAAGAACCATACTTACGTACATGATGTAAGGAGATTCTATAAAGGACCCAGATTTGGGCCAATCAGGAGGAGTTTGTATTTCTTGACTGTTGGGCATCTGGTTTGGAAATGTTCCCTGGCTCCAGGAAAGAATACTGTATTGGGGAGTACTGACAGCTGGTGCAGTCTGCCTCTCACAGACTTTTTATTTTTATTTTTCTTGAGAGAATTATTCTCATTTGGCCATTCGGATTTGGGGGACAGAAGACTAACTGTACCCCTGCGTCAGTGATCCTTTCCCTCTGGTCGGTTTGAGCTTAAATTTAGGAGCTCGTCTAGACTGACTCCAACCTCTTGGCATTTGGCAACAAGCTTTCTCAGGTTATCAGTTTTACCTCCTTCCGAAGCTTCAAACAGGAGTTGCTGGAAAAAAACAAAACAAAAAAAAAAACAGGGAATGCACAAAGACCTTGTCAGCAAACCAGTAGCACATTAAAATGGTTATAATATATTAAATACTTATTTAAATTATTTATATTGGGGGAGGGGGGAAAAAGGAAAAATTTACATCTTTCCATAGTGTGGCACAAAGAGGCAGCTTCTGGAGAGCTTGTCGATAAAGGTGACGGGCCTGAAAGAGAGCAAATCAGACAGCGGGGCACAGTCAGTGCCACACAAACAGATCAACACCTTATTTTACAATGTTAACAGGTTATAGAGGTGGACAGCACACCCCCTTTACAAAAGGCACCCACTGCGAGCTTCCTGTACCCTAAACTGACACATTGTCCTAAACATGTAGACGGGTAGGGTTACGGCACAGGTCTGAAGTATCTAATGTGAAAGGGGCCTTTAATCAGAGTCCAGACCAGCATCAAAATATTTTCAACCTGGTACAAACTAAATTAGCAATTAGCGTTTCTCACGGACGTTCCCGATTAACGAAAATAAATAAATGGGAACTTTGACAAAGCTGCCCAGGTTCTTCATGACAAAATGAGTACAACCCACACACATCGTGCATGTCCCCTAACCCCTTCAGGGACACAAGGGATTGAGCGCTTGTTCAAAACGTTTTCTTCTTAAAATACATCCGAGGAGGGACTCCAATATCACGAGGAGGAAACTGACAATCTGGACGACCAGATCCAACCAGTCGGAAAACCCTGTTTCTTGCACCTCATTGCATAAATAAAAGTTAGCTTAATTTTATTTGTGGGATACATATGTCCCTTGTACCTCAAAAGGGTTAAGATAATACTAAGTAAAAAATGTACATCTTCCATACTTCACAAGCAGGGACACACACAGATCAACTCACCTCTGCCAGTCCCTTGAGCTCTTTTTCAACAGCAATGGCACTGAGGGAAAACAAAACACTTGATGTCAGCTGACCCCATAAAGCATAGCAATTGAAAAACAAAATACGCTTTTTTTTTCCCTGCTTAAATACAATCACGTCATGGGGCGAGAGAAATGAAAAACATGCTTTGATGAACTAATTGAAATTCCCTTACATTTTCCAGATGGTCAAACACATTGGGGTGCTGCTGGTCAGAGTTCTGGCTTGGTGTTTCAGATGCTGAATGTTCCCATCATGCCATTCCTGCCAGAGCAGCCTAGAAAATAAAACATGTTAATTCAGCTACATCACAGACTTAAACACAATAAATAAACACAACCACTTGTGTATGTTGTGAAACAAAGCTTAGGGGAACAAAAACACACATAATGTCACTATCTACCCCCACCTCCCCAAAACAAATGCTTTTCACAGAAAAGCATTTGATTCTAGAGCAACATTATAAAGACACCCTTCTCAGATTGGATTGGATGGTGAAGACTACAGAGATGACAACTCCTCCCCTTTTTGAAACAAACAATAAACGAGCTGGGTTATCGTTCTCCTACCATAATAACAGTCAGAGTACTGTAGGTATGCACTTTCAGCACCCAAATCTGTCAGTACCTTAGTGCCAGGTCAGTATTAGCTGGCATGACGGATCTGAATCTTTCCAGAGCCTTGGAATGTTGAGACTTAGGAAGGCAGCTCAGATAGAAGGATACGACCTGCAGAACACACAGTAAACAATATGAAGGGTTAGGGAGTCTTTCTAAAGTGTCGACTGCTACGTCTTTAGTCACAGTACTCTGGACGAAAGGAAGGTGTGAAGGGGACCTCCATAGCCAATTGGTTTGAAATTAATCAATGACCCGCCTCAAAATAATTCCCATTGGTCAACATGGTTAAAATTTAATTACCTAATTGGCATTACTAACTTACAAAAAAAAATCTGAATATAAATGACACCATTATCTAGGTTCTAATTGACAATGGCAACATCAGAATAAAGCAACAGTTTCTGAACAGATCAAGGCCCATGCTTCACTGCAGTTCACGGGTGACCACCAATAAAAAGGTTGCCTCCGTTGATTCCTATTCTCGTTTGAACAGCAAAATTCAGAGCATTTTTTTCTTGCCAAGTCTCATGTCAGACAACCTGGTTTACTAAAACCAGCACAGACAAGAGATTTTATATAAGCAGCACATCATCGCATATCCAACTCACTGTTGATTGGGGTATAGGCGGATATGTGAAAATGTTGGACTTGTGAACATATATAGAAAATTACATTTACACATAGGTTACTTAAAAAAATAAAAGCGCCAACTGCTTTAAAACATGGGGAAATACTTTAAAAAGTAAGTGAATGTAAACAAGATTAAGAATATATTGCTATGTGGTTAACAATATAAAAGCTTTTTAAAAAAATACAAAACAAGGGGTACTAAATGAACAGTAACTTACATTTGATGGCTTCTTAACTCTTAAAGAAGTCCTTAATGGTTTTCTATTGAAATGATCTCTTTTATGCAACCATGTTAACCAATGATCGGACAAGCATTAGCTATTCTGGGTCTGCCTCTGCCGCTTCTGCAGCTGCAGAGTTTCTTGTCTTCGATACACAGCTGTCGTATCCTGTTAAGCTGCTTTAAAGCGCTTCAGGTAAGCTAGTTAAAAAGCCTTGAAATGGAGGATCGCCGTGCAGCATAGCGCTTAACTGTCTGGCTTTATCGCTCAGAATTGGACCAGATACTGGCATCCCTTCATTTCTCTGTACAAACCAGGTACTGCGTTGTCCAGCTGATCATCTTGAGCACCTTGTATTATCTTTCTTTGTTTGCAAGCACTGAACGACTTTAGATTTGGTTCTGTCTTCTTAATAATCTGTCATTGTATTTTCACCTACCCCAAAATCTTTTCCCTAGTTTCTCCCTTTAAGTCTTGAGAGAATTTCCAGTTTTTGTTGGATTGTTAAAAACAACACACGTTCTTTTGTCGCCATCGCGGATGCTGCACATGCTGCTGACGCCATTACCCCTGTACTAAGCGTGGGCAGTTAACTGTTCAGGGCGGTTATGTGACGGTCTGATGTGAAATGTTCAAATGTTCCACTGTGTAATATATCACACACACACAATTTAGAAAGCACAGCTTTGATATCAGAAATGTATTGAAGCACAGGACTTTCCATATGTAATGCAAAGGCTTAACTTCTTAACCATCTGGACAGCAGATGACCGACAGGATGCTTAGTGCAACACAATAGGAATTTCTTTACCTTATTGTGAAACTCAAAGTTGGTCCAGTAATCTGCCGAACTTAAAGGAATAATAAATCTCGTGGGGACAGTCACCAGGCATCTATGCACGAGATCTGTAAACATTTTGAAGTCTCGGTTCTTAGTTTTGGATCCAATGAGTTTACTGCTAGTAAAAAGGAGATAACTGGAAAGAAAACAGGACTGTCAAGAGTTTTAGGCAACATACCAAAAATGACTACGCTGCTGCATTAACTATTATTCATAAAACAAAACAACATGCATGCACAGAGGCAACAGGGCCACTGGTAATACAGCACAAGAAGGGGTTGTGGCTCTTGTAAGTATATGCAATTGGTAACACAATCAGCATTATCCCCATACAGGCCTTTCCTACAAGGATTAAAAGCAGATACTTTTGTGCTACAGCTGAGGAGCAAGCACTACAGAACTGTTAGTAAGCAGCAAGCTTACTTTTGCAACTTTGGGTACTGCAGGGGAGACATTCTAAAAAAGGACAAATCAAGGAGAACAAGGCAAACAGGATGAAACACCTGTCCTAGATTCTGCTAACACGAGTTTAAGACGAGCTGGGTGATTTATATTACAGGTGATTCAGCAGACTCAAAATTAATTGGGGGGGGGGAATAAAAAAATTTAAATCATTTACTTACTCCAGCCAAAGTTTCTGCACCACGTCTTGCTGCATCACTGTGCCCAAAGCCCTCTCAAAAGCATCCACTGCGTCTCCCACACTGGCATGGATAGTCTGCCACAAGCTGTATGTTGACAATGAGATTCAGCGTTTTAAAAACACAAAGATTACAATGCTGTTGAAACATTCAGATTAAAAGTTGTCTCGCCTAAATTACAACATATCGTATCAAATACAAACAATGTGTTTTACTTACCAGTCGATGAGCCACATGTAGGGAATCTGGATGCTAAGCTGATCACTGAGTTCTTGTTTAACACAAGGGGCTGTGAATTTATACTGCAGTGGGACATTTAGAAGATATCTAAAATATATATTAAAAAAGGGAGATAATTAACTTAACTTGCTAAGCATATTGCACGTTTTCCACACATTAAGATAATGGATTAACATGGGCAGCATGTTTTGTGTATTGCATTGTTTTTGGCATTAGACTACATGTTGTGGACAAGATGAACCACCTGAAAACCAGAGCAGAACCACAAAAATAGGTCGATACCCAAGTCCATAAGTGAAAGAAGATCCCAGATCCCTGGTTTATTTCCACATACAAAATAATAAAAAAAAACCTTTATAACACTGCAATAAGAACAACAGGGCCCCATTTAGATTTTCAGTTGAGCTCATTGTTTTTTTGCCGGCACATTTCCAAACAACACACAATACAGAGTCATACAGATACTGTTGTGAATGCACTCATTCACAACAGTCCCAACACCTGTCCCACGTTCTAGCCGTGTCACTCATCATCACTCCCTTCAGGCATCAATAAAACACACTTAAGCATTTTCTTACAGCCTAGATTTAATGCCCATCACCTTTCCTGGCCTTAGATAATCACTTCTAACCATCAAAGGAGCAAGAGCCAACAATGGCACATTGTTACTGTTTTACTGCGATTAGTGAAGTTGCCAATAAAACTATAAACGCTAAATGGTGTTAGCTGTAGACAGTGTACATTAAACCCTGGCCTGCAAGGCGATTTCTGACAGGACAAGCTTTTGACAGCCCTTCGTTTTGAAATGGCAAAAGGGTTACTGCTGTGTAATGACAGTTTCAGCCGTTTACATGGGTAAAAGCAAAAGAACAGTTCATTGTATAACTGTCTGCAGAGGTGTGCATTTGTCAACATTATTTACTGCAATAAATACCTTTATGCCTCGTTGAACATGCAATCTTGCATTGTAGTAAGTCTCCATTCTCCTGCACTTAATTTCATTGTGAATAATGTTTACTTAAGAATTGAAAGGGTATCAAAGGTGTGATGAAATTGTTTTACTACGAGAGAACGCTTCATGCGCCAGTTCTGCGTTCACCTTCCTGTCCCATTAAAATGCCTAATGCTGCTTGCTTCCTCAACTTACAGCATACGTGAATAACTACCATTTACAAGAGCATCATCACAGCAGAGATAAGTGTTTTTGAAGCAGAGGACTTCATTTGATGAACAACAATGCAAATCATTGTATTCACTTTTCTCAACCCATCCCTTAAAAAAAAAAAAAAAACACACCACCACCTACCGCAGTACATTTACAGGATGCTGCTCGCTTGCTGTACTTTCACAGAAAGACATAACAAATTCCTGAAATAGAGGGGCTAAGTTATGTGATTTTTCCTGTGTAGGGGGGAAAGAGAGATAAGATTAGTTCACTCAGACTTGCGTGTTAAATATTCAGGCTATACGCCATGATATACTTATTTATTGCAAAGTGTTACATGCAAGTGGTAGAATCATCTACATTGCACTGGTGCATTGTTATCCATGGCATTCGTTTAAAACAAGGGCAGAGGTTGGTTACTACTCCTCTATCAAGTAGCAAAGTGGAAGAAGTGAATACATTACTTCAGACATGTTTAAAATCAGACTATTTAAGGCACAGAAATAAACCTTTTATGCATCTGTAGCACATACCTGCAACACAAGAAACTTGCAGGTAGAATAAAAGATCTGGGCATTGTGAGGATTCTTCCTGAAAGCACCAAGCCACACATCAATGGCTTTATCTGCTTCCTGTCTTTTTATATATAGCTGTGCCAGAGATTCCAGCAGCATGCAACAGTCAGGACAAGGCACTAACAGAGTCTCACAAAGCTTGACAGCTGCCTCCCACCTAAACAAACAGAAGCACATTACCAGCTTGTTAAAAGTGAGCAAACAAGGTAAGATTTCCATCAAACTAAAAAAAGCTTACCTGTCCAAAACCTGATTCAACACAATCATATTTCTATATATAGGCAGGCAGGCAGCAGTCCTCTCACCAGGTGACAGGCTCTCATCGCTACATGCATGTACAGCATCTAAAAGAAAGGGAAAAAGCTCATCATTATAATATATATATATATATATATATATATTTTAAATCTGCAGTGCCATATCTAACTTAGATAAGTGGCACCTGCCCTCAAGGTCGTCAGTGATTAAAAATTAAATAAAACACACACAAACTGCAGTGCCAAGGTCTACATTCAGGGACATGGCAGGGTCACGGTACTGCAGTAAACATTTCACACACTACACTTTTTGTTCTGACTTTGTCTAGTAGTTAATTTTATATCACAGTGTTACAGCATTATAGTGGGACAAAAACTTAAATGCAGAACTTTGTACAAGAAACAGTTGACACTTTTTGGTATCTGGAATGGTTTGGGCTGGAACTTTATTGGACCTATGATGGCGAATCGATTCTTGACTCACAATACATGTTTTCATGAACGGTTATGTTTAGAATTAGTTTTTTGTGCTTTGGAAAAATCCAGGTGCGTGTTAACTAGATATCTCTCTTCCAACACAGGCCAGTCCAGGTGCAAAATAATAGTGGTTTATCAAGCAGAACTACGCAGTATTATTACTAAATCCACCCCTCAGGAGCTTCTACTCATTCAATAATGAATGTCAACCAGCAGTTTACACCTACCTTCAAACAAAGCAAACAGCATGTCAGGATCTGTCTTTACATCTTGCAGAGATTGCCATGGGATTAAGAAGGGCTCCTTATTAACTATCCTTGCAGGGTTGGCGTGAGCTGGATCGTACAGTCTACCAGGGAGGCTATTAAATTCAATAAGATGTATATAAGCCAACCAGGCCAGGCAGCGATCACTGAGGATAAGGTGTTCTGCGAGGCTTCTTTCACCATCAGTCGACTTTAATGCATTCTGAAATAAACAGAATTTATTATGTTAACCTCGACACTGTTTTCAGCAATGCAATTTACAGCATGCAAAATATTGCAGTTTTAACCCATCCCCAAAAAAGGAATATGGTGTGCAACCCAATGAATACAAACCTTACCCATCATATTCTAACTCTTAAACTGCCCTGGGACCCTACGCACCTGCAGGATGGCTAGTGCGTTCTGGTGTCTGCCAGTGAACAGGCTGAGCTGCACTCGATAAAGTAGCGACTCCAACAACTGAAACGACAGCAGCTCCGATTTGTTGTCTCCCTCTGCTGTCCCAAGTAGGAACTGCAACATCCTACCACAGACATAGTCCTTGCCATCAAACGAAGTCTCCAAGTTCAGGAACTGCAAAAATATTGTATGCATGAAGCTGCAAGACTGTCCACTGCTTACTCTTGAGCAACTCTAACATTTCATTGCAGATTTATTTAAATCTATAAACAACTTTTGTTTCAAGAAATGTATACTTAAATATTACTTTAGCTGTTAATATAGCAATCTTGGTAGGTGAACAGATATTAGAGCTGTGTGTCCAAATCCAAATACTTAAAATACCTGGCAAGCTGATACAAATATTAGTGATGCAAGTAATGTGCAGTGGACAAAAAATAATAAATCGCATTGATGCAGACAGCAACATCGTACCTGTATTTCAGATTCAGAATGAAGTAGAACTCTGATGTAGAAGCACTAGCCGAAACATTTGACTTCCTGACTTACTATCTTAAAACAGTCCTCTTCATTTCTCAAGTGTTTCTAAAATTTCACGATTCAGAAAGCCTGACTTACGTTCCACCACACTTTATAGTCAGGAGCATACTCCACTGCTGTCTCACACATTTCTTGCACTTCGTCCTTTGTTCCTCGTTTGGCGAAAAGATTGAGGTAGTGACACCAAACTTCGGGATTCTCTCGGTTGTCTTCAAGTGCTCTAGCCAAAGTATTTAAGACAGAATCCAAACATTCCGACGGGGTACTGACGGGAGAGCAACAAACACACATTTTAGATTTTGTCCATGAAATGTAGTCTGTGTTGGTGTACATCAAATCATGCTGCAGCTTTTATGGTACCAACATTTCTCTCAAAGCATAGAAACTTTGAAGCATTTCTGGTCTGTAATTTTTTTGTTCTTAAATGTTGCACACCGCCAACAGCAGACACCCAAAAGCACACAGATATCTGGGTTATACACGATTTGTATTTTACAGGTGCAATCATGAACGCATCAAAGAATGACAACATTAGAGCATTTCTGATTCTGCCAAGACAGTCAACAAGCACGTCAATTATTGGGTGTCAGAAACAGTTGCACGCAAAAAAAAAAAAGGGTGCGGTATGAAATGACCTTTAACAATACCAATTACCTGCATATTCAGTAGCTGGTCAAACAAATTATATTTATAAATTACATTTATAAAACCTTTCAAACGCCTCCACAGTGTATCGCCTACTGCTTGCGGAAACCAGAACTGTCACAAGTTCATGCTTCACTGGTGAACAATACCATGGAGAAAGTGGGTGATCTCAGACACAGACACACATCTTAAAACAGCCCCCCCCCCCCCCCACTTGATTACTATTGTATTTAAAAATGTAAAGAGCAAGTATAGCTTCAAATTTCATTTACTGTCCCCTGATATTTTTATGATGTCTGAACTCATTCGGAGTGGTTCTCATTTCAAATCACTCAGTTACTACATTTCTTTCTTGTTTATAAAATAGTGTTTCACACGAAACATTCAGGAACTGCTCTGCTCAGAACACTTTGGCAGGTCTAGGCCACATTCCAAAATGTCTATGGCTGGCATATTTGAACAGAAAAGCATCTCCTTAACTCGTAGTCGAAGTACCTTAACACATACACATCAAAACACACACACACAAAAACACAACATTGAGTAATTGCTTTCTCTCTCTCTATATATAAATATATAGCATAAAATGACTTGCCTCTCCTTTTGATTGAGGTACTTGTATGCCAGTTTTATCCATAGCTGGACATCTCTAGGACTTTCCACCACACTTGCTTCCAAGTTGGAGATGTCGTCCGTTTCACTTGTGAAGTATCTGACATCATCGGGAGTTACGCACACATCGAGTGCACAGCTGGCTTTCCAAGAGCGATCTGCAACACAAAGAGCTCCAAGTTCAGAAAGAAAAGTTGGAAACAAAGACAAAACTGGATTATCTTTTGCTGGTATGTAGTACTGCATGCACAGTTACTTTTCCTTTGATCCAATCAGAATTAAACAGATGACCTAAATTGTAACTGTGTATGGGGGGGGGGGGGGGGGGGGGTCCTCACCATATCTGACTGATCCTTTGCTTTCTTCGTCATCACTGCTGCTGCTGTTTGGGTCAGGTTTTCTCCGCTGTTGTGGTCTCCATTTCCTTAACTCTTTGCAAGTTGTATAAGGTGGGGCTTGGCGGTGGAAATAAATGGATAAATAAATCCATAAAATAAATAAATCCAATGCAAGCAAATTCAGGAACTTTGTGTAATTGCAATTCTTTCTAAACCCAATCAGTTTTTCATGGGAAAGATATTAAAACATAAGAACTGCTGCAAAACCAAGTAAACTTTATCCCCTGAAAAAGGACGCACCCTACCCTTCAAACAAACTCATATTTAAATACTTACTGTGGCTCTTGCTTTCGTTTATTTTGCTCACAAGCAGAACAGCCATTGGGTCTGTTGCCATTCGATCTTTGTTCATACCAAACAGTTTGTCAAGGTATTTTTCTGAAAAACAACACTTACTTTAAAATGCATTCCTGACAGTTCATGAACATGTTTTGCTGACCTTTTTCAAAATTTCTAAAATGTATTTACTGAACCAGAGCCATCAGAACCCCAAACTGTACTAGACATTCCTCTGATCTTCACAGCTGTATATTTTTATAACAATCCCCTCACATGCACAAGATTGCTTCACAAATACATGGATAAATAAGATCTATAAGGAGGCTATACTTCCTATATTATCTAGCCACTGTGTCTATTTACCTTGTTTAATCAAGGTCAAAAAGTCTCCCCCTTTCTATTTCTGCAGTTTATGGTGTGTTTTGTAGAAGACAATAATTTAGTAGCTGGTAATTTGTCAGAAACGAGATGCCTGCACCTCAAACATGTTAGGCTTGTGTGCAATGCTTCATCATAAAAAAAGTTACATAAAACAGAACAGAAACTTTACCTGTTGCAACACTGATTTCCTCGCCAGTGCTGGTTTCTGAACAGCCAACCACAGGTAAGTTATAGGAAAGAATGTCTTGAAACAACTGGCTTCTACTTAAAGTGCAGTCCCTCATGTGTTGCCTGAAAAATAACAACTACACTTAAGGAGTGGTGCCTTACATATTATATTAGGGCGTAGATCTTAACACAGTTACATAAAAAGACACTGAATAAAGCTGTGGGCAAAAAAATGAAACCCTGTTAATTAAACTACAGCTTGCTGCCTCTAAAAACTGTGTTTTGTAGTACATTTTCACCACTTAGAAACTTGCTTTTCAATGGACTTCTGGGTCTTGATTGTAGCCGACGTTCTACCAGAATACAGTTTGTGTGAAAATGCACTCAAGCTCTTTAAAACTTTGCTGGTGGCAACAATGAATGAATGACAGAGTGATGACTATATGGACACTAATACAAACAAGTAAGCGAGGGAATGTTTCTTAACTGAGTGTCAATGTCTGCTCTCAGAGAGCTTAGGTAAAGACATGGTGATAAAAGTACTGTGAAGTAGCTCT
Source organism: Acipenser ruthenus (assembly GCF_902713425.1). Taxonomy (NCBI): domain Eukaryota; kingdom Metazoa; phylum Chordata; class Actinopteri; order Acipenseriformes; family Acipenseridae; genus Acipenser; species Acipenser ruthenus. The sequence goes on from NC_081202.1 coordinate 4,462,612, forward strand.
GTCAACAGTGCAGTGGAAGTTGCTGCTCTGAACAGACACATTTTGTGGTGTGGCCACTTACCACTGACAATCATCATCGTTGCATGTGCCAGTCAAATCAAACCGACAGAAACACTTCTTTGGCTCAATGATATTGCTGTACGAAACTGAACTGAGGTATAGCTTCTCCTTGGTACGGAAATATGGGCTAAACCTGGAAAAAAAAAATAATAATAACCTTAAAAGCACAACTGTGGATATCAAATAACTAATATAACAATGTATCCAATCCCATTGCTAAGTCAAATGAATTTGAATGATATCCATAATTCAACTTGACAGAGCGAATCATAGAATATAGCTGTGCACCAAACATCTGACAAAACGTTTAGTCTCCATCATCCAGAAACCAAAACCCTTGCACAATATGGTGGCCCTTCTTAACGGAAATGCTTATTTAATTTTTTTAATAACCCAGATACAGAAAATCACAACAAGTTAAAATATAGAAATGTCCTGGGATATCATACCTGTATGATTTGAAAACAAGAAGAGGGCTATGATAGGGTCCAAATGAGGCTGGCTTCAGGTCCCCACGTACTGTTTGAGTCATTACTGTATCCAAATCTACAGGAACCTCCTGCACAAAAAAAAAATTAAAATAATGTATACGGCAGAAAATTACTTTTCTATCACTCAACTGTATGTGTATGTGCATACAGCAGGGATGGAAATAAGACTCATATTGCATATCATTTTCACCCATTCCTGGTTTTACTATGAGCCCCAGTGTATAGGTAACAAGCGTAGGTTAATAGACTGAAGGGATTGCAGTTATAGCACAGCATGGACTAACTGCTATCAGGCTGGCAGACAGAGTTGTTGAAGCAGAGACCATTGGATCCTTCAAGAATAGACTTACATGTGACCACAATAACACCTTTAGCTAGCCGCCTGGAGGAAGGGCAGTCTGTCTAGCCACGGATTCCCAGAGGTTTAATTTCCCCTACTAACCTGGTTAGAGGTTTTTGTTTTAACTCTCCTGATTGCTAAACGGACCACGCCAGCAGAAAAGCGAGCAAGGCCTTTTCTTGTTCTTGAATTTATGTTCTTATAGGAGAGGAACAATTAATTAATTTATTTATTTATTTATCATCAAACTCCAGGACTGGGTGCTGGGCTAGTGCGTACTTCAAGCCACATGTGCACACATGCCGTTCACTCAATTCTGCTGTTACCTGTCCGCGCGCTGGCGGGCCCGTCAACGCCAGCATCGGGGCGGTGCTTTTCTCAAGCAGCTCCTTCAAGCGGTCCCCTTCCTTGTAGAGTTTCTGCAGGTCGTCCACGTTCAATCCCAGGAACAGTTCCGGCTCCCCCGCTGTCTTTTTCGCGGGTTTGCTGAGGCTCTCTGTGTGCTTAAGGTTGGGCTTGGTGAAGGCGCTGGACTCCCTGAAGGAGCGCCTCCGTTCTCTGACCGAGGGGGACAGCACCTCGTCCTCCACCTCGTTCTCCTCGCTGTCCAGGGTCAGCTTGTCCTGGGTGAGGTCGTGGAGAGAGGGCTGTGGGATGCTGAACTCCGGGAGCTCCTCCTCTATGCTGACCACGCTCTCAGCAGACAGCTCCTTGCTCCTCAGGGCTTGTGCCTCCTTAAGTTTCTGGATCTTGAGGGCGTACTCGGACTCGAGTTGCTGCAGACGTTTCTTCTCCTGGGCAATCAGCTCTGTGAACTGCTTCCCGGGGCTTCTGGGGGAATTGGGGTCCAGTCTGAGAAGCTTACTTGGCTGTATAATTGAAGCATAAAACAAGTTTAATACAGGATTTAACTTGTAAATATTTAAATATTATATATTGTTTCATAAAAAAAAAACAAAAAAAAAAACAATATAACCACTTTTGATTAACCCCAGTAAACAATATACAGCTGAAAATAAAATATCAGCCATCATGAAAAAGTAATTCAATGTAACCCCCATTCACTTTATGTACATATAACAATGCAAGCGCAATGTACACCGATATTTGTGATAAAAATAAAAAAAAATGTTGAAACTAAGTTTTAGATCAATTAGATAAAGTTATTTGCTTTTGTAAAGACAAACATACAGGCAGACCCTTTTTACCCCAAGACTCTGCTACTCTCAGTAAAAACTCATGCTTGAGAATATCCGAACCAAGTTTTATCACAAACTGATACACCGCTCTCTAGATACATGTTGAGGTTAAATTGTGACATATGTTTGTATGGATAATAAAGATAACAGCAAAGTGTAAAAGATAAGACAGCAGATGTTCGGTTCAATCAAACTTACCGACAGGTAATTCGCTTCACTTTTGCGCTTGCTTTGTCCATGACCAGCGTTTGCTTTGGCTTGAGCAAGATCTTTTTCAAATTTCAAAGCTTGATTTCTCTTTGTAGATACTCGATGCTGTACTCTGTGGATCTGGAAGAACAAAGCAATCAGAAAATTACTAACAAAGCCAAGGTCAAAATTTAAAGTTTACGAGCAATTTAAACAAAAAGCTTTGTCACTTAGACAAATTATAGCTCTGACTAACAGAAATAAATGACCGACTACCATGTATTGCCAACAAATTTAACAGACACTTATTTAACCAGGACCTCATAAGTGAACTAGGATTTAAACTCCAATTTTCAGTTCTCATACTCCTTATTTTGCTTTGTTTAAAAAAAAAAAAAAAAAAAAAAATTTTCTAAAGCTAACAATTCTCATACACAGGGTGATTTGATTCGAAGTTTACCACATCAATGATATTAAAAGTAGGAACTCAGGCCAACCTGTTCTTGAAGTTTCTTCAAAAGCGTTTTGTTGGCATTAACAATCTTTTCAGTTGCCAGCAACTGCTCCTTAAGCCCGGCAGACTTAGATTCAGACGCCTTGAGCGATTCCTTCTTCTTCAGCTCCTGCTGGACAAGGTGCTTCAGAAGCATTTCATCCTTCATCAGAAGATTTCTTGAGAAAATAAAAGATACTAAAAATCAAAGTCCTCCTTTGCTTCAGCAATCACAGAACACCACAACATATGATTCAGTTCAACCGCTGGTCCAGTGATTGTAATGCTCCTTTACAGACTAACCTTTTTTAGCTGCAGTGTAAAAAGCACACATCAACTGTATTAGAGAGCTTGTTATCCAAGAACAAACATTAAGGTCTATCTGAAACATTTAAGCAATTTACAATGGGAGTGGAATATACTCCTTGTTACGATAGATAGATCGATAGATAGATACAAAAAATGTATTTAAAAAGTCCTGTATGTACAATATTGTGTTCTGTGCATTACATAAGAAACCAATCAGAAAGCTACCGCGATGGTTGACGTAGCATCTCCCCCAGTTTCTGTTACAAAATGTGGCTTTGAAGCCACTGTCCACCATTTAGCCGATGACAAGCGTTTCCTCCTACAGTGATGCTGTCTTGTTTTTGGTAAGTCCTTACTTGTGCTTCATCAGTTTGTTTTCAGCCTCCGAGACCTGCAAGTTGGCCAAAGATCTTCCAACAAAATCTAATTCCACGTCAGAGCTGGCAGGCGAGGGGCTGCCCCTGGACTGGCTAGACTTCAATATCCTCTGCTGCTCTCGACTACAAAATAAATAAATTAAAAATAAATAATAGAAAAAACCCACACAATGATGACACTGCAATTGAATTACCGGTTGATACATATTCAGATCATTTGTCCATTTAGTTGAATATTATAAGTTATTAGAGGCCACTAGAAATGGGGCAACTGTGGGAATTTATTCCTCAACTTAGACAATAGTTCAACACTAGAGCCGCCACGGCAGTCATTTTGACGGTTTTAGGTTTCTAATTGAAATTACTCTGCGTGTCTGAAAGTTATGCGGTTGTCCGTTTATGACTTTTCCTAAATACACGTATTAAATACCTGAACGGCGTTTGAAAGGCAGGATCATGAAAATAAGGAAGTTATAATCCCACTCAGCTAGAACCGCCGAATCAGTCATTTTGACTGCCTTTTACAATACACGTTTTTATCTTGAATATAACCTATAATATTCTATTTCTTAAGCTAGCCACAGGGCTTCGGCTGAAACATTTTGACCACAAAACTGCAAAGCAGCAGGCTGCTGCAGCTCAACCTGGATTCTGTGCTGCACCGAGTGACACACGCAAGAGAAAACAGATGTTACTTTGATTTTAAATGAAAAAATAATTTTGTTTTTACAGTTTTGTATGTACAAATACCTATTTACAAACTAGTTTCTTTTGAAATGTTTATTTTATTGTAGTTTATCATTTTTTGAAGTAGTGCTTTATATGTGGCAAGTTAGAAAATAAACCCTTTTATGTTTAATTGTTAATTTAAATACATTGTTTCGGCCGTGCAGATGTTTGATATAACGTGCTTGAATAAAATGCGTAAGTTGTATCTGATTGTTTGTCTTTCGTTTTAATACTGACGTTGTTTAAAATGTAACCGTCATGACATCTGCCTGAGGTTGTTTTAGGTTTGAGTATAACCGCAGCGGGTCTAGTGTTAAAAAAAAAAAAAAAAAAAAAAACTTAAGTAATTCCAGTCGTACATAAATCCTACAAAAAGTACGAGTCATGCAACAGCTGTGGTAGGACAAACGAATGAAACACTAGAAAGTTTAGTTAAATTCTTTAGTGCACAATACCTTGCAATTTCTTCTTTCAGCAGCCTATACTCAATCTTCTTGTCAACTGGTAGTGCCTCTGGTGTTTTTACTTGGTTGTTTTCTTTCTCTGACCTTGATGGAGTTTTTGGTTTAGATGCCTGCAGATTAAAAAACAAATACATCAAATTGTTAACTTTAAGAGATATTAATCTTTTAAAATGCATGTTGAAAAGATCTTGGCAGGATTATCCATGAAATAAGAATGCAAAACCCTGAATAATGAAATCAATGATAAAAACGCACAGTAAAATGACGTAGACCTTGCATGACCCTCCCCCAGCAGAAGTCAGCACCAGCACTTTGCTGTGCTCAAAGGACGGATTCATACACAACTGTGCGATTCACTTATTCAACAACAAGTTTAGCAGAATGATGTCACCAGATGTCAAACGTGTGCTGCTGCATTTGCAGATGTGCCTACAGCTGGATTGCTGCTTCCACTGTATGTTTATATGTGTTCGGTGGTGATCTCTAATAATGATGAGTGTATTCTCGTGCCGGGTCTTCATACAAAGAGTGCAAGAGACAGTACACTCTCAACTTGATTAGAGACAGCCACCGAACACTTGAACGTATTACAGGTCATTACATCTAAAGAAAAAAATTACACATTTTATATTCATGTATATAATCTGTTTATATAGTACCTGTTGAAGTTTAAACATTTAGAATGTTTTGTCACTGAAATCTCAAGTTTGAGATTCTCAGCAAAATAAGTGTCGCTGCTGCCAATATGGACGTTACTTATAATTAGGGCTTCTGATTTTTGCTTGTAGCCAATAAACAATGGAAAAACACTGGAAATGGTTACTCAATTCACGATGACTTCACCCCTTTCCCCATTTTATAAAAAACAAACAAAAAAAAAAAAACCACAACCTTTTCCCAGTGCAGTTGGGCAATGTCTGTCCTTCCTGACTTGTATCTATCATTGAATAGATGTGAATACTTTAAACCCACCCCAACTACTGAGTGGCAGCAAATTCCTACATTTCTATTGGAGACTCTGCTTGCGAGATTTAAAACAAGATTACAATTACAGGAAGAATGGAGACTTTAAAACTATATACAGTTAGATAGGGAGGATTTCAAACAAAATCCCAAACTGCAGCACATGTAAAAAAAATGCCGACATACAAAAACCCCAGAAGATGTGCCCGTGACCATAAGGATTTTGTTGAGGAAGACAGCAAAGGAAAGAAGGTGCTATTTAATTGAGCAAATACTGTCGAGTTACTATACATATTGTGACAAAGTAACCGAAAACAATAATTTCATACAGTATATAAAAAGCAAGAGCCGCAAGAGAAAAAAAAAAAAAAACACAGGATTTCGGGGGAATCTCAAATAGCTAAAAATAAGCACTGAAAAATGTAATTAATTGAACCCGAACAGAAGCACTGCGTATAATGCATTTTAAAAGGACATAGCTTTTAACCAGAACTGTTGGCTGATTTATAGTGGGACAGTTTCATATAAAATGGATTAGCATATTGTCAGGTGCAAATACTGTGACTGAAGTATTCAACAAATATTTAAAAAAAGGGATTACAAATCTTAAAATGTGTATTAGAAAAATACCTCTGCTGTTCTCCTTGCTTCCTTAATCATCGACTCAAGACCCCCAAAGACAAATCTGGATGAGCCGGATGATTCGCTGTCAGACTCGCTGTCATCAGAATTGTTCAGTTGCACAACCACGGCTTTGTGCCTGGGAAGCTGCAAAACAAAATCATTGGTGTGTGACCGCGGGCATGCCTCTATTATTCTATTTCATGCTTTATCTACTTCCCCATTGAATTACTTTTTCTACACAAACCGAGCTGATCGTTATTTCTTCAAAAGCAGACTATTACTGCACTGTTTATTTAAAACATTATTTATATATATATATATATATATATATATATATATATATATATATATATATATATATACACACACACACACATATATACACACATACACACACACACATATATATATTTTATAATCTGTGCCGACACCTGTACTGCACGCAAGCTTTCTGATGTTTATCAAACAAAGGGAAAAGGGAAGGCTACGTCACTTAACAAAAGAATAGAGCATCCCTGTTAACTAAATTATCTATATGAAAACAGGCAGACTCCGAAATGAACAGAAGACCCATTTTCTTGGTACCTGCATGAACCGGTAAGAATTTAAAAACAAAGTAACCGACCTTCAAAAGCACGCAAGATAACAATTCTTAAGAATTTACCCACTAACGTTGTGGGTCCCCAGGTATCCTAGTAACAGCAAATTAATCTTGCATTATTCTTTCTGTAAAGTTTTTTGTATTTGTTTATTTATTTAAAAGCATATCAAGATTCTTCCAGAACTAACAGACAACTGAAACATTCAAAAGGAGTTAGCTGCTTTTACAAAGTCACGTTTACAAAGTCACGTACCACTACAAATAGAAGCTTATTTAAAATAATCACCCATAATAAAAGAGTACTGAATAAAAAACATATTTGTAGAAATATATGTTTCCTTACCACCAATAGGGGCCGTGGGGCTGGAGGTCCGCGAACAAATCTGGTACTCGGGGAACGTGAATGAGAAGCAGTATTTATACTGACAGTTGATAAATTACTGTTTGGAAAACACTGCACTGTGATCGTCATATGGGGTGAGGGTGGAGAGCTATTGCTGGACGTGTCCTGTAAAATGAAAGACAGGAAATATTTCATTCTGTAGCCCTTCCTTGCGATGGACTTCTTTTTCAAAGACAGTAAAGTATCTAAGACTACCTGTTTCTAAACACAGAGCACATAACTCTGTAAAAGGAATTGAGACTCTCCATTTATGGGATTAGCACCTAGAAACACCTACTTTGAATGGAAGCGAGTTTATTTTTTTTGTTGTTAAATTAAAATATCTGTCTTAACTTCTGTACCAAGCAATACAGAAGCTGAGATCTGAAAAGGCTTTGTCCAGGGGTTTAAGAACACATTGGGATGCTGGTAACTTATGAAAGATCGCCACCTGCTGGCCTGAAATCAACTGCTCACAGCATTTACCTCTGACTTGACAGGCCGTTTGCTAGCTAATGACTTAAGAAGTTCCTCTCGGAGTAGCATCTCTTCCTCCTCCTCTTCATCAGCGAATGGGGGTTTGGGCGGTTGCTCTGGCTCGTCTGGGGGAAGGGGTGGTAGTGGCGGAGGGGGCTCCATTGGATCCAGACTGTCCAGGTACTGCTCATTCAAGGACTGCATGGTCTGCAAGAGAAGCATTGAACAATGAAGCAATCCAAGTTATTATTGGAATGACCTATGGGATGTAGACATGCATGCAATATGTTTTTAATAAAGCAGTTTAACTTGAGTAGTAAGCCTAAAGTCGAGACTTCATTGAAATATAAGGTCATGAAATAATGAGACAATCAAGACTGGAACTTACCACTGTATGTGGAGGCAAAGCCATAGGGAAGGGTGCCATTTGAAAATATGGTGGTAATTCAGGTACGAATGGGTTATGCATGGGGGAGGATACTGAAATTAAAATGTGACAAGAATTACTATTCGATTTAAAAAAAAAAAAAAAGGTGTTAAAAAGAGCAAATTCAAATACAACTAGTCCATACAGAGAATACTACTTGTTTAAATATTTATTTTCTGCAACACACATATATATGGACAGGTGGACAGGTCTTCTGTGCTGTGTAGTTTTCACCACATGGTAGTGGCACCACCTTCCCCAAATACTAGACTAAAGGTTTTAAAAATGTGTACATAAATACACACACATTCGTCTTACCTGGTGAACTGGTTTCACTGTCTGTTTCCATCGCAACCTCGTCATAATTGTCATACTGGTAGAGGTTTCCTGAAGCATCAGTGCCTTGTTTATTCAGAGATTTCCTGTGCTCCGAGTCTGAAGTCTGCGAACACGAAGAACACCTTATAAAAAGTGTAATATCCATTGCAAGGGTTTCTTCTCACTGCAAGTACTGCCGATTTACAAAGCACTACAACACCTGTAAATTAGCTTCAAAAGCCGCTAAAGCAGGGCTGCTGCTGCTGCTGAGAACAATGGCTGGCAACGTCCCTCAAGGGAGAGCACAGGAACAGCACCTGTTTACCACAGGTCACCAGCTCTGAGATGCGCTCTGCAGCGCCATTGATTAAGCAAAAGAACATACTCATTAGCAGAATAATAAAAGAAAAACCACCAGCTGTGCTAAAAATACCCGAGACCTGCAGTCCCCAAACTGACTAACTATTCCCCGGGAAAGGAGAAAAGACCAAAGGGTCCCAGCGGAGATCTGCTGCGATTAGGTTTCAATTACAATAACCTGCAAATTGGCCTGGTGCAGAGTCATGTGTCTAACTTGTAATGGTGGTGTAGGAAAAAGAAAAGGTTTAGGATGTTAATAATGTAAAAATAAAAAAGTAAAGGTACATGCAAGCAAATGAGGCGCTAGAGGGCAGTATCTGATAGAACACTGGCATGGAATGTACACCTAAATAATAGCAGTTATGGAGGTCTCAAGTCTAGTTTGTAATACATAGCCACTGCTGCTGGTTCCTTCAAAACGGGTGAACGCTTACTGGTAAGGTAGGAATACAAAAGCAGACATATTCAATTCTTTGGCAACTGAAAAACATAAGTAAATGTCTTCAGTGGAAAACATTTGTAAATTACTTTAATTTATTTTAGTATTACTATATATTCTATCATGGATCACAGGTGGGATTACATGTGGGTATCCTATGCAAAGTGGTCAGATATTAATAAAATCGCTTTTTTGTTTCGACTTTACCTTGCTTCTCGAACTCCTTTTCCCTCCGACAAGCTTCATGAAGCGGTTGTACTGCTCATCCTGGTTGGAAAGGTCTCGGATTTTGCGGATCTCCTCTTCCCGTTTCCTGCGCTCCTCCTCCTCTTCCGCCCGTCTCTTCTCCTCGTCCTCTCTCTGCCGCTTCTCCTGCTCCTTCTGTTGCTGCAGCTTCCACGTCCGCACTTGCTGCTTCCGCCACGCCTGTTTTGCAGCTGAACCTAATAATAAAATACACCATTTAAAATTAAAACAAACTTCTAGTACAAGCTTAGTGGAGAAATGCACTAGCCAATACATGCAACGGCCATCTGAAGGGAAAACTTTGTATACATTAGTCTCTCAAATTCAAGATTACAGCTCCCTACCATTGCTGTAATAAGGTTAACAAATAATAGGTACAGTAATAAAAGTAGCAGCCCAATATTTGGAGAAATGTTTGGACGATATCCTAAAATAGTATTCTCAAACTTTAACACCAATGGTTTTAGTTTCTTTGGAGAAATCATACCACATGCACCTATGCTCACCTGCGCTGCTGCTTTTCTTGCCACAGTGGGGTTTGACGGCTGCTTTGCCCTTTTGCTGTGCTGGTCTGGTTTTGCTCAGTTTTTCTTTGCTCTCTTTGAGCACCTGCTGCTCTTTCTGCTGCCACTTCTTGCTGGCAGACTGCAGGGCGAGGAGACGCAGCTGCATCTCTGACACCTCGTCATCGTCGTCTTTAACGACCTCCTTAGAGGAACAGAGAGCATGCAGGTCATACTGGATGATGTATGAACCGCGCCTTTCCAGAAGCTTTTGTTCAGTTAAAAGCGCATGTTCAGATTTGTTTGCAGCTTGGACATGGAAATGGCACCTTTTCAAAAGAATGGTTTCTGTGACGTTTAAGAAAAATAAAATAAAATATTACCTTCTCAGGAAGATCATCTGATTCTTTGCTGCTTGCATAGGAAATACTCAGGTCCGTCTCTACAGACTCTTTAAAAGACAAACAAAAAAGAAAATTCATTCAGGAATTAAACAAACAATGCTAAATTCTGAACATTGCTAATCCTTTTAAAAACATCATGAACATGTTATGGTTGTAATACCTACTTTAATGTAATGATAGTGGCTTAAGAGTAGGCAAGGAAAAATTAAAAATAAAGATGAACTGTTATCTTTAGTATCAGAAGCTGTTTTTTGGATGAAGTATAGATTGAAAAGCATTTTTTTTAGACATTTTTGGCTTTAACTCAAATACTACCCTTTTTAATACTCACCATAAGTGTAGGGCTATTATATTTTACAGTAACAATTACCTGTGCAAATTACAACCAATACCAGAATATTTTAAGAGAAGTAACCAAGGCCAGGGATGGAAACTAGACTCCCACTGCATAAGCAGCTTGATCCATTCCTGGTTTTAGTGAGTTTAAGACAAACCTGAGCTTGTTGCCTACACACTGTGGCCTATCAATCTCCTATTAAAACCTGAAATGGGTGAAACTGTTATACAATATGAATCTTATTTCCTGCCCTGACCAATGCTTTAGAATGGACCTAATACTGACTGCAATTGCACAGGGAGTGAATCTTCCTAGCAGGTCAAAAGGTCTTCACTACAGCCAAAAAAAACCAAAAAAACACATAAAATCTGGGCAAGGCGGCTCCTATGGCTAATGAGGTAAGAAAATACATACATATATCTTTTTACATGCCATTACTACAGCTTTAATGCCCCTAACACTGTGGTCCATTTTATTTCTGGCCGATTGTCTGTACCTTTTGCAGTGCTGCTGGGCTCAGCGAGGCTCAATTCAATTTCTTCTAGCGCGGGTTCTTCTTTGCCAGGAACCTTGTTAATCTGATCCCGCTCAGCCGGGGTCAGAAGTTTCTGCCTCAAAGGCTTCAGATTGAAGGCCTGAAAAGGTTTCTGGGCATCTTGAGCAACGGCTTCCTCCGCGTTTTCTCCCTCCACTTCTTCAATACTGCTGGGCACTGGAATACTCTGCCTGGCGCTCACAGACACTGCTGGCTCCTTTCGCGGGGACTCCTCTTTGGAGGTAAAGGCTGTCCTCTCTTCCTTCCTAATACATTCCAGCTCATGCTGAATCTGCTTATATTTCTTAAGCAGGTCTTCGAAGCTGTCCTCAATACCATTTACATTTTTGGCTGTACTGTAGTTTGGTTTTCTCAACGCAGGTCTCCCAAATGATTTTGCTAAGCAATGAGTAAAGGAAGCTAGCTGTGTTTGTCTTCCAGGGAGATGGGTTATCAAACCTGGGTGTTTTAGAGCCCAATATACAAATGTATTCATGATGTAGTGCAGTGGTCCTGGGGAACCCGTGGCTGCTGCTTTTCATTCCAGCTGAGCTTGCAGTTACTTAACTAGACCCTTAATTGAACTGAATTTAATTAATTACACCTTTTTCATTGTTTTTCAGCTCTTAAACAGTTGCAGAGTTCAAGTTACTTAAATGTTATAGCTAACTTGAAATCTGCAACTGTAAGAGCTGAAAACAATTAAAGGTTTAATTAAACTAATTATAAATTCAATTACGAGTCTAGTTAAGTAATTGAGAGCTCAGTTTGAATGAAAACCAGCAGACACAGGGGGGTCCCCAGGATCAGGGTTGGGAACCACTTGTCTTAAAGCTGCAGTATCCTAAACCCCCATAGCTAAGGCTTCTGTGCAATCTCCTAGTACTTTATAAGAAATTAGCGTCTTGTTTAAGCCTCCAGGTTGTAGGGGGCACATATAGTGTACCTCCTTCCTCTGTCAAACCTGCTTGCCACTTCTCCCTACGTTAGCTATTACTAGCATTCATCTACTAGCAACAGGGCCACTCCATACAAATCAGACTACTGTGGCCAGCCCAAAACTCTCTGATGTCTTATCAATCTTCTGTGTATTTGCACAGGCCCCAACACCACACAAATCTAGGTCTTGTGCTACATGTTTTAGGAAACAGAAGGATAAGTACCCAATATGTGTAACTTATTACCATGACATTAAAACACACATATTGGACACTGCTGCATTAAAGACTGGCTACAATCAAAGATTCACTAGCAGCCCTAAAACCTGTTGGACAACTTTTGGTTTCAAACAAAACGAGCTAATGGAATTTGTTTTTTTCATTATCACAATATAGCACGCACTCTCAAACGACGCATTTTCCATAACTGTTACAGAACGTTGTTTTCTCCAATTATCTAGAGGCTTCACTTTAAAAAAAACAAAGAAAAAAAAGCATTTTCTGATTCGATGGCATATTAACGACCTGGTTATTACCCAACAACACGAACTAAATACCATTCCATTGTGGTATTCATATCATTGTTGCTATCACACTGTACAAACAGATAGCCTCATCTACACAATACCACAAAGTGCCCCGGTTTCGTTTATTCATTTTTTCCCTGTTAGCATTCGGTTTCATTAGTGCTTACGTACGAAAGGCCTACACTACCGGTATGACCAAGTCTACAAAGATTACACTGCATGAACATTTGTCCCCAATAGTAAATAATAGTACTGTAAATAATATAATCTGTTCAGGCCTATACACATCCGTACTGTACCATGTTAACACTACACTTACATGATATAACATTTATTATAATTTTTAAATAAATAAAAAAAAAAAAATTAAATATCGAAAATGCTGCTATGTGGTTTTATGACAAACCCGTTTTTTTGTTGTTGTTTTTTTGTTTTGTTTTTTTGCTGTTGTTATAAATAAATACTGTAAAGGATACGTTTTCTGGGAGGGGACTCCTTTCTGTTAACACTTCCAGCAAATCCAACTCGGCCCGGGGGCGGCCTTCCTATCCCTCTCTCTCCCCGATCTCCTCTCCCCGCACTCCACCGGCCCCGGTGCCCGAGTCTGTCAAAAGCGCTGTTGCTGCGCTCCCAGAACGAAGACCTGGGACCAGACTCACAAAGCGGTCCCGAACCGGCTCTGCCCGGTCCGTTCGGTCCACCTTTCTGCCTGTGTCCGATTGACTTGGGGGGATGGGGTCCCCGGTTAAACTGCATATTCATGCGGTAATCGTGTCCGGGTCCACTAATGTGTGGAGAAAGTGGCCGAGGCTGAGGCTTGCAGCTCCGACTGGAGCGCCCTGCATTGCTGTTACTGCTACTGGGCCTCTTGTCCGGGCACACGAGCTGGTTTTCATCGTTGTCATCGTCGCTGATCTCCCCGTCTTCCAGCTCCCCCTCCTCCCTCGGGGACCGGCTACTCGAATTCAGTGCCATTGTTAGTTCTTTTCGACTGGATATTTTGAATTTGCACTACTATGCTCTAAGTTCTGCCAGTTCCGGCGATTAAGAATCCAGAAATTCTCTCACAGCGTCTCTTATCTTCCGTCCTTTTTCATTACTGCCAAGCCTGCTCTGCAATGCATCGCGAGAACACACCGAAGTACCCGATTAAAATAATCGACGTAAACTGCGCACTTTACGCAAATATGCCGTGTTTACTTTCCTTCAGTCGCTTTGGTTAGCTAATTGTAACATAAAGAACTATTGAAGTATTGCATTTCTTGTGTTTTTGTGTTCACATATATAGTCCACGCCGTTAATTGTATTCAACTGTCCTTAGCATAGATAGGTCTTTTGATACATAACATAGATAACGTACGTATGTAGCGTAAATAATGGTTTACAGTAATACAACAATCGCCTAAACCGAGGCTGTCTGCTTAAAAAATTCAACACTTTAACTGTAATTAACATGATTTGTTTATAGCTGTTGGTGCTTTAAAAACGATTCATTGTGAAATAGTTGACGGAACAGTCGAGTGACGCTGTTTTTTGCTTTCACAAGAGGGCACCAGTATACACTGTTTTATTTTTTGCAATGCATGTGTGAATGTTTAGACCAATTTAGCTAAACCGTCTTATTAGTCGTGATTTGTTTGTAAGAAAAAATAATACATAACTTTGACTTGGTGGGACAAATATGGAGACTGAAAGGTATAATCCACTGTTTTATAGCCCTACAAATAAGAGACAAGGTGAGATTCATAATGAACTTTCAAAATCCAGTGTAGGCCTCTACTGTGTAGTTACACCTGAAGCCCCTTTGCCACAGAGATCTCCATGGTGGTATTATTAGCTCTAAAACTGGTCGCCCTGTTTAGTGACCGCAACAATGGATTCCACTGCTCTACAATCTGGGTACAAATTGTATAAAAAATACCTGTATTTTTTCTAATATTTCTTTTTTTTCATTTAATGGGCGAGTTTGACCAAGGCAGCTAAAACTTCAGGACAGTGCATTACACTTTAGTTTTAGTTCTGGTGATTTTTCACAGTCTACTCAACATTAACTACAAATCAAGCACTAAAGGAAGCACAGTTTCTGATTAGCAGCGCAATACTGCTGCTAACAAAAGTTATCCTGTTACAATGCTAATTCTCGTGACCGTGTGTTTATGGATTCAGTGAGGCCCGTTTTGTCATAGCTTGAGCTCCCTCCGGGATATTGGTAACTTGCGTACTTCTAATCATTCAGGATCATAATAAAGACTAGAAGAATGTAAATAAGGTAGCGCAGGTTGGTAGACTTTCAAATAAACCTCTTTTTTATACTTACAAAAAATGAAGTGAGGCCTAGCGGTGCTTCCTGGAGATTCAGGGAATATGGCCTCCTAGGAACCACTACATTCACTAATTCAGAAATTTAAGAGCTCATTGGGCGCTGTGTTGAAGGGAGCGCACACTTCCAGTTAACGAAGCGACATTCTGGAATCCCGAATCACTCTTTGCTGAAGAGCTTGAGTGCATGTTTTCTGTTTCCTTATGCTTTCATTCCAAGTGTTAACAATGAAGGAGGCAACACTGCTTTTATTATAGTTATCAGAAGCATTAGTAGTAGTATTATTGCGTTGTTTGCAAATGGAGGCTTTTTTTGGCAGATCATTATGTCATGGCATTTACATTGGTTCTGCAGATAAATGACCTTTTCAAGTTAGGCTTTGAAGTTGGATAACATCTTAGTCATGTTTTGTTCTGTGCTGCTATTCGTACAGATTTGCAGCCTGCCTTACAGCAAGAAGAAACCAGATAATAATGTGACGGGTCAGTAGTTTGCTCCTGGGTGTAAGAGGCGATTGGTTTGGAATTGGATGGTCACTCACTGACATTCAGTTCTCCTGAGCTGTTGAGGGGCGTTCCTGCAATGAGGGGACATAATTGGATATTCTAGATTGGTGAGAAAAATAAGTTTAAAAGATTTGGGCACTCTAAATTTTAAAAATAATATCACAGTATGGAACAGTCAATGTGTGTTTTCTGTGGAAGATATGAGCTCTTGAAGTTAGGGTTTTTTACAACCAAATTGGCACCTACATGCAAGTGCAGTAATGCCATAGCTTTTTTAAGTCTGAGTGAACTAGGGTAGAATGATCATTAGATAAGCACAGCTATCCCTAGGTTCAGCGCTACTAATTGCAGACATGTCGAGACTTTTTAGGGAAGAAAAACTATGCAGTATTGCCCTTTATGTCATGCACACACTCATACGTACATCCCTTTTCACACTCAGTTAAGTGAAATAACAAACAGAGTATTGAAGGTTTCCTTTAATGAACGAGGCTGCTGTGGAAAGTGGGTCATACGCTTAAGCAGGATTCCACTGCAGGATTGATAAGAGACCCACGAGAAGTCAACAGTATTTGTCCTGCTATGGTGTTGTGCACACACCCAGGAATGGGTTGTATGTTCTATCAGATTGCACTGTGTTTTTAGTCCAGATCACAAAGCCTCCACACATTGTGTTGCAGTGTGTTTTCTCTTTTTGAGAAAGGTCCAGAACTGGACAGTAGGGGTGTTAAGGTGTAACAGGCAGTGCTGTGTGATGCACTGCCGTTACAGATTCTGTCCTGCCCCCTGTTGGTGAGATGATATGAAGTTAAAAGCTCTAAAACCACGAATGCAGGCGAACCTGGCTCTTTTGCATTGTGGTTAAGATGCTCGCTTGCAGTGTGCAGGGTCGCTGGTTCAATAATACCCAAGAGTTATAGGTCTACAGTAAGCAGAGCACTGTGCACGCAAGGCTTTTCATGGGTGTGTGGAAGTGTCACTACCTGTTTGCAACCCAGTTAAAAACATTTTAATTGCCACAGAAAATCCTTTTCAGACACTAGATTAACATTTTTTTGAGAAAATCTACCACAAGTCACATGCTTTGAAAAACCAGATGGATAACTTAACAACACGACCCTGTCAATTTAAAAGCAGTTGCAGATAGACTTGTGGAGTTTGATGCCTGAAACGGATTTCACCTCTTGATCCAATCATTTCTTTGCATGTTGGTATGTACTTGTTGAATATTATTTCTCTTTAAATGGTCCAGGGCCATCAAATGATTCACAATGGTATGTTTTGTACGAGGGAAATACAAAACTGAGGAAAGAATGATAAAGCAGCTTATGAAAAAAGTCTGTCCTTTGTTGAGCTAAATTAAAAAATAATTAAATAAATTCTTGGTAAGTTTGGGTTTCTTGTTGAATTTTAATATCCAAAGATTTCAGTGAACTGAAATGCTGTTGATAATGTTATATGATGTTGTACATTGTAGGACCAATGGAGAATGAAAGATTCTCAAAACGCACAAGTGATTCTAGAATTGTTTACTCAGAGTTAAACATTCTGCACGGGTTTTTAATGAAAACAATAATAATACTACAAACTATTACTTAGGGGACGGAGCAGACACTTGCTTTGGTGTTAAGTCTTAAGAGTATTGCATTTCCAATGAAATCTATGGTGTCAATCAGACACAGGTAGTGTAGGGTATTCATTCGTGATCATCACACACACAAGTCCATTGACTGGTGTCTTCAATTAAACAAATCGAATTGTTGTAAACCTGTTGGGGGGCGAATTATATACCAGGTAGTTATCAATATAAAAATGAATTTACTACTTTCCAAAAACACTGTAGTTTAGTGCAGTACATACTGCAGAATATTTAAGGAAAATTTCGTCTTTTTTGATGTTTTTTTTTTTAAAAAATATGTGTTTCCAGTAAAAAAAAAAAAACAATAATTATTATTATTTATTTCTTAGCAGACGCCCTTATCCAGGGCGACTTACAATTGTTACACAAGATATCACATTATTATTTTTTTTACATACAATTACCCATTTATACAGTTGGGTTTTTACTAGAGCAATCTAGGTAAAGTACCTTGCTCAAGGGTACAGCAGCAGTGTCCCCCACTGTGGATTGAACCCACGACTCTCCAGTCAAGAGTCTAGAGCCCTAACCACTACTCCACACTGCTGCCCAATAAACACGAACTTCTGCTGTCTGTGGCAAATCCTGTGGTTAGCCTGTTTATGTACCTTTATATTATTACAGAACATGGTGCGAAATATGAGTTATAAATAACTCCAATGCGGTCATTAACAGTTGCCATGGTGAGGAGTAGCATGTCGAGACAGACAGCACTGTCGTCTAGGACAAAATAGTTTTAGGTCTACCCCCTCCAAAATATTATGACAGCAACTAATTGTAGCGATAATAAAAGCATATTTGTTTCAATGCCTTTCACCAAAACCGAGTTGGTTGTGTAAAAAGTAATTTAAGAAAGGTGATGACAAATTGGACACTGTCCCTTTAACAAAAAAATTTGCCATGGGCGGGTCTAATAGCAGAAGTGACGTTACCTTTCTTTCACTTTTGATTTTGTAGTAACTATCTCGTTTTGTGCATTATTTCCGATTGTAAATGGGGATTATAGGTTGTTGTAAAGCATACTAGTTTGTTTTTTAAGTATCAACAATTAGCCAAAACAAGAAACAAGTATTCACAATGTGTATTTTACGTGCAAGATACCATATATCATGGAGCAACACAGGTACATTGAGCGTGTTTATCTACAGGCCATAATCTACTAGGACTACACGACTTTAAAATTATGTGTTTTCTTTCTAAAATTTATACTTTGTTTGTCATTAATGTGTAGCTTTATTATTATTATTATTATTATTATTATTATTATTATTATTATTAATTAAGAATGTTATTGCCTTCCGTTTTTCTAGTACGAGAGATATATATTCTTTATATTAAGCTTGAAGCAGTGTTCATCGTTTATTTTATTTACCTCAGTGAAATGTTATATGCAGATTACTTGTAAATAAAATACAAACATGTGTTATTTAACCATAACAAGAAAAGTGCCTGTTGGTGTTTGAGTACGTTTGTTCTCTGTCTTTCAGGTTTCGCTTCCAGTTGCACCAATGCCACAGTTTGAAGAGGAGATTTTGTTTAAAGAGTATGTAAAGATGATGACGGATATGATCATTTTGTGCTTCACTTTGGCAATCTCCTTGTCATTCTGGATTGTCTCGCTTACTGCTAGTACGTATTATGGTAAGTATCAGTCAATATGAGCTTTGCCTTTACTTACACAGGTCGATGACGTCACGGTTTTCACGCGCACTTACCATGCTTCTAGTTAGCAAGTTGTTTTGCTACCTGTTTCACAAAAGATAGATAGCAGTGGTAGGCATGTTGAACTCGTAAGTTGTGTGGCTGTCTTCACTGCTGATAATGTACAACAGGCTGGTATTGCTTTTGAGGTTGTGTTCAGATGTGTATGCTTCGAGTTAATCCAGATGGTTTAGGTGAATTCAGATGATTCCAGTGTCAGAATCTTGGGGTTACAATATGAAGGAATCTGTCTGTTTGTACATGTGCACACAGCTGTCATTTTCTTTCTCTCTGTGCACACCAGTATAACGAATTATTAATTAAATTAGCCCCTGGTTTGTTTTATTACTGCATCTAGAATGTTTTTTGTTCTTGTACTCTCAAATATCTCTTCATGGTAATTTTAAATTCACTGCAATAAGAAGCTTAAATAAATGTTTGTACTTTTTTTTTTTTTTTTTTATCTCCAGGTACTTTACATCCTGTCTCCCCATGGCGCTGGCTATTCTCAATACTGGTTCCCCTCATCCTTACCTCACACAGTCTCAAAAGGAAAAGCCTTGACCGCAGCGGAGCGTTGGGAGGTAAATACTGTATGTGTGCCACTTCACACAACTACTGGAAACCTGGATTCAGTAATATTAAAATAAACTCTTTGAGAAATGTTTCAAGTAGACGTATTTCTCAATGCCTTCAAAGAAATAATTGGTGTTCTGTATTATTACATATTATAACATTTAGTGTTTTCATAGTTGAACTATGAACATTCTAAATGGAAGAATATGTAGTAATACAGAATATGTAGTAATAAAACATGTGTCAACTGTACTGCATAAGAACCTTTTATTGAAGGAAAAAACAAAAGCAGCAATAAATAAGATTCATTGTAATCACCTCGTCCTGTTTCTGGGAACTACACTGAGCTCCTCGGCCATGCTAACAGTAAATTGTGTTGTGTTGTTAAGCATGAAAAACTGGCTAGAGGAAGATACAGCCCTGTCTGAAATCTGTGGCTACAGAGCACATGGTTTGCATAAGGGCACACAATGTGTGAAAGGGTGGATGGGCACTGGGGTGAGGAGTCACATTATGGGTTCATTAAAATGAATGGTGATAAGCTAGAAGTTTGGGTGATAAAAGGCCTGCATTTTCATTAATGAAATTGTTCATACTGTTCTGAAAGAACGATTGTGTTTGTGTGCAATGCTAACGCAATGTGCAGCTTATCTGCCTGTGCAACGGTGGGACTGAGTACCTTTCACTGACTCATTCAACCCTGTAAGAGCTGTCTGTCCTCGTAGGGGCACTGTTGTCAGGTGCTTCAGTATCAGCAAATATCCCTTACTGTAGGTCCCACTTTAGAGTTTTATGCCTGTTAATCCCTTGGTAAAGAAACAGGTTACTGAGAGAACATGCATTGGTGTCCGTATGCAGGTCACAGGGCTATTCGTTGTTCCTCATACTAATTTCTCTCATTTTGTATTTACAGTTGTGTACGGAGGTGTTCCTAACACGGCTGTGTATGGAGGTGTTCCTAACACGGCTGTGTACGGAGATGTTCCTAACACGGCTGTGTACGGAGGTGTTCCTAACACGGCTGTGTACGGAGATGTTCCGTTCCTAACACTGCTGTGTACGGAGATGTTCCGTTCCTAACACGGCTGTGTACGGAGATGTTCCGTTCCTAACACGGCTGTGTACGGAGATGTTCCGTTCCTAACACGGCTGTGTACGGAGATGTTCCGTTCCTAACACGGCTGTGTATGGAGGTGTTCCTAACACGGCTGTGTACGGAGATGTTCCTAACACGGCTGTGTACGGAGGTGTTCCTAACACGGCTGTGTACGGAGATGTTCCGTTCCTAACACGGCTGTGTACGGAGATGTTCCGTTCCTAACACGGCTGTGTACGGAGATGTTCCGTTCCTAACACGGCTGTGTACGGAGATGTTCCGTTCCTAACACGGCTGTGTACGGAGATGTTCCGTTCCTAACACGGCTGTGTACGGAGATGTTCCGTTCCTAACACGGCTGTGTACGGAGATGTTCCGTTCCTAACACGGCTGTGTACGGAGATGTTCCGTTCCTAACACGGCTGTGTACGGAGATGTTCCGTTCCTAACACGGCTGTGTACGGAGGTGTTCCCAACACGGCTGTTTATCATAAGGAACATTCTCAAACATTATGATTCTATGGCCATTTAATAAAACCCACTTTTTAGCTGATTTCCGGCCTACAGCCTGTCGACAGTGTTTTCAATAATTCGTGCAACACCTTTACATTGAAGATGGTTAAGAAGTTGCCACAGACATTTCACGTCTACTCTCTTCCTGTCTTGTTTTTCAGCACTTGTGGTCGGATTCATTCTTACCATGGCTAACATGAGCTTCTTTGCTTCCTTGCTGGCATTCTTCGTAACATCTTCCAGACTAACAAAATGGAAGGGGGAGGTGAAGAAGCGTATTGACGCAGATTATAAAGAAGGTAAAATGTGCTTTGCATCCATTTCATATTTGTTCCATGGTTTATTTCACTGTCTATAGAACCCCATTCTCTTTGCTCCTTGTTGCAGGTGGGCAGAGGAATTGGGTGCAGGTGTTCTGTAATGGAGGCGTCCCTACAGAACTTGCTCTGCTGTACATGATTGAGACTGGCCCTGGGGAGATTCCGGTGGACTTTGGGAAGCAGTACAGTGCAACATGGATGTGTTTATCCCTCTTGGGTGCCTTGGCTTGCAGTGCTGGGGACACGTGGGCCTCTGAAATAGGACCTGTCCTTAGTCCGAGTTCACCAAGATTAATAACGACGTGGAGGGAAGTCCCAGTGGGTAGGTTGTGCTGTTTTTATTTTAGTTTTTTTTTTTAACCACTGTATTAAGTTTATTGGCATCGCTGTCCCCACCTACAACAGTGAGCACTAATTGCAAGAAAAGCTTAATTGCTTAATTTCAGTGATAGTTGTTTTTCATAAGGGCTTCCGGGATATTCGCCTATGCCCTAACAGAAAGGGTGTTGATTTCTATTCTTTGTTCCCTCTTCAGGTACGAATGGGGGGGTCACTCCAGTGGGTCTTCTTGCCAGTCTCCTGGGTGGAATGGTGGTGGGCCTGGCTTACTTTGTCAGTCAGCTGCTCTTTGTGAAGGATCTGAACCTCGCTGCTCCACAGTGGCCCATTGTTGTGTATGGTGCCATGGCAGGATTACTGGGGTCCTTGCTGGATTCTTACATAGGTGCCACTATGCAATATTCAGGTTAGTATAAGACAGTCTGTGGTGAAAACATGCAGTAAATTGGGCTGCACAGTTAAGTTCTAACTTGGCACGCTGGCCTTTGCTGGCATTGAAATACAAAATACACCAAAGACATTGTCAGTAGTCAAACTATTGTTCAGTCAAGCCTGCAGAGATGCTTCCATGCTTGAAAGAATATAAATACGTTACATAAGTATGTACATACATATGTCACACTTTTCTATAGAGAAGTGCTTAACCAATTGTGACTAAGCTTGATCACGGCATTCTTTACCAAGTCATTGTACATCAGTAACAGGAGAGGTGAAGGAACCTTACTTTACAGAAGTATCTGCGGCACACTTGTATCTTTACTGATATCTACAGATGTGCTTATCCAATTGTGTTAAAACTTGGTTGTGGCATAAAAAGTTGAAAACATATACAAATCCACCCTTTTTGAAATGATACTGTAGATCTATGTTTTCACGTGCAACCCCTTCACCACAGATTACAACATGATGCCTGTTGCCTGGCAGCATTGGTGGAATTTCTGAAAATAACTTTGTTTTTCCTGCCACCAGGTGGCAGAAGAAGACATAATTCATTAAAGTAACAGCAGGGGCCCGCTGTGGCCTTCAAGTAAATGCTTTTGGAAGAGAAAACCCTAAACAAACGTTTCGGTTTTGTCTTCCAAAGACTTGTGTGGGCTATTGCTTGGTGAACTGTCCATACGCCATGGCTTGGTTATAAAGCAGTCAGTTGTTCTTGTGCCTAGGTTTGAGTTTAACTTTGTTATACGACGTATACGTTGCGTTCATTTGAAAAATGTACCTCTTTTCTTGCAGGTTATGACAAAGGCAAGGTTGTGAACCACCAAACAAACTCTTCACAATGGATATGTGGAAAACCTATTCTGGACAACAATGCTGTGAACCTGTTTTCTTCCATACTGATTGCGCTGATATTGCCTGGAATGGCCTGGGGGTTTTGGCCAGTGCAGTAGATACTTTTGCACTGGGGGAAAAAAAGCAAATGCTCTGTTTGTCCAACCAGACAGTGGGATACAAGAAACAGGGCTCTGTAGTAATTGATTCACTCAAGTCTTCATTTTTCATTCTGGCTTCGTCTAATGTTTTTAATTTTACAGTATTATGTTATTTTTTTAAGAGTGTAAACTATTGGCGCAATCCCCAGAGCATTGACTCATGACTCATGTTTTGTTTTGTTTTTTAAAGTGTACTGATAAGTTACTGGCAAAACCAACAGTAGTCTAGAACAGCTTGATCAGTCTCATATTTCTTTTTTTGTCTGATCAAAAGAGTCAAATAACAAATGACTTATTTGTAACTCTAGGTCACTTATCTAAGCGGTTCAAATTTGAAAGTCAGCAGTTTTTCTTTTTCAAGGGAGTCTTGTATGAGTAATTAAATGTCATGTCGCAACATGTTTTAACCTACTAGGAACAGAAAAGCTCAGAGAACCTTGAAACTGTTTACAATAAAGTATGAAACTCAACCATGTCTGCTGTCAGTGTTGGTATAGTGCCACGGAGTGGAGATTCAGGTAGGTGTCACAGTACTTTACTGTACATACACTTTCACTGTATCATCAACACTCAGCTACAGAAAGGAGTTCACACTGCTGGGGGTTTGAAACCATTATATGAAGTGCATGGTATTTTGTAATGCACATAGCAAATAGGAGGGGGATCTGAATATACATGATCTATTTCAGTGTTAGTTTTATACCCATGTGCTATGCAATTAATTTTCTGCAAAGGTAACTTTCAACTGGCTGAGTTGTTATAACAATCAAATTGGCAAGAAATGTGATTATTGTATCTATTCATATGAAGCATACACTATGATTTAAAAAGTAAATGTTATACAAGGTTGTGCAAGATGGTATTTTGTTATGCATTAGAGTTGTGGTATGGGGGACACCACAGCTTTGTACCCCTGATGCACATTAATCTGAAATCATTCTACATGTCTCGCATTGGGGTCTGACTTTACAATCCACTTCCTAATGCATACTATTGGAAATGAGTGTTTTCAAGTAAAGTTATGTTTATTTTTAAATAGGAAGGAATAGAGAAATCGGTTAACTTTTATATTGAAATTCTTTACAGTGATGTAGATGAGGTATATTCAAAGTTAAAATATATATATATATTTTTTACATAAGGCCGATTTAAAAAAAGCTTTACTTCATGGATAAAGACACACACACACACATATATATATATGTGTGTGTGAAAATGTGGACTCTGAACAGGTTTCATGAATATAATTTGTTTTTTATTCATAGAAACACACTAAAATAATGAGTTCAAGCTTTGAAACGAGCACATGGATACGTATTTTTAGTATTATTAACAAAAGCATTGTGATGTTACTCTTTATTAAACACTGAATACAATTACACCAAGGGGTATGAATGTACTCCTAATATATATATATATATATATATATATATATATATATATATATATATATATATATATCACACACAGATAAGAACATAAGAAATTCTAGAACAAGAAAAGGCCATTCGGCCCACATCTTTGATGCAAGCGTGGTCTGTTAGCTCGGGAGAAGAAAAACAAAAAATCCCTAACCAGGTTAGTTGGGCAAATGAAACCTGGTGGCTAGCTAAAGGTCATCTTATGGTCACAAAGAGGGCTATACAGTATTGTTCATGATAGCATGATATGGGGACCAGAACTGGATGCAGACAGCTATTGCCAAAAGTTTAGCATCACCTAGAATTCTAGGATTGAGACATAATTAAAAAAAAGAAAAACTATATGAACAGAATTTAGATATTTTATTTATGAACAATATCAAAATAGAGGGGCAGCATTTTTAACATATTCACTAAAAGCACAAAGGTTACAATCAATACCCAATGATCTATGGAGTAGTTCTGATGGATAAACATCACTACATAGTTTGTAATGAGGGTCTGTTACCCTTGGGAAAGTTAAACCCAGCGCAGCTGCTTTTTTTATTATTTGTTCTGGAATGTATTAGTAATAATGTCTTAAGAATTGCCCCCCCAAGCCATTTATTATTTTTAGTGTCAGTAATCCATTGATCAGTAAACTGGGGTATGATGGCGTGCATCCAGAATATTGTATTGCGTTTCTAATGAGAGAAACTAAAGGAGCCGGAATAGCCTTTATTACCTTCACATAGCCTGTTACAAGACTTGTGACTTTTGCAATCTACTGTTCAGTATGTCTTCTCTATTACACAGGGGAAATCTTTGTCAGTTTATTAAATTGAAAGCTGACATCTGAATGTGTTGTGATATACAAAACATGTTAATTGTGTGTGTAGTAATACAGATCTAATCTATTATTCAGAATGTATCTTTGCATAGCTACCACATTGATCAATATAACTGCTTTAATACACCTTTTTAGGCTTTTACCATTCAGTTTAATATATTGTGCTGTCACCAATTCTATCAGAGGTTAAATATTATTATATACACTAGTTTGTGCCTAAAGCTACAGTAGCTAGACTAAAATCCTATTAACGTGCAATGTATTCGATCCAAACCATTCTAACAGCAATTCATGCAATGCATTCGATCCAAACCATTCTAACAGCAATTCATGCAATGCATTCGATCCAAACCATTCTAACAGCAATTCATGCAATGCATTCGATCCAAACCATTCTAACAGCAATTCATGCAATGCATTCGATCCAAACCATTCTAACAGCAATTCATGCAATGCATTCGATCCAAACCATTCTAACAGCTGGACGAGTGTCTCCTATACTACATATAGTTTTGGGAATAAACTCCCCTATTTGTATGGCAAAACAGTTTCCCAAACTGTAATCAGAATAGCTGATATGTGCAGTCCGCTTCTAAAACAGATTGTTTTGTTTTTAGGAATCCCAGCAAGACATTACCAGTCATGCCTAAGTTTACTGTTGAGGATAAAGAAAATGCTTCCATCATGTAAAATGGAGAAAAAGCCTTCATCAACAGCCAAGCATTAGCTGAGCAGGTTTCCTGGGTTCAGGGTGTTCTGCTTGTTTGAAGAGTTATGCTGGGTCAGTAGCGCTTATGATTAACTTTACTATAATGCACTAAATTGATTGCTGGTAAGAAGGCATTTGATCTGAAAATTAACAGAGGTCAATCTGAGGTACATTTTTCTACCCTTGATCTCAGCTTGATACATACTCATATGCTATGCCATTGTTCATAAGGCAAGCTATAAATATGGGGAGCAAATAAATTGTAGTATAAAGTTAAAGGGGTTTTTTGCTTTTGTTATACAAATCTTTTCAAACAAATTGTTAAAAAGAGTATGCGTTGTACAAGTTGCAAGAACTGTTGTGTTGTAAAGGCTGCTACACACCAGACACGATGTGACAAGCGAAACTGCAGCAATGCATGAAAATGAATGGAACCTGTACTTCTGATAAGTATCTTTCAGGCGACACTGGAGCGACACCAAATAAATGGAATTTAATCCTTATTTTTTGTCGTGCAACAACTAGGGAATTGGCCAATCAGAGAACAGCTTCAGTGCATTGAGGGAAATATAATGCCGTGGAAAAATACCAAGTTTTATGACAAAAGATCCTCACAATCATAAAGATCCAGGTTTGAAAGTTAATATATGGGATTCCATTTCGAAGGCACTGGATAAGTCTGGATGTATGATTTATTGGCATATATTTTGAAATAGTCAGAGAAAACACTAATAATTACTACATCATGTTGATGAATATGTACCAGTCTTGATTATAGTTTTGTCAATAGGAATTTTTTTCACTGGATTCAAAAACCACAGCACAAACAGCAAACTCTTCTTCTTCTTCTTCTTCTTCTTCTTCTTCTTCTTCTTCTTCTTCTTCTTCTTCTTCTTCTTCTTCTTCTTCTTCTTCTTCTTCTTCTTCTTCTTCTTCTTCTTCTTCTTCTTCTTCTTCTTCTTCTTCTTCTTCTTCTTCTTCTTCTTCCCCCAACTGGGAAGCTGAGGCCTCCTTTTATGCCAGGTGGCTAAGTCCATAATTGGATAATTAATTAACCGATTGCTCCCACCTGACACAATCAACCGGGGCAGGGAGGAGAATTTAACTCCTTCCCTGCCAGTATTTCTAAGGGCAGAGCCCTGCTCTGCCACATTAGGCTTTTCTCGTTTATGGAATAACTACAGTACTCCATGAACATGTATGGAGTATCTTCTATATTAACTAGATTTAATACAAAAATATATACATTTTTCTACCTGGTCAATTTTTTTTTTTTTTTTTTTACAGGCATAATTTGTCGGGATGAAACTGATTATTTAATAAAGCCAAGTAGTGTGTTCCTTAAAAGCGAAATAGAGATTTGTAGGGTCGTCAGGAAGAATTAAAAAAAAAAGGACCAGTAACATTTGTCACTTTGCAAGGGAGTTGCAGTAACAGAAGTGCAAATTAATAAGCTAGCCAAGGGTTTATATAGTTAATAATTACATAGCTACCTTTTCCTCTACTATCTTCTGGCACTGTTGTGGTTCATCAGAGCACCTGTATTTTACAGAAAGAATTGAACGGTTTGCAGCTTCTGTAAAAGAAACATACAGTGAGTGAGAAGAATTGATGACAGGTGGCCTGAGAGCCTATCCCTGATTTTAATGTTCACTATTTTCTGATCAGAAGATAATTTGTGTGGGTCTAACAAAGTCAATGCAAAATAAATAAATACATAAAAACAATACAAAACAATATTTTACAATCATGTTCAAATAAGATAGCTTTTTTAAATTGAAAGTAGGACATCATGCCCTTTTCAAGTAGGCCTGATTATATGTTACAGAATAGAAAAAACTTGCTTATTTTATAGCAATAAAGTTTTGATAATGCTACTTGGAGAAAGAATACGTACAACAGACTAGATGAAATTTGCTGGAATTCATAAGAAAGCTGTCCAGAAATTCTCCTTACTTGTGTTTACTAAAGGAGAAAGTTTGGTCTCTGCATTGGAAAGAAAACTAGACAAATTCATAAATATGTACCTTTATACTGGCTTAATGAAACATATCATTTTGAATGGAATATGTGAAGTGCTGTTGTGCACAAATATGAACGGAACCTACGAGTTCTACATTATAGTCAATCCACATTACACCAAACTCTTCCTGCGTCAGCAGCGTTTTTATTATGAGCCCCTTTTCTGTGCATACATTCATAAGCACTTATCAAACACCACATATAGCAGTTGGGTTTCTACACAGGGTTCTTTATCAGCTCAGCAGCACATTTTTTTCATTGAGGTTTGACACTGGCTACTGGAAATAATTATGTTACTTGGATCCTGTATTTAACATAAAATACTTAATCTCAGTTAACTTGTTAAAATGTAAAAAACCATGGACTAGCTTACAAGCTCACGACACAGTGTAAAAAAATAAGGAAATACATGTTAGAAAATCCATATGTTATAAAACAGTTTAGTCAAATATTATAGGCACCTTTCCTACCACAGTTGGTACGAGTCGCAGATCCAGTTTCGTTTAATATTATAGGCACCTTTCTTACCGCAGTTGGTACGAGTCGCAGATCCAGTTTCGTTTATTATAGGCACCTTTCTCACTGCAGTTGGTACGAGTCGCAGATCCAGTTTCATTTAATATTATAGGCACCTTTCTTATTGCAGTTGGTACGAGTCGCAGATCCAGTTTCGTTTAATATTATAGGCACCTTTCTTACCGCAGTTGGTACGAGTCGCAGATCCAGTTTCATTTAATATTATAGGCACCTTTCTTATTGCAGTTGGTACGAGTCGCAGATCCAGTTTCGTTTAATATTATAGGCACCTTTCTTACCGCAGTTGGTACGAAATGCAGATCCAGTTTCGTTTAACATTATAGGCACCTTTCTTATTGCAGTTGGTACGAGTCGCAGATCCAGTTTCGTTTAATATTATAGGCACCTTTCTTACTGCAGTTGGCACAAGTCGTGGTTCCAGTTTCGTTTGTTTCTCAGGCGAGTCTTCACGCTTCAACCAAATACCGTCAGCCAGTCTTGCCAGATTTGGTAGCCAGTTTATCAAAGCTAAAATCCCGCCCAAAACTCCCAAAAGTAGCCCAATCACAGAGTAAGTAGTAGAATGATGGGGGAGGGGGGTGGCATACAACCCCTATACACACCACCTAATATATTTGTATTATAGCAGCAATAATACTAACAAGTAACAAAGAAAACAAAAAGTTTGCACTTACCGACTGCAGTAAAAGGCGTTAGTCTTGTAGCACAGCATAACCAGCATTCCAAAAGCACAAGCATGAACTATATACATTCCACTTTGTTGCTATAAAGTCACACTTATTTTCCAGCAGTATCAGCTAGTTGCTGTACATGCTGGAATCAAAACTGGCCAGCAGTTCCCGGGGAGGACTAAAAGATGCAGAAGTCCATCCATTCCTGATCACTCCTGACTGTATGAACATGATGTTTGAAAGCACTTTCAATCCTATTCTATTTTGGGTATTGTCTTTAAGACGAGCCACTTGAGAGAAAGCTCTCTCCACGTGTGCACTGGATATTGGCAGGCTAAGCAGCTGTATGGCTCCTAAAGCCAATTCTTTGAAGCAATGATTTCCACCTGCATCTGTGTATTCATTCACTTTGAGGTTGTTTAGATTTCGCACTGACCACCCGGACCTTCCCAGTGAGTGCACAGAAACCACACAAACAAGTACAAATTATTTTTCTTTTTATTAAAGGGAAATAATACATTTATTTTTTCTATAAGACGATTTCACAAAATCCCCCCTACAACTGCCTTACAGGGTGACTATATATTCCGTCTCTTCCCAATACAAACACTCTCACTAAAAACACCAAAACATATGCACCAAGTAAAACCACTAAAACCTTACTATAAAACATTGCTAAATGACTACTTGTGACTTCAGGAAGATAATACTAATACAGGTATTCAATTCAATACAATATTTTACAGCAACACAGTCCCAAACAACATCTGTAGCAATTTGATGAGACGATAACTCCAATATATTCACTTGGGCCTCAAAAAGGCCTAGAAATCTCAGTTAGTAGGTCCTCTCAATCACAAGGGGAGGGTCCAGCACTTAATCCAAGTCAAACACTGTCACGGTAGAAACGCCAATAAGGAAAGGTAAAGCTGAAGTTGACCGACCCAAAACCTTCCTATTCCGTTATTTGGCTCACTTCAGGCTCAATCCCTCTTCTCCAGCAGGACACAGAATCCTGCAACGAAAAAATGAACAGCACTAAATATCCACACCCCTGTGTCCCTGGTCATTCACTATGTACACCCTGATCTCGGCCATCCCTACACTTATTTGGTCTTCCGAACCGGCCACTGGTACTTATCTTAAGTAGGGTAGGACCTCGCGTCTCGGGTGTGTACAGGGAGCTGGCAGTTCGTCCCTCGGTTGGTGCCTGTTCGCTCCTCCGGGATGTCGGTTGTGAAGGGGGGTGCCTTGAAGGAAAGCAGTACAACCCCTTGTCATATAAACCACAATTGTTATTGGTAACTATAAATCTTTCTGCTAAGTGTCTTTATTTTTGAGTCAAATATTAAACTGTCCTCTGCATAATAATACTAATAGTCTTTCTTTAATAGAAGACTCTTCTGTAAGCATTTTCCCAGACGTATGGCATTCTTACTAAATCTAAATATAGTCCTATGCCATTGCTCCCCCTCACTTGTTTTACCAGGTCTTCATTAATGTCTATGATTTAATGAAGCCATAGACAGTTCACCATATACTCCCTTTCATGTACCAGAAGGTGCTTCTTAAAAAGATCAATCATCATAGAAACCTTTGATGTAAAACTGCTGACCTGTAAATGTAGCTTCAATTGCCAAGAGTTATTTTCTCCAGTTACCCACACACCTGGTACCGCTCTGTTTCAAGCAAAGACAAGGTTAACTAATTAATTACATTATAATAAAACATTTATGCTTATATTCTGTTTGAATTATTCTAGAATAACTGTGTTTAGCTTAAAGACTACTTTCAGATCAAGCTTACTTCTTTTTTCTAAATAAGATACTTGACTGTGAACATTTGAGTTAATTAAATGAGATTCTCGTTTCTGCTCAAGGTTATAAACATTGGCACCAGTAGCTCAGACAAGGACAAGCTTAGCTCATTTCACAGGTGTTTTTTGGTCAGCGTGACCCCAACCTAGCTCCATTTTTACTCTTACAAAGATACAATAATATTTTTTACTGGTTCGGTTCCACTTTTAAAAGCTTGGTTGTCAGTTCGGTTTAACACAGCTAAGATTTTAGTTTTGGTTTGAAGGCAGCAGGAGCTTAGTCTGATTTTTAATTTTTTTTTGACAGACGCTCTTATGCAGGGTGACTTACAGAGGTAACAAGTTATTACAATATAGCTAAGAGAGTACAATACAGCTAAGAAAAAAAGCAATACAGCTTTTTTGTTTGGGGATTTTTAGTTTCTGTTTGCACTTTTTTTGTCAAATGAAACTTTTTTTCAATTCTTGTGCACAGTGTGTTTGTTTCTGTAGGTTGTATGCATATGTGCTTTGTATTTGTAGTGTATACATGCAACAGCTGTTATAAACTACAAAAAATGTTCGCCTTGCTTCACTCGGCACCATACATTTTCAGTCTTGGCTACTTTGCTGTGCTCAAACCCCGGGGAGATAGATATCTGATGTATTCATAGTTGTAATTGATTTAAATCATGATTGTAATGTAAACTATTTCCTGTGACGTCAGACCTTTGGTACTTGCCCGTCCAGCCGAAGTTGGGGCCTACTCAAATTTCCATTCCTAGCTACGCCCCTGTTACTAACTTACTTTAAAAATACACATTAAAATAAATGACTTTCCAACAGACTTTCAACAGATCCACGCCAACTGCCTCGCAAGCTGTCAATCAAACCTGACTTGCACATGATTCGTTGTGTGAGAGGAAGATCTGACCCAAATATTGCATTCCAGTGACTACTTTGATTTGATTGGCTAAAGCCTGCGGCATATAAAAAATAGCTTATTTGATCTAAACTTAAACACCTGCCTTCGTGGCGCACAGTTGATGTTAATTATTTTTTTTAAATATAAATGTATTTAAACTTGGCATTCACATAGGCGCAGACTTGGGTGGGCCTGTGTGCAGCCGTGGCTACGCCACTGCAGTAAACTGCAATAACAATTTTAAATTGTTATTAACAGAATTTCACTTATTTAATGTATAGTCTAGAGTTAAATAGTGTAATGTATACTTTCTTTCCCTAATATTATTTTAGCCAAATTAATAACATGTCTTTGATTTTTCATGCAATCTATAATCCATATATTTATTTTTGATTCTTAAAAACATACAACTCACACACAAACATACACTTCATTCATGAAAATATTTCCAGTTACATATCTTAATCTGTTCCATTTGCACCTTATCAAACAGAAGTCTTTCTCACTTAAATCTTCCTGCCTGCATGTAACGCTTCAATAGCGCTGGCAGAGTAAACATGCTCTGCAGATCTCTGTGGTTTCAGCATGCAGTTCCTGGCACCAGTATTTTCTTTATAGGCTGATATAGGGTCCCCTTAAGTACAGTAGGTAGTACTCCTATTTCTTGGTAAGCATTCATCAGAATAGCCCACCTGCTTAATGTAGGAGTGTGGCAAAGTGCATAGATATTGCGGCACGGGATATAAATGGGTCTGTGTAACACGAGTGATTTAAAATATATAGCTGTATTTAGGCACGGGGAATGCACAAACACTTCACATGTATTTAAAGTATGCAATAGTATGTGAGCATGTGCCGAGATTCAAGTGAATACTTCATTAGTAATTGAATCCCGGCACAACATTATATATAGATGCACGTTTCACGTGTTCAGGGTGAAAGAACGGGAGACAGTGAGGAGGTAAAAACAATAATAATAATAATTTGTGCAGCATATCATAGTGACGTTGTATGGTACAATCTTTCATATCTGCAACCGTTGCACTGCAAATCAGACATATTGGCATGCATGTTGTTATGGGACAAAATGTGCTTTTAAGCACTCCTTTGCAGTGCGTCAAATAATAATTTTGAATTCTGCCCTCACAGGTTTATTTACTTACATTTTATTTATTTACATTGTACTCAATCACTCGCAGCACAGTGCAGTTCTGGTCAATACAGTTCTACTTTAAGCTGAAATTCCTTCCTCATGAATTGTTCAAGGTCAGCATACTTTTGTTTTTCACACCATGCCTGTCTGTAAGCTTTGTGCCCCCATGTGGTGTATTCTGGTATGACATGCCTAATGTGATTAACAATTTACACAGCACAGACCCAGTGTAGCTGTCAGGATAGGAGGTGTATGTGATGCGGTGGTATTTTAGAATGGTTTCTAGAACACTCATCACGCCTTTCCAAATCTAGTATTTCCGTAGCTTTCATCCCAGCTAGCTGCATGATATCCTTACTGCCACATGTAGTGTCCTTAAAAAAATCAAATAGGATATACAGGTTAATACAAGATACTGGTAGAATCTGAACAGAGCCAGTACTAAGGCATGTTACTGAGAATAGACAGCAAAGTACAATAGTAGTTGTTTAAGAAGATGAGACACTAACCTGAATAGCGTGCAAGATAATACTATACAGATGAAAATGTAATTATAGAAGGTTCCCGTATACAGCAATCTCTTTTTTGAATACCCAGTATAGGTCTTTGTGAAGATGAAATTCAGAATTTGAGTCACTGCCTTTAATAGTGCAATCTCACTTTTTTAATTTTAAAAACAAGGCAAAGCAACGAATAGATTTGTGTCAGGCATGGGTTTATATATTCACTATGTGGTAGCAAAATGCTTAAAAAAGGACAAAAGTCAGACGACTTCATTATGACATGGTTCATTAACAAGTGCCCAACACATAGACAGGCATTTCAATACCACAGACCGAAATAGGATTTATGTATGGCTTACCGTACGCAATTATGCTAAAAAATATTTTATGAGGCATTTTACCAATGCACCTATTAGCTTTAGGATAAGTTTTGACATTTCTGATTTGATTAAACTAAAAAGAGATTCTAGAGGATGGTAGTAGCATGCTTACAGCACACATAATAGATAGTTTACATAACTTTCAGCAATAGGTTTGACTAGAATTACAGTTGATGGCCGGTAAGTCAAGGGACCCTAGGTTCTTGGATGTACACTCCAATTGTGAGAGAGGCCCCAACAAACATGTGAAGTGACCTTTAAACTCACTGAATATGCAGTGTGTGGTCACCAGTTACACCAATACACGCCTGGCATGGATTATGCATACTGGAAATATACACAGATCTCTAAATGCCCCTTATTTGTTTGGCGCTGTGCATGTTGGCTCAGCCTAGTCTTTACAATACTATAGACAGGGTCCTGCATCCAGCTTCTCTACTACAACCTTTGCTGCAATTTGTCTTCTTCAAACAAGGTCAGGAGGGCTGACATTTACCAGTATATTCTCTCAAGCAGCCTCATACCACCACTAAAAGGACCTCTATTGTGAGCTGCGACACAGTCGGCTTAATATTACGCATTTGAAAGAGCAGTGGTTGGTTATTCATGATTAGGAATTCATGTTGGTCACAACAGCTAAGATTTCTTGTCATTAACAAGCAATGCAGGCAGAATTGTAATCAGCAATTGTCAGGAATAAGAGGCACGGCTGTTAATGTCAGCAACTGTTCAGAGTATAACTACATAAAAAAAAGAAACAAAAATAATGCATGGAGTTAGGGACGAGACAGAAAACTGGATACTGCTTGTGACCAAATTATTATTGTACTCTCAGCCAGCATTTTATTGCCAACTTAGACGTACCACAATACACTATAATGTATTCTGTAACATTTTCCCATGAAAATTAATTTCCAAACTGTAACACCATTTAGTCCCCCCCCCCCCCACCATCCCCCCCCAAAGAAAAATGATCAGCTACATTCAAAATGTGTTTTTTTGTGCAATTGCACAGACGCCTCTAAATGAACAGATCATGTGTTTAAGAACTGGTGGAATGTGACCCTAGGATCACATTGTAAAGTCATGTCATGTCAGGTGTCACATGCTAAAACATGTTGTATGCAGACCCATAACAGCTGGGTTTAAAGTTCATGAAGCTTCAAATGTCACTGCAATGTTTTAATTTACTCCTCTCTTATCTTTTTATGATATACCTAGTAATGAGAGTGGTGAGGGTATGGAATGGGTTACCTAGTCATGAGAGTGGTGAGGGTATGGAATGGGTTACCTAGTCATGAGAGTGGTGAGGGTATGGAATGGGTTACCTAGTCATGAGAGTGGTGAGGGTATGGAATGGGTTACCTAGTCATGTTGTTGAAACGTAATCATTGGGATTCTTTAAGACCCGACTTCTGGGATCAACAAGCTACTAGGAGCAGGGTGAGCATTGAAGGGTCAAAAGTTCTTATGTCCATTATGTGAAGAAAACCAAACCCAGGCTATTAATATGTACGTTAACTGCAGTGCAGGCAAGATGCCTGCTACATATGTTATACTTACACACTTACAGCAGGCAGCATAGCGCCAAACTCTCACAACTGGTACCTATTAAAGGAGTGAGAAGAAAGATTTTAAAATCACATTTCTTACTCCTTATACTGTTTTATCTTTTGCTTCTTTGCTTCCTTTTTTATAATTTAATTCAGAATATGCAGACATTTGAAATACAGCTGTATTAAATTATAATAATGCTGTTCTTTCCTGGTACTAATCACTTCCTGTGCTATCTGTCAATATATGTCCAATGGTCAAGCTGCAATCCGACCATGTGACTTACAGCAAAGTAAGTGAATCAGTAGTATGTATGCATCCATTTTTGATCTTCAGGTTCCACTTGACAAATATGTATTCTAAATTTAACAAAATGTGTAATATGCTACCAAACTTTATTTTTTAATGTCAGCTATTACTGTATCTTGCTACAATTTAGAATTTGGACTAAAATATTTCATATCACATACATGAAATCTATACCGTTCTTGTATCTTTGAATGCAGTTTTATACCGTGGCTTGCTATTAAAATATTGCTCATTCGCAACCTCTTTCTCTTTGATCTCCGGATATCAACGTCGGACTGCTCATTCATAATGCATTTGTTTGTTTCTTTCTTTCTTTCTTTACTCCCGAGTCCCACTCACGACTACACTGCGTTCTCCAATTTGAGCTTGCACTTTTTTTTCGTCTGCCTCGGCCCGCTTCATCATGTGATCCTCAGTGTGACGTAAGAGGAAAGAGACGCCATTAGACAGGAGAGAGACAGAGGGAGGGTGTGTGTGTCTGATTGTGCCTAGCTTATTGATATCGGCCGCGTTTCACGTTGGGATTGGATCGCCTCTCTGTTTCCAGCTATTAGATTTAGATGTCGGATGTGACACGCCAATTGGAATTCTGCTGAATTACCTTTTTTTTTTTTAAAAAAAAGCAAGGACTTCACGATGGCGGCTGGTGGAACAGGGGGCGGTAATAAAACCTATTCTTTTAAGGTGGTTTTGTTAGGAGAAGGCTGTGTGGGGAAGACATCGTTGGTGCTGCGGTACTGCGAGAACAAATTCAACGACAAACACATCACAACGCTGCAGGTTTGTATG
This sequence comes from Acipenser ruthenus, assembly GCF_902713425.1. NCBI lineage: Eukaryota > Metazoa > Chordata > Actinopteri > Acipenseriformes > Acipenseridae > Acipenser > Acipenser ruthenus. Next base: position 4,499,384 of record NC_081202.1, read on the forward strand.
GCTTTTGCGTATGTTCACTGTCGGACTGGAAGGGGTTAACTCACTGCGTTGTTTATATGTATATAAATCTAGCAACAGCGGCAGCCTGCTGCCTCAAATTGACATTGAAACCGCCCAGGCTGGGCCTCGAAATACACCTGGATTGATCAGGTGACGAATCGGACTGTAATAGCTGAAAACAAGCAGGAGAGTACGTCTGTTCGGATTGATCAAGGGTGTGTACTGGAAGCCACACTCCCACATTGCACTAGAATCACGCGTTTTGTTTCCCTACACTAGATTGTACTCAAGTATAAAAATGCATGTGATAAATAACGGTGCCAGTAACCAAACCAATGTAGAGCGTTATTTAGTATCGTGGATATTTTCAAGTGTCGTTTACAGGTGAGTTATGGAGAGTAAAATAAGTAGTTGATCGATTAAGGGCCTTACCCATATTATAATATTTTATGTGTGTGTGTCTCTCCATGGGTTAAACATCTTACCAGTACATCATTAACCATTTTGTTGCCAAAAAAAAGTCAGAGTGACTTCTTACTTGGAGTATAATTTATATTACACAAATTTAGAAAAACTCAAGGGCGCAGTAATTTAATATGTTAGGCCCTCGTTTAGTATTTGTGGTACACTTACATCACAAAGGAAACGGTATGACATGTTCGGTTATGCCCTTTACTAATAGCATAATGCCACTGTTTGTTTTTATTATTTTATTTATTTATTTAAATTTGTATTATTATTTTATTTATTTATTTTTATTTATTTACTTAAGATCTCTTATTGCCTGCACTCAGGCTTTGGCTTAAACATGTGTCCTGTTTAAATGTAACCTTTATTTCAGGAATTTCCCTTATTTGCATCATGTGCTGGTTAAGTGATGTGAAAGTGTAGTTTTTAAGACAAATTGGTAAACTCACAGTTATTTCTTAACACTTTCATTGATTGCACAACCACCTGCTTTGGAATCAACAACCGTAATCACATGGCTTGTTTCCTTGTGGAGGCAAAGCCTATTTTTGTACAGCCTGTAATTGTAATGTAGGGGCTGTGTGCCCTGTATTCTGTGTTCTGCATGATTGTGATGGGGATCCTACAGTGACTGCTGCTGTAGCCCACTTGCTTAATGAGAATGAGTGCCAGAAATGGCCCCCTAAACTCTGGATTTATATCGCCTACCTTGTCCTAACATTTAATCTTTGTAATGTCCTATTATGTATGGTTCTGAATCTGATTCTCTGTTGCTTCATCTTAGATCATTATTTTCCAGGCTTACAACTACCCCTGCAGAAAATGCATCTAAAGAGAGTCATCGGGGCTGAAATATAGGGCAGTGAGTTGGGAAAGCATAGCAGGGTGCTTCACCCATGGGTGCTTCACAGTGCCCTGAAGCCTATGCAACACTAATATGCTTGCCCACAATCAGCTTGTAGGAGTAATCTTTGCTGGAATAGTTACAGTAATAAGCATGACATAAGAAATAACATTATGGAAAAATCTAGATTTAAATAAAGTATCTAAGATGCTTTAGATAAGATTTAGGAGCATTTGATTTTATTTAGGCCTATTTTTTTAAATATACTGTAGGTAAGTGTGCACCAGATGGATAGTATTTTAACATCTACCAATGTATTCATTGATTTTTGCTCCCATGAGGAAAGAGTAGTCCTGCAGCGGTTACAGATTTAAGGTTAATAAGCTTCTTACCCCAAAATGGATCAAACTGCAGGTTACAGTAGAAATATGGTACGGAACATTTATTAGCCTTTACTATTTTTTGCCTATAGATAATTTTATTAAAGTAGCATCAAAAGTCTGACTTGATTACAGCCAACAGTTGTTCATTATGAGGAAGCCATTTCCCATGTAATATACATTAGACTAAGCTAGTGAAGTGTATAATTTTGTAACGTACATTGTTGTTGCAAAGAAGACATACTTTATAAGAACATTTGTGGCTAAGTACAGTATATATCTAACCAAATACTAGCCTATACAATATACAGTACAGTGCTGCCTAAAGCCCTGACCAGTAACTCGTCTTTTTAACATTAAACTGAATGGCAGAAAACCGCACTAAAGGATTTCCACAGCAATAATGAAACTTTCTTCTTTTGAGTTCCACATTAATTGGATAACGTGGGTGCAGTTTGGAAATAGCCCAGTAATCTTCCTCTGCAGCCTCACAAGATTCTGCTCATGCTGACAGGTTTCTTATTTTCCTTTCGTTTTTGGGAGGATGCCTCAGCTTGGCTGTAATTCGAAACCTTAAAGGAAGGAAGTGAAGTTGCTTTTTTGTTGAAAGCACACTTGTGTAATATTCATCTCCTGGCTGAACATTAATTATTCTAGAAGGACAATGAAGGAGATGAAGAATGCGTGCACTTCCATAAAAAAATAATAATAATAACATTGCTTTGCACTGGGGAAAACCAAAATATTTAAGGTTAAAGTTCAATATAAATATTGCTTGCTAGTATTCCTTTCTTTTTACATTCTTACTACCCTCTCCCCATCCCCTGCAAGAAGTGAGCAATACAGTAACATTAAACACAAGTCATTTAGTAAATAGCTTGTGAATGATGTATCTCGGTCTAGTTTTATTGGTTTAATAGTTTGTAAATGTTCATGATGAATACACAGGACCGAAGCTACAGTATGACTGACTACACTGCAAAAGACTGGTGAAGAGGTCTCTGGTTTTATCAAAGCTATTTTATTTAGTGACCTTGGGTACAGCATAATGTGTGAATACTAGCCTAAATATCATTGTGATTATGTTGACAGATATATTGCAGGGATAGCCTACATACAATAAAGGAGACAGTATGCTTAGTTTTAAAAATAAAATACAGCAACAGCATACAAATGATTTGGAAAAAAGTAGGAATGTCAGGTTGGCTGTACTCACAGCTGGTGTTTCTCAGAGCACACAGTGGGCATTTTCTCCTTTTTGTTTTTGACAGTACTCCTTTTGTTTGGATTAGAACATACAGAATGCAAATAAACGTCTTTGGATCACGTAATAATGTGGCTGAAGCAACGTCACAGAGGCGGGAGGTGAAAATAAAGAGGAAACCAGTCCAGTTCAAGTTCAGAATATCACATGTCCTCTTCACAAATGAGAACGCACATCATATTAAGATGGTTTTTATTTTTTTGCTAAATTGCCTGATGTGACATAACAAAATGTTCCATAATCCAGATAAAAATGTCCTTCTCCTTGACTTGTGTTTTTCAGGCACAATAAAAGCAGATTGAACTTGCATCAAAAACACAAGCCAAGTTAGTAGAAACAATTGGGGCAACCTTGACCACTTTTACAGTTGTGCCGATTTGCTTAGTGCTAGACAAGGTTGCCCCAATGGTTTCTTGAAACTTGGCTTGTGTTTTTGATATCTCCACTTTAAATGGCTGAGCACTTTTCATAACCTGGTGTTTTTTCACCTGTCCAATGTGTTTTTGTTTCAGATACAATAAGCAGACAGGACAGTACTTGCTAGACAGAAAACAGTCATTTGCTGCACAGTACTTTAACCACATGTTGGGTGATGTGTCTCCTGTGTACTGAAAGTTACTTTTTCTGCATGTTATAGGAAATAGCTAACCTGACTGGCAGTAGTGATTACTTTTATTGAGATCTGCAGATAAACTTTAACACGGCACCAAAACCAACAAACAAACAAAAAAAAAACACCATACAGGCCACATGGCTTGAAACTCACACAAGCCCTGCACACAGTGCTTGGTTTCAGAACTACCTTCAATTAAGTATATTATTGAAATGGGAATAATTGTCAGATACACTGTTTTGTTTTGGAACAAGCATAGTTTATTTTGACTCCTACCCATGTTATCACAGTATCCTATTGTGGTTTTGAAGTCTTATCTTTTAAGGAAGTGTACCTCCCTGCCCTCTCCCTTGTGCTCCATCGCACAGCTGCACATTTCACTTAAAAATATATTTCAAAAGGATTTCTTTATTTTATTTTCATCCGTGATTGTTATTGACGGTGCTTCGTGTGTTTGTTGAAATGAACGCACAAAGCAAGTAGTAGTTTATTTTTATATCTGTGTAGTTTTTACATTGGAGACCCCTGCTCTATACTGTATTCTTATCCTTTTTAAGTGAACATCAAAGTGAACTGGAGTCCATAACACTTCCAGAATGGTTAAATGTCTGTGTGTTAAGTTAACAGCAGATCTTGCATCAGGGGCACAGCGTACGTATGATACAGACCATTAAACTTGGTCTTGGCATCCAGTAAGTGTGTTAAATTCAAATTAGTCCTTTTATGATGTACAGGGCTAGCTAGCTTTTATTTTTTATTTGAGGAAATTGTAATGAGCATAAAGTGATCGTCTTGGGTTTCAGTTTAAAGTCGTTGCTTTAACTTTTTCATAGAAGCTGCACTGTCGGAAGTGCTTGTTCCTTCCTAGGCATTGCAAGCTTTACACACAGCTACCGTAAGGATGAATTTCAGCAGTGGTAAGCTCTTTTTTTTCTGGCAGTTGTGTGTGAGAAACCAAGGTCAAACACACTTATTGTGCTAAAACACTGGACAACAATTCAGCAATGTGACTTCATGGTGTGGAATCAGAAATGAATCTCAAGAGCAAATTGAAGTACCTGAAAGCTCAAAAAAAAATTTGTTTGTCACATTTTCTTAACTGTGCATTTTAATTGTACATATTGTAACGCAAAAAATGTTTATAGTTTAGCAGTTCTTATTTTATTTTATTTTATTTATTTATTTATTTATTAGTGGCTTTTGAAAATGAGTCCTACTAATTGATAGAAATACTGACATCTATTGTAGCTGTGTGTTGTAAAATGTAGTGTTCTACATTTTGAAGATGCGCTACTTTCTATAAAAATCCTGCTGCACTACCCTCTAGTCGTTATGTATTCTGTTTGTCATGTGGTCATTTCATTACCCCCACTTTAAGAACCCCTTGTTTGTTTAATAAATGAAATAAGACAGGACCAGGCACAGAATCTCATTACCCTGTGCATCATATTGGTTACAGTTACGATAGTGCTCTCCCAAAGGCTGGAACTGTAATTCAAAAACATTGAAAATCACATGTGATAGTGTTTGGCATGCTAAGACCCCGGTCTTATGATGTGCTTTGGGTAATGACTTGATCTATTGCACTTTCATGCAGTATTAATAAAGGAGATGAAAACATGTTTTATTAGTCTGATTAACATTTATACAACAAACTCTGTATTTGAGCTTCTCTGTCTTTGTGGGTCACGCACACTTTCTTCCCGGTCTAAAGGAAGAGGAGAAGGGAGCAAGTTATGGATTGTGTTTTTATATGTTGCAGAGCATGCTTGGGTATGTCAGAGGGAATACTGGAACATACAGTATGCAAAATAGGAGACTTTTTCAAGATTAAAAGAGTTCCTGTATGGTTTCAATCACTGTGTTTTGATCTGCACGATAATTTCTTTAAGAAGTTATCTATTCAAAGCCTTCCGCATGCAAAATCAGCAATGATGAAATGAAGGGATTCTCTTTATAAATATTTTAAAAAGGCCAAGCTACTGTACAAAAAAACAACTCCCGTATGACATTTAAGAAAGTTAAAGATACTGTTTTGGCTAACATTAATTAACCCAAACATGACCGCTCTGGAAAACTGCCATGCGAGCACTTCACTAGTGTTTAAAGCAGGAGTGTCCAATCACGGTCCTGGAGAGCCATTTCATTCCAATTGAACAGGTAAAGTCATATCACTAACATGCTTCAGGGTGTGGATGGAGGTTTAATTGGTTCAATTAAACAGTTTAGAACAGGGCTCGAACAAAGACCAGCAGTGGAAGGGCCAGCTTTGTCCACCTGGCTTAAAGCCTCAATTGCGTTTTGGTAACTAATTTTGTTTTTTGGAGCTCCCCATGCAATATAATGCAAGAATAACTGAAATCATGCAGAAGAAGGATTGTCTAATGTGTGTTTTTTTTTTTTTTTTTTTTTCAGGCATCCTTCTTAACAAAGAAATTGAACATCGGAGGGAAAAGAGTTAACCTTGCGATATGGGTATGTTTTTTGTACTGTAATCAAAGAGTTAACCTTGCGAGATGTGTGTTTTTTGTACTGTAATCAAAGAGTTAACCTTGCGAGATGGGTATGTTTTTTGTACTGTATATTATCAATGAGTGGGAGCGTTCTTATTTTCTTTTGGCCTGAGCATGTTGGTGTCTATTTCAATGAACTGACTGCCGTCTCCACGGCTGTTCGTCACCCTGCCCTGGGCCGTGAGGTTTGCGTGTTGCTGCTGGTGTCTGTTGTGTTAATCATTAATGACCTCCAGTAATATGGAAGATGGTGCCTATTGCACCACACCACTTTTCCTGCTTTGCTGGTACTGCGCATCTATGACCTATTTCCAGTGTTGAAAAATGGCTTGTGATGATTCTGCTTATTTACATTTTGTACTGTAATTTTCTTTTTTTATGAATAACTCATGATGAAATATATAAAGATTTCTTAATGGAACCATTTTTTATATATTTTTTTTATTAAAGAAATGCTTTTTGAACCCACAGCAGAGTTTTTTTCTGCTAGTTTTGCAGTGTTAAATTGTTGTGTTTCCCCATTCAGAAAAATGGGGACAAACTTTGTACTTGCAGGAAGATCATGCCACTCCACTTAGATGCTGGTAACCTACAGTGTTTATTTTCTGTTTATCGATACAGGATACAGCAGGCCAAGAAAGGTTCCACGCCCTGGGCCCAATATATTACAGAGACTCCAACGGAGCCATATTAGTGTATGACATCACAGATGAGGACTCTTTTCAGAAGGTACGGCTAGCCTCGATAGTAACACCTTTTATACAATTTTTGCAAAACCTAGATAATATAACAAGTGCTTAAAGCCAGTGTTTCTTGGTTCCAGTCCCTGGTTTTAACCATGCAGATAATAAGTTTAGTGTCTTTGTCTTAATTCTGCTCAAATAAGGTCTAAAATACAAATCGGTGTGTTAAGAACCACTTTTTTAACCAACAGACCTGTTTTTGTGACTTATTTCGTTGGCCATATTGAGACGCAGTGTTACAGTACATACATGGAATCTATCCTACAGTTGTATAATAGCATAATGGGCTGTTCTGTTAATAAAGCTAAAAGGTTACTAAATGGTTTGGAAAGTGACTTGCTTTTTCACTTCAGAGTTTTCTTAAAAGCAAGAGCAAGGTGTCGCAATGAAAAATATTTAATGACAGATTGCATTGCTCAAATTGCAGTTCTATTGCTGGTAGCCGAAGTAATTCTCTGTCCAACAGAAAGTCTATGCGTCTTTTTTTTTTTTTTTGTTCTGTTAAAGCAAAGTCTAATAAATTGCCTAACCTAAAAGAAATATGGATTGCTAATGTATTTCATGTTTGTCTTGTAGGTGAAAAACTGGGTTAAAGAATTAAGAAAAATGTTGGGGAATGAAATATGTTTATGTATAGTAGGTAAGTTTTAAAATGACATTTCCTTATGCTTCCTAGTACCATTTATTTTGGATTTTTTTTTACATTTGTGGATTTAACCCTTTAAGGTATAAGGGACATATGAACAAAAGATCAATAAAACATGAGAGCTCCTGGGATGTGTAAACCTCTTGTGTACTTCTATGTGGAAGTAAGAGTTTTATGAGACAGTTCAACTTTGAAACTCATCGTAATACAGTTTTAATCTTACTGAATATGAGGTTGGTTGAAAGCCATTATACTGTTTTATTTTCTATTTTGTAGGTAACAAAGTAGACCTGGAGAAAGAGAGACACGTATCAGTACAAGAAGCAGAAGGGTAGGTGGATTTTAAACATGCATCATTTAAACTTTTCGGAATGCTCCTCACTTTGACGCGAACGTCAGATATTCGTTGTGTGTGGTGTGGATGTGGTGTTTTTTTTTTTTTTTTTTTTTTTTATTAAATAGATTTTTTGATACTGTTTTTAAATAATTGATTACACCCCCCCCTCTCACTCCCATTCAGATATGCAGAATCAGTTGGGGCAAAACACTATCATACTTCAGCCAAACTGAACAAAGGAATTGAAGAACTTTTTCTTGACCTTTGTAAAAGTAAGTTAATGCCTTGAGTGTTTCTGAGCGTGTTTAGTGAGGGGGACTGGTCTAGTAGTTGTAGCGCAGATCAACAGACAGTAGATGATTTTTATTTATAGGTGTACTTCTAGAATTTTGACAAACCATAACTGATGTGTTTTTCTTAATAGGAAAGCTGAAATCAGACTCTTGCTGATGTGGTTGATATCATAGTCATGTTAACTTTATCATTGGCCTTTGTCCTTGAAAGCCATCCTAACTCCAGTGTTTATTTTTGTGCATTAGTTTCCACTGAATGATGTGTGTTATAATTTCATATTGTAAATTTAATGTTATGATTTATTCAGCTTCAGTAACACATGTTACCTATTATCCAACTAGTAAAAGAATATTGAAATTAGGAAATGGAGGATCTACTGGGCCTAAATATAAACTATTGGGTGTCTGGATGTTACTTTCTCTAGTGTTTTGGAGGCTCCTATAAAATGTCTGTACATGGTTGTTGGAGAGGCATACTGAAAAGAAAGCAAGGGGAAATCCATTGCATATATTTAATTTTCCCCTATTTTTTTTTTTTTTTTTTTTTTTAATCAACAGGAATGATTGAAACTGCACAGGCAGACGAGCGAGCAAAAGGTAACGGCTCCAGCCAATCAGGAACAGCACGACGAGGGGTACAGATCGTGGACGATGAACCCCAAAATGCTGCCACTGCGGGTGGAGGGTGCTGTTCATCCGGCTAACCTTCAAAACTGAATCTTTGCCCCAACCCCCCCCATTTACATGAAGACTGCCCTGTTCAAGGTCACATGTTCATTCACCCAACGGAATACAATTAACAGTATTTTCATGTAATCCCGTTTCTAACACTTAAGAGACTTGTGAAAGTGCTAAACTAGTGGAGTGTGACCAATGAATATGCAGTTACTCTTCTGTTAACAGCAGCAATTAAAGATGGCCTTCTCCCCGTGCCATCCCCTCCTCATCATTTTTATTCTTTAATGACACAGGTAATGCGCATGTAGAAATTGAAGAGCTTCTATTATGTTTTTTCTTTTAAATCAGATCTTTATTATTTAATAACTTATGTACATGTTCTTTGGAAATGTATATGTTCAAACCCTTTTATTGTTGTGGTGAATTGTCACTTCTAAAGTTTCAAACAATTATCCTGATTTATGTTTTTCTTATTTTAATTTGGCAGATATCCAACATAGTGTGTTTTTATTTTGCACTGGCTCATCACTATTAATGCTTTGTTATACTATATTTCACGGTTTGCTGACTTGGTGTGTGTGTGTGTGTGTGTGTGTGTGTATATCTATATAGATATATATATATATATATATATATATATATATATATAATAAAAAAAACATTGTACAATACATATCTAAATATTTTATCTGCTTTTACAAACTTTGGGAAAAGAGTTGCAGGTGTAGAAGTGTGTACATTTAGTCTTGTTAATGATTGTAAAATGAAAATAACAATTGTTGGTGAAAGCACACATTTTGGAATTGTAATCTTTTTTGTTTATTTTAATTACATTCTTTGAAACCTCATGTGTTTTGTAATAAAACACATTGTCATTATTATAAACATTGCTGTTTTGAGTTTTAAAAAAAAAATTACAATCTAGAAACATTCATAATATCATATTGGCTAAAGCATTACAGCACACTGCAGTGTTTACTAGAACCCAATTTCTTTCCCTTTGCTGTATCCCGTGTTCTCTGCCCTAGGGGTATACTTTGTTTATTCACACATAATGGAGCATATATCCGCTGAAGGGTGTTCTGCAACTCAAGATGTGTGATGAAAATATCAGGCAACAGAGATAAGAACAGATTATTTCTTATTTAACAATTAAACACGTGTTTTCCTCCTCGTTGCATTAGTTATCAGGTTTGTTTAAGTGCCAGGGAAATTGTGTGTATATATAAAGTCTTGCAAAGTGCATGGGCATATAGTGCATACACGAAGAGTTGATAGACTTTTGATAATGCACTTTATTTATTTTTTCTTAATATCAAAACAATTGGGGGGCCAAGATTGGAACATTTTAAGAGTAAATTGTGTTTAATTATGCTTAAATATATGCTTTTATTATCCTATGTTTCAGTATTATTTTCTTGTTCGCTGTAGGATCTCTTTACAGCAGTATGTTTGCTAGGGCCCTTTCTGACACCTAGTGATGTTCCTGGAAAAGGTGGAGAATAACAACAGAGATAAGTATAGTGATACTACAGGTAATAACCCAAATTGCAATGTGAAACAGAGTACAACTGAACAACATACTATTTTATCATGATCAAAACGATCAGTTAGGATAAAATCCCTGATTAACCATCTAATTATTAACTATGGAGAAAAGGTACTAGATTTCCAGTATATAATCTAATTCCTTGAACGAATCACAAAGTGTAAGATCTGGTTGAAGATTAAAGCAACATGTAGTGTTTTGCATATGAAAATGTTGAATTTTGAAACTGGGCTGTGTTCTCCTTGGAAACCCTAAATATAAAGCCCAGCATTTCCAACAAACCATGAACAGGATGTATGATCACCCAGGAGTAATCATATGACAAAACTTCTGAAATGCACAGAGTAATGTCAGTTCTTTCCAATGTATATTGTTAAAAAGGCGGTTTCATTATTTTTGCCTTCATTATAAATCTCTAGATAATTTAATATATGATGATCAAGGATTCTTTGCTTATGTTTTGTTTTAACCATGAATATATATTTTTCTGAACTACATATAGGCACAGAGAGAAACAGATACTTGTTTGGAGTATGAAACATTTTACTATGTAGAGCTATGACCAATTAACACATTTCGCTTCATAAAGTCAAAATGAAACCTGCTGAATAATGTTACGTTAACATATTGAATTACCTACCGCTTTGTAGTTTTCCATATACTTAATGAAAAACTGACAACAATGTGACATTTGAAAATCTAACATGAAATACTATTATGGCTTCCGGTGGACTTTAAGCGATATCATTATGTAATTTCTTTGATTACATAATGTTAAATAAAATCTAAGTTACGTTCATATAGTTTTTAACTTGTTGCAAAACTTTTGGCCATACAAATTGATAACCTTTTATTTACTGGATTTCCAAGAAATATCACCTTTCATCCTTAATTTTAGCTGCCGCGTTGGTAAAATCAGTTCACAAGTGGTATGGTAGGTGTCTTTTTAATGCTGGATTACCATATCTGATCATGAAATTACCAGACTCCTGATCCTCTACCATTGCTGATGTCTGCAGGAAAGTATTCTTACATAAAACACGCAGCAGCTTTTTAGTTCACATCCCCAGCCCCGCTGTGTGAGGTCCTGCTGTAGTGATGGAGGTACGCCCTAGGTGGCAGCAGTGAGCTAAAGCAATGCTTACTGCTTACAGTAGAGTCAGCAAGATTAAAAACATCAGTCTTGCTAATGATTGTGACGTTATCAATAAAGAAGTTACTATTTTTCTGTTTTACTAGCATTAAAACTAAGATACTGATGAATAAAACTTGTAAAAGTTTTCATGGTCTTTTATTATCTATTATGAGTTCTGAAAAAGCTTGCTGGATGACTGGCACTTGCATCAAATTATTAATCAACCTACTGTGATAAATACTCAATCAGGTAATCACTCTATTATAGACTGGATTATGGTCTTCAAAACCCAGACAGTGACCCAATGTGGAGTACAGATGAGTTTAGCGACCATTGTCCAATCGTTTGTATTTGGAAGGCTAAAACAAATAAAGGACCGGCCAAAATGACCCTATACAGACAACTGAGAACTAAAAGTACAGCCGTAACACGAAAAGCAAAAGCTGAATATTTCTTTAATTATATAGATACAAATTTAAAAAATCCACATACCTTCTGGCAGGGTATTAATACATTATTTAATAGAGGGAAAAGGTTTTTTACCTTGCACTTAAATCTGCAAGGAAAAATGGTTAGTGATCCAGTGCAAATCTCTAATTTAATAAGGGCGTCTGCTAAGAAATAAATAATAATAATAATAATAACCACTACTTTACAAACTCTTGATTATGAAACCCTTACTGGCTGCAGTTCTGATCTTGGTGTCCCGCAAGGGTCAATTCTTGGTCCTCTTATTTTCTATTTTTGTTAATGAAATACCTAATATCAGCAAGAAAAGTTCTGTACATATGTATGCGGATGATACTGTGGTTTACTATAGTTCTGATAATATCCATGACTTAACTAATACTACAATGATTTTCTTGAATTTCAAAAATGGTTTGATGAAAATGGTCTGATCTTAAATGAAAAAAAAGACAAATGTCATGCTGTATGGTTTGGAGAAAATGATACAAAATACTAGATCAAAGTTTTTCTGTCGTTACTTGTAATACTACACCATTGGAGAGAGTTGATACTTTTAAATCTCTAGGGGTTTATATTGACACAACTCTTAAATTTGTAGTAAAATTGGTAGGAAGCTTGGTGTATTGTATGGGGAGCGGCACTGTTTAAGCTTTACAGTAAAGTTTAAATTAGCCTGTTGCAGGGCAAAAGCCCTGCACATGTAAATAATCTATTGTTGTGTTGCCAGATTAGCACATACTCTTTATATATACATATACTCTAAGCACATTCTTAAACTCGGGAGATGTTCAGGAGGACATAGAGATGTTTTGGACTGTAAGTGGATCGTCCCTGCACGGGCTTGAAACGTATCCAGATGACTTAATAACCAAGAAATTCACAGAAACTCATTCGATTTGAAGCTTTAATGAATATCAGAGCAGTATTAGTACCTCTTGGGTTTATTACATGCTTAAAAATGGATTGAGAAGTTACAGACTGCGTCGAATCCCAGCTGACAGGCAACCTGGGCGGTCCAGTGCCTTAACAGGTGTTAGCATTAATACTTCAATACATTTATGATTACAACATGTTTTGCCCTAAGGCTACACATGCATAAAGCTAAAAATGCTCACCGCTAAGTCCTAAAACATCCAATATATCAATCTTATAGACTAAAACATAAGTCATATACCTTATAGCAATGCATCAATATAAAAGAGATATAGATTCAAAATATATGCTTACCTTCCAGTATATGGAAGTGTAGAATATAATGTAAGGACAGAAAGGCAAAGACTTCTAAATACGACACCAACAGCAATCAGCTTGATCAGAGATCTTCAGAGCATGGATCACATCAGCTTGTAGTTAGCAAGTTGAGTGACACTAGACTAAGATTTTACCTCGGTTTTTATGTCAGAAGTCATAATTAAATCTTAAACATTAATATGCTTTGACAGCTCATGTCCTTCAAGTGAATAACATTTTCAAAACACCCGGTAACTCCTTCTATTAGATTAATTAACCATCATCCCCTAGTCCACCTCTCCTACATCTCCTGAATATGTAAGGTGAACTTTTGAACTGATGTTATTCTTTTTTGGTACCAGGGAGTTCCTGAACACAGCATGCAAGTGAATACAGTGCAATTATATGAAGAATACATATAAAAACATGTGTTTAACATGTAACACCTACTTTGGTGTAATTATCCCAATCCTGGGTCAATATATATATATATATATATATATATATATATATATATATATATATATATATGTCCCTTTTAACATCAAAAGACATCATCCTTATTTGGTTGGCTTCATTACATGTATAGATGTGGTTTAATAATTAACTAAAACATATTGGATAGGGGCTGGTAGAAGGCTCATTGCAAACTTATAAGCAGGCAACTATATATCCAAGTATTCTCACTTAAATCCAGTCTAACAGGAACATAGTCAAAATATAACAGTCCCATTTTAGCCATTCAATGCTTTAAACTAAACTTGACCTCTGTTTTTTTTTTTTTTTTTTTTTTTACAAAAGTTTTGAACCACCTGCTTCTCTGTCGAGGTCATCCATCATTAATTACAAGAGTCATAAGACTCTTGTAAGCATTTTCTCAGACGTATGGCATAACATGGTCCTATGCTATTGCTCCCCCTCACTTGTTCTTGCTAAGTCTCCATTAATGAAGCCATATATAGTTCACCACTGACTCCCCCTTTCCTGTACCATGAGGTAATTCTTATATGTAATAGATCACTCATTATAGAAACCTTCGATTCTAAAACCCCCTTGAAACTCACATTAGTTGCCAAAAAGTTATTTCCTTCAATTACCCCTCGTCTGGTACCATTTTGTTTCAAGCAAAGACAAGGTTAACAAATGAATGACCTTCTCTTTGGCAGATCCTACTGTATGACACAGACTGGTACCGTTATGCTTTGACTGAAGTTTTTACATTAAGTTAATGTTTGCACTACATTCTCTTATTTTCAAACTTGACAGTTCTTCTGTTAAAATAAAACATTTACGCTATATTCTGTTTGAATTATTCTAGAATACCTGTGTTTAGCTTAAAGACTACTTTCAGATCAAGCTTACTTCTTTTTCTAAATAAGATACTTGACTGTGAACATTTTTGTTAATTAAATGAGATTCTCGTTTCTGCTAAAGGTTATAAGCATTGGCACCAGGAGCTCAGACAAGGACAGGCTTAGCTCATTTCACAGGTGTTTTTTGGTCAGCGTGACCCCAACCAAGCTCCATTTTTACTCTTACAAAGATACAATAATATTTGTTACTGTTATAACAGAATAAACAGGAATATAGAATGCTTTAACATACCTATAGGTTAATACAGAGCATATTATAACTTTTTGTATGAACAGTGTGTTTTAACAATTTGTTTAGTATTTCTGCTGGCTTTAGATTCTTTAAAACACAGTACAGTTATTACAACATTTTAACACGCATGCAGTTTCACAAATGTTCAATTTGTATCCCAAAGATCAGCCTGCTTCCAGTAGCAGTCACAGTCCTGGGTCAGTTTCTCCTCTCAGTGAGTCTGTCAAAGCCACCACAGGTGTGTCTTTAAAAGCCTGATACCTGCAAAAACTTAAATCTTGTTAGCAGAGCTTCCATCTCTACATTCTCATTCCCATCATTAGTGGGCAAAAACATTTTAACTGAATCTGGTTCCATCAAAGAACTGCACAAGTAATGGGTTAACAACTTACAGCTGTTCTGCAGCAATGGAAGTAAATTAAGCCTTGAAAGTTGATGCTAACAATTCCTACAGGTGTCCCAACTTTTGTTGATTACTACAAACCCTCTGTCTGTATAAAAGCAGTGTTGGAACAGACTGTGTTACTACACCCTCTTAAGCATTATTTGGACAGTATTGTACTGCAGGAAGTAGTATATTGCTCTCATAATGGCGAGAAAAAGGGCAATTAACAAAGGAAGACAGACAGACCATTATAACCCTTAAAAGTGTAGGTCTTTCCTTTAGAGAAATTGCAAAGAAAGCCAAGGTGTCAGTGAGTACAGTTTCCTACACCATCAAAAGGCACTTGGAAACTGGAGGAAACTCTGACAGGAAGAGGTCTGGCAGACCCAAAGCCACAACAGAATCAGAAGACAAGTTTCTGAGAGTCAACAGCTTGCGTGATAGGCGGCTCACAGGACAACAGCTTCAAGCACAGCTTAACACTGGTCGAAGTAAGCAAGTCTCAGTTTCAACTGTGAAGAGAAGACTTCGAGCTGCAGGTTTGACAGGTCGAGTGGCAGTAAGAAAGCCATTGCTAAGATGGCAAAATAAGAAAAAGAGGCTTGCCTGGGCCATGAAGCACCGCCAGTGGACTACTGAAGACTGGAAGAAGGTCTTATGGACCGATGAATCAAAATTTGAAATCTTCGGTTCATCACGAAGGGTTTTTGTACACCGTCGAGTAGGCGAAAGGATGGTTCCTCGGTGTGTGACACCAACTGTCAAACATGGAGGAGAAAGCGTGATGGTCTGGGGCTCTTTTGCTGGATCCAGAGTCGGCAACTTGCACAGAGTGAGTGGCACCCTGAACCAAAACTGCTACCACAGCATTTTGCAGCGCCATGCAATACCCTCTGGTATACGCCTAGTTGGTCGGGGGTTCATCCTACAGCAAGATAATGACCCAAAACATACCTCCAGGCTATGTCAGAACTACCTTAGAAGAAAAGAACAAGACGGTAGGCTTCAAATCATGGAATGGCCAGCACAGTCTCCAGACTTAAACCCCATCGAGTTGGTTTGGGATGAACTGGACAGAAGGGTGAAAGCAACACATTTGTGGGAATTTCTGCAACAGTGTTGGGAAGAACTTTCCGAACAATATTTGATTTCCATTGTAGAAAGAATGCCACGAGTGTGTTCGGCTGTTATATCTGCAAAAGGTGGCTACTTTGATGAATCAAAAATTTAGATTAAATTTTGTTAAACAAAACGATTCCATGATTTCTTTTTTATCTCCAATTGTTTATTTGTTCTGTGCTTTAATTTCAGAGTACATTGAGACATTAAACTGCGTAAATTTCAATAAAAACTGGAAAAATGGAGGTGTTCTAAAACTTTTGACCAGTAGTGTACATTAGCACCAAAAAAAAAAAAAGAAACTACTGACACCTTATTCTTTAGAAGACTGAGCACAGTACATTGGAGAGGAGAAGGCTTATATATGTAAATACATTACATTCAAGTGCATTGAGAATAGAAATAACAGTTTACCAATTTCTACCCGATCTGTTTAGCTACTTGTAAAATCCCATGTGGGGTGACCCTGCCTCACCTTCCCTCCCGGATTAACACCATCAAAAACAACAAAACACCAAACTGCATCTCAATCCACCAACTTTCTTGCTCATCATCTTGTGCGAAAGAGTAAAAAGAAAGAGGAGGAAGAGAAAGAGTAAACCAAGGATAAAGAAAGAGAAGAGACAGGAGGTGTGTTGTCAAGGTGTAATTCTTGGCTACTCTACCATGCAGATTAGCTCCTATGCGCTTAATCAATTCAATTAAAACAGCAATGTGTGAACTGATGCGAGGTAATGAGCCTTACAGATCTGAGCTTGGTCATGAGGTGGTAGACTGTTGCCATAGGAACACCTTCTGAGGTGTTTACCAACCTTCCTTTCTTAATTCAGGACGCATTCAGTTTTTCAAATACAACGCTGTAGATCTCTGATCAATTCCTGTGTGGTGTAGGTAACGTTGCATGATTGCAGTTAGACCAGGGAGACCATATGCAGTCATGGACCATTCCACTCCAAGTTTAACAGGTATAATTAAACAATTAACTACTTTAGAGCCTTACAGATTCAATGAAACAATTTAGAACATCTTAGAAATTAAGAGTTGGACTGAAAAGCCCAACTTTGCCTAGCCCTGAGCTAGACTATTGGAGTAAAACAGCAAAGAAAGCCATTTGCGTACAGAAATGTAATAGCTACCTTGACTTCTATAGCATTGTCTTTGAAATCTCTGTAAAATGTCTTTGAAATATCCAAACAGATCTCTAGCAGAAACCTTCTCTAGAAGTGAAACCTTTATGCAAGCGTGTTAGTTTGTTATTGCATTTTGTCTCGCTCAGCCCGGGTCAAAGCGTGTTGATCCACATGCTGAGGTGGGTCGCTGGGATCCAAGTAAACCCAGGTAGGACCCAGGTACGTGGTTTCACACTCTGCGGGATTGTGACCCAGGTAGCCAACACCAGGGTCTGGACCCGGGTAGGAGTGCCAGTGTGAAAGGGGCTTTAGACAGCATTGTGCTTTCTGGTTCAGTTCCAGCAGATTTCAGCACAATTGAACACGCAATTCTTTGGCAACTCTTGGCAGTATATACTGCTGATTCTGCTCTGTCCTAACTCAGTTCCTACCTGTCCAACCGAAGGCAGCGTGCTCTTTTTGCCTGCTCTTGACTCCTCATCTCCCTTGCTGACATAATAGTTTCCAGAACACTGTTTGCAATTCTCAGACATAATAATTTGAGTGCAGTTGTGGGTTGAGGCAATGAAGAATTTGTAAAACATTGTTCATATTTCTGTGATTTACTGTCATTGTTTATTGGTCATTTGCTGCTAGGTAGCGGTGACATACAATCCTGGAAAACACCAGAACTTCACCTTCTCCTGGTTCTGGTCTATCAGAAAGACTGCTGGATTTATTCTGTATTTTACTTTAGGGAAACTTGAGAAGTCCTGATACATTGCTATATATTTATTCTGTATTTTACTTTAGGGAAACTTGAGAAGTCCTGATACATTGCTATATTTTAAATGTTGCTTCTCAGGATATCCTCATGAACGTTCCAATAACATATTCATTACAGACTCTAATGAGAGGAATGCTCAGTGTTACTGACTCATTGTGTGACCCTGAGCAAGTCACTTAACCTCCTTGTGCTCCGTCTTTCGGGTGAGATGTAGCTGTAAGTGACTCTGCAGCTGATGCATAGTTCACACACCCCTAGTCTCTGAAAGTCGCCTTGGATAAAGGCGTCTGCTAAATAAACAAATAATAAATAAACAAATAAATAATATTAAATACAACAGGTGCCACATTGTTAATGGCAATCGAAACAGTTGTGTTTTTTACACAGAAGGTGCACCTCATTAGCTTCCTCTGAATCTGCCAGCTGTTTAATGATAACCCTAGCAGACAATGAAAAATCACCATTGCCTCTCAAATGAAAACTTGTTCATTCCTCTTGTTCATTTGGAGGAAATTAAACTGCTGTCTTATCAGCGGAAGAGATCAGATCTATTCCTATGGTTTATTCTAACGCTTGCAGTACTGAATTTCACATTAAGAGTTCAATTAATTTACAAAACAACTACAACAGTCCCAAGTGAAACTGCTATTCTTTTAATTGCATGGTACATTAAGGAACTACTTAGTCCAAAACCGTCAGACAAACTTGTAAAAATGTAAGTGTACTTACGTAACAACAGACAATAACCACCTCCTTATATCCCCACATGCTGACTCACTCAATAACCCAATAACGTGCACTCATACAATTAGAAGTGGTTCTATATATATATATATATATATATATATATAAAACAATAAGGGAGACATGGATGACAAATATTCATTTGGAAGAAGATTAAAACTTGGGCTGCCTTGGAACAATTTAACAAGCCAATTCCCTGTCTAAGACTGCGTTCCATTTAATTAACTTTTTAATTGACTCTGTGACTTTTAAATAGAGATATAGCAGTGTGATTGGTTGACCTAGTGGGCGGGATTGCATTCGGAGAGCAGAATGAAGTATGTGATGTGAAATAAACTGTGTTTGTTTAGCGCTAGTATCTCAAAAAGCATGAAGTCAACCAATTTATCACTTCCATGTTGCAGTATTAGAGTGCTTTGGTGATTACCATATTTTAAAAGCACTGGCATTTAACTATTACGTTGATAACGGTGCGATTTTTCTTAAAAGTCAGACACATCATCAGGTGCTGCTGGGTTTTGTCCCCGTTGTCAGTGTTCTGAAAACAAACAAGGAATCCTTCACGGTTTTACAATAAGCACAGAAACACGCTACAGAGCATGATAGATTAATGATGTATTCATACTAGTGAGGGATCCCAGCATGCAAGGTCTTGTTATAAACATGAATTTGTAGCTCAACTACTAAAGGCACTACTGTGCTTGAGTGCAGGGTCAGTCTTTTAATCAGGAGCTCCCTGATTCAAATCCAGGTCGTGCTGAGTGCTTGGTTGGGGTCCACAGGGAAAGCTGCATTGACCTTTATGAGCCCGTGGGTTTGGAGGAAAATCATCTGGAATCCATGCAGTGACTTTCCAGTTCTTCAATTCATAAACAGACTGAAAAAATGGTATTTAAAAAAAATTCAAAGCTTTGTGAATGGGGTAACTTTGCACAACATTCTTCCAAGTAATCAGAAAATGGTTTCAGCTACAAAAAGACTTGCTGCTGCTATGTCATTCAGTAATGGGTAATCATGAATTTCACTAACAAATGACAAAGTAAACATAGGAAATGGTGTTCCAGCTTGTCATGCTGCACCAAAATCAGAACAGTGCTGCACTTTGATCACCAGGTGGCTCTTTTGTATCAGCTCAGAAACAAACTGTCTTTGTTTAGCTCCAGTATCTCAAAAAGCAAAATTAAGTCAACCAATTTATTTAATTTGCTTATGATGCATGTAATCTAAAAGATGATAAAAATAGCAACACCGACAACTGCGTCAACACCCCCCTCTCCTCCAGGGAAGATTTGTCTCCAGGGCAAAGACAGTTTGTGTGCCGTGTTGGATGGGCTGCCACATCCAGTTTCGGAGACATATTCATGAACAGTGAAAGATATGCCATCCATTGGCATGCTGTGACAGGGGCAAGCAGCTGCAGAGCCTCAGACCGACTGATATTTAACAATGCACATTGTGCTGCAGAGAGGGTGCCTGCAATAATTAAGGCGATGTCCTGTTCCATTATTGAGAGGGGTATCTCTCCTATATCATCTTAGAATACAAAGTTAATTTCCTCTTGCAGAGGACCGCTATATGAGAATTCAGGTGCCAAAGCTGCTCTTTTAGATTACAATAGAGATAATAGGGACAGAACATGATGATGAGTCAATGTTATGCAAATCAGGCGAGTCATGTGACATGTCACACAATCGGTTGTGTAGTATAAGAGTAGTTTGCTGTTAGTTAGCTGGTGAAAAAAATTGGAGCATTTAGCAGTGTCCAGGGTTCAGATGGTCTATTCAACTGATCTAAACAGAGCAGATCGTAATAACGTCACAATGAACCAGGACGAAGGGGGGAAGCTCTGAACGTGTCACAAGCAAACCAGAAAGCCACGGAAGTCAAGAAAGGGTAAAAGAATTAATTAAAGGAATAATGCCACACATGTTGCCTGATCAGTTAAGATGACCCTGGCGTGGGGTCTGATTGGGACAATGCATTGAGCAAGCTAAACTGCGAAGAGCTGACTGATATAGAAACTATTTATGGAATGCCTGTTCAAAAAGATACACACAAGGAATGGCATTCCAAAGGTTAGTGCCAATATAACAAGAAGCACTTATAATATTGATACAAAAGAGTATTTGTGAGCATTCTGACACAAACAATAAAAAAAAAAACAATAAGTTGGTCAAGCAAGTATGTTTTTTTTTTTTTTTTTTTTTTTTTACCTATATCAGATTCCTAATAAGTGTCACACAAATAGTTCTGGGGGAAATTCAAAAGCAATCACATCCAGAAATACACTTTAAATAATATAGTTCATGAAGCCAGTGGTAGAAGGTGATAAAACACTATGCAGCCAAACCACAAGAAGTACAAGCTTGGCTACAACAAATCAATGTGGTGCGATAAAGCAACAGCAAAATAATCTGTGCTGAAAATGAAATGGAGAAGTCTGCGAGCAGAGAAGATGAATTCGTTTTAATACAGTAAGAGTAATAACAAGGTCCATAGATGTATCCCTGTCTCTTTCTGACACCTCGTGTTACAGTGTATATAGAAGCTGGTAGAGCAAGTACAGTTGAAAAGGCACTGTAGTTTTCTGGAATCCGTAAACCCTATCTTGAAAAATCTTTTTTTTTTTTAATTAATTTTGTATTTAGTGTTCCAATTATAATCCCCTGCCCCCGATTTTCTCCCAATTTGGAATGCCCAATCGCTTTTCTCCTCACCTCTGCAATTCCCCACATGGCTCAGGAGACCCGAAGATTCAGTGGGTGTCCTCCGATCCCACGACTAAGCCAGCTTCCTTTTTCAGCCAGGAACTCGAGAGCAGATGTCAGCAATCTACCGGACTCTGAAGGACAAAGGCCAGCCCTGCAGGTGTCTGCTCTGAGCTCACTAGTCGCCTGGCCTGGGTTCAGCATATTTTAAGTGTATCTAGAGAGCATAGATTGTACTGATATCTTAAGATCGATCGGATGGCTAGTCAGTTCCACATCAAAATCGAAAGAGACAAGAGAAGATTAATACGTTTTTGTAGACAGTAATTCCTGATCTCAGACATTTATTGACCCCTGTGTATGAATAGATGTATGAGCAGATGTTTTTTTAAAATTTATATACAGTAGTTTGAGTTTTAAAACCTGTACACAAATGTATCTAAGACCGCCACATTAATGAAAATAATATAATAAAAGGCTAGATCTGCTACAGAGTTATTTATAAGACACAGCCCTTTAGTACCACATAGGAAGCCAGGGACCTATTTCTTCTTGATATCTGTTATCTGTCAGGTATTTGTCAGCCTTTTAACAGGAACTGCTATTTATTCATTTTAATTCTACTGGAATTGAGTTTAAGAAATAGGCTATTTCCCAGCAGAAAAGCGCTGAGAGACAAAATAAGGCTCTTAAACAGCAACGTGCTTCTTCTGCTAATCCCCCCAATGTGCGTGTGTGAATTATTTATTAAACATATACATCTCGGCTTTATGGTACCTCTGAGGAGGGAGTGTGTGTGTGCTGCTTTTCCTCCTGTGAGAGTTTTTAAACTGTAAAATTTAATTTAGAGGCCTCCTCACATCATCCTAACAGAGGAAGAACTCCCATCCCTTATGTGTCAGTCGTCCCATTCTCCTGCCTAACCCCAGGTACACAAAAGCCAGTGAAGGTTTCCAGGAGGGCACCCTGTCAAGATTGGCAACTCAACATTATTATTATGTATTTCTTAGCAGACACCCTTATCCAGGGTGATTTACAATTGTTACAAGATATCACATTATTTTTACATACAATTACATTATTTTTTTAACATTATTTTTACATACAATTACCCATTTATACAGTTGGGTTTTTATTGGAGCAATCTAGGTAAAGTACCTTGCTCAAGGGTACAGCAGCAGTGTCCCCCACCTGGGATTGAACCCACGACTCTCCGGTCAGGAGTCCAGAGCCCTAACCACTACTCCACACTGCTGCCCTACATGACCACTATTCTAACTCCTAATTGTATGACTCACCCTGCACTCACATACTTGAGCCACGGGACTGCTCAGTTCATCATTCACAAATATAGGTTCTATTCAGATTACAGTGCATTCTATACACATTTCGTGAAGCATCTTTGCTGTAAATGATTCCAAAGCAAGATAATAATGTCAATGAAATTTGCCATTGAAAGTTGCAAAAAATAAAAAAAAGAGAGACAGATTTGGATAAGTAGAAACGTCAACGCATTTGAAAAACGTACAGTTAGAAAAATCTGCATGCTTCTGACACCTGAGGCTTTGACTGGCTAAATTGGGATTTTATGCAAAACCTATTTGTATAATGTAACCTTCAGACTATGGCCAGTTCACTTAGAATGTCATGTTATTAATAGAAATGTTTATTCAGAAAGAAAGTTTACCATGTTCCCCACCCATGTTTACAGAATCTACGGTACACAGACATGATTCACCAATTCTGCAGTGGTGTGATAAGGTTAGATCTCTCGCTTACGGTCAAGATGTGAAGGCACTGAATTACCTCTGTGTGTAAAATACTGCTTTTTGGCTACATAGCTGCACCAATCATTCACCGTTAATTAAGACAGCTACTGATATCCTGCAGTTCAGTGAGCTGTTATGTACTATGTATCTAGCAGGTGGCGTTGGTATACATGCTGGGTTTCACCAAGAAGGGAGGTAGTGAGTCACATTTTTAAAGGACTAAGACAGGGAGTTCTGGATTGAGGCTGCAACATTTAATTAGAAGATAGCAAAGCAGGACAGATCCACTGAGATGCAGCATCTCATTTCCAGGGAGATTTACTGTATTAGGCCAGACCACTGTTTTATTGACCTATTAAACTCTTGAGCCATATATGGGTCATTGAGCTCCACAACAGGCTATTTTGAGTTGCAGTAGAAGTTAAGTTTTTTTTGTTAAAGTTGGTTATTTCACCAGTTTTTCAAAAGCGTATTTTACATCAGCATCGTGACCTGTAAATAGGTCAGACACACGGTGCTATACGCATGAAATATTGTCAGCAGCCAGCATTGCGTGACCACTTGACAAATTATTCACTTCCACAGTTACATTTACGTGCGCTTCCCTTTGCTCACAAGCAGGCGCCAACCTCCCTGTTGGTCTTTTGTGCGCCTGCGCTCCGCCTCCACTCGATGACTGGTCTGTGTTGTTATCGAGTGCTGACAGGCACGTGAGCAGTGCTACGTCATCGTAAACATTTCCGGGCGACATGGCGGCTTCTGCAGCTGGCAAGGTATTGAAATAAAACCTACACAGAAGCGATTTAACACAACATCGGACTAATGTGTTACAATATAAAGAGCGTATCGGTAGCAGGAAGATCACAGGTTGAACACGTGTGGAGTTATTGAAACAAATTAGCTGTGAGACGGTTAAGTAACAGATGTAAACAGAAAACAAGAGTGATGTGGATGCCACAGCTGAATGTTTTTCTTTACTACTACAGTATTAGCATGCCACGAAAGCAAATCATTTTGGGTTTAAGATGAACATGTAAACCCGTGGTGAGATTTTATACTGTTTAACATGCATTTTATTAAATAAAAAAGCTTTTTGTTTAAAATAGGCAAACCCAAGACCATGAAAAAAAAACACAGAAATAAAATACTACAAGCTAATGTTGTTGTTTTTAGTGCGATAGAAATATATGATTAAGGGTCATACTAGCTTCATAGGTCACAAATTCGAATATTAATACAGTTTGTGTTGTGTGGTGGTGCTACGGCAAATCGGAAGTGTTTAAAAATGTAACACATCCGTTTTGAAATTGCTATGCCAGTTCCTGAAATGAAACTTTACCGAGAAAACCCCATTACATAGTAGTGTAGTACTGACTGTTTATGTTCAACAGACAGTGAGAGAAAATGGACATGATGACGTGTATTCAGAACAGCATTTCTGACTGTGCTGAACATGTTTTCAAGTTTTTCACAATTACGAGTTTCGCTTAGCCGACTATTTGTCAGAACAGAGAGTCGTTTTAAATCAGAAAGTCAAAATAAATAACTATAGATTATCTGGCATATCATCTGCAGGGATTGCCTGGGTGGATAAATACTGTAAATGTCCACAAGCAATGTGTTGTTTAGTTAAACAATTATTTGACCCTGCTTTAAATTCCACATGTAAAGTGTAGCATGCACTGTATGGTTCATGGTGTATTACAAATGCACACTCAATATTGCTCTTATTATTGATTCTTGTTTGCTTACAGGTTGTGTATGAGCAAGATGGCATTTTTATTCACTCGAGCACCGAAAGAAATGAAGACCAAGATTCCCTCATTTCAGGCATACTTCGGATTATTGAAAAGGTAGACTTGCAATGTTTGAAATACTTCATTATTATTATTATTTGTTTATTTAGCAGACGCCTCGAGTCAGTGGCTGAGGTGGGATTTGAACCGGGGACCTCTTGGTTACAAGCCTGTTTCTTTAACCACTGGACCACACAGCCTCCTATGTGTTTGTGGTAACAAATGTTTAAGTGACCATGGGGATGATTTTAGGAATTTCCCATAACACTGGTGGCTGCAGATACTGCCGGAATTAGATCGTAATCTGTCACAGATACCGTGTGTTACTGAATTGGCACAGGGACTGGGGTGAAAACATCAGGATGAGTGTTTGTTGCCTTTTTGACTGTATTACAAAGGGTAGAGGTTGGTATTTTAAGACATACAAGGGTACAATACTGATACAGATATTCTTTCTTTTCCAGGATGGTGAATTAGTGGTGGAATATAAGCCACTGGAAGATGGTGTTGATTTATCAAATATGCTTTATGCTGGAAAGGTATACCTAATTTATTCTTTCAAATAACTAAACAGCTGTTATTGAAGTATTGACAGTTGCATTTTGTATGTGTTTATTTCTATAGTTTTCCTAAAACTATTTAATTATTATATTTTTTAAAAATGATATTTTGCCTGAATTGTTTAAAGAATAAAGAGTTTAAAATGTTACGTTTAGGTTATGTTATTCTTTTACACCACACAATGCAGAAATTCTATCTAATATGTCCATAACATTTGCCTCGTCTCTAGGATTCTAGTTCAGTTGTAGAATGGACACAGAGTCCCACAGAAAGGACACAAAAGAATGCGGAACATCAGCATAGCTATGAAGCTGAATGGGACATGATCAACACCGTCTCCTTCAAAAAGAAACCTTACACAAATGGAGAAGGTGTGTTGAACTTTCTTTACCCACTCTCACCCATCAATCACAACCCTTGGCGATTGCTAGGGTACAGTAACCTAGCAACTGCCAAAGGTTGTTATATACATATACAGTAGAATTCCTGAGAGATCAGCATGTGTAGTCATGCATTATGTGACAAGAAGGTACACTGAAGAAAATATCCCCCTAGTATACTATGTCTAGATGTGCTATAAGGCTGCTAATTTCTATAGATGAGGGGTAAACCAAAGCTTTAGATTACACAGCAAAGTTGTGTTATTGATCTAGAGTCTCTAAACACATCCAGCCCTCTTACAGTGGATATTGACTGTATAGAAATATACATGTGCTCCAGGAAACTTCAATTCCAAACCTGTGGTTATTGAGTGATCAAAAAATGCGACCATATGTCTTTAAAAATACTGGCTTTGAGTTCAGTTTGCATAATACTGACCTGGAATACAAACACTACTGAAAAAGACAAATTGTATCACAGTTTGTATGCATACAAAAAAAAAACATGTTGACCAGGCTGAGAGTCTGGTTATTTATATTAATTATAGTTGCCATAGTAACAGTTGGTCTTGTGCTTTATCTTTACATTAAAAATGACATTTAGTTGTTGTTTCATCACTTTATATTAATAAAATAATTGAAAACCCAAGACTGGAAAAGGTCTGCTAGAATATTAATACGGGGTGATGTGTGATGTCTAGATTTGTTGTTGCAATATATGTCTTATTTATTATTTATTTATCTCTCTTTATCTTTTAATAAAGTCTAGTAAAATAATAATTGCTGTACCAGAAAAAGCAAAACAAACAAGCACAAAAGCTCTAACCTTGATATTCTGTATGACTGTCACAAACAAACGTCTTGTAATTATTTCAGGGACATCAAACCATGTACATGAAAGAAGCAAATGGGCCTTCTTCTTTAATGTGATTGACCTGAAAACAATCAAAATAAAGCTGGAGGGCTGGTCACATCTCGTCTTCTGCCTTAAAGACGAAACTTCCTTACCTGCCCTTCATTTCCATCAAGGAGGCAGTGATTTGTTCATAGATTGCCTTAAGAAATATGTGCTGATAAATGAGTAAGTACTAAAAAAAACATTTTACTTCCTGCAATTAACAATTAAAGAGATTTGGACAAGTGGTTTTAACAAGAAAACCTTATTGAAGTTATTTTAGCTTATGTAGTAGGGGGCATGTATGAAATGGATTCCCAAGTGTTTTTAATTCTTTGTGTAGTAAGAGTTAAATTGCTCAGGCAGATCGTAAAATATAATTGCACCGAGTTAAAGTTTAAACAGAAATATTTTGATACCTGGCCCAGTGTGCATGTATAGGTAATTTAAAATACTACTATTACTAAGATGTGCCTTTCTGCTTCATTGTGTATGGAAAAGGCTTGTGTATGCTGAGCACAATGACAATTACAATTGTGTTAATAACATACTGTCATTTATTTAGAATATAACACACACCCTGTTTAGTATGGTAAAATGAATCTAAATCTAAATGCGGATCATTAAAAGGGCCTGTGACAGGGTGGACGAGGGGTGGCGTCAGGTCAGAAGCAGGAACCAAAAACTGACACCAGATAAGTACTGCAGTTTCAAAAGAAACGCAGCGTGCCCCGTTATATTTAAATAATACAAAAATAAATAAAATATTTAAACAGAAAACACTTACTCACAGAGTGAAAATAAATATTTAAACACAATAATCACAAACACAAAATACTAAACAATACAGGTCAGGCTGGGCAGTAGCCTTCACTGATGTAATACGTTTTTTTAAGTTTCGTTTTGTTTCTCTCTCCTTTCTCTCCGCTCTCGTTCTCGCTCCAAACACCTACCCAGGTTTATGTGCAGGTGACCATCTCCCGATTAGCAACAGATTAATCACTTAATTAACTCGGGAGATGGCCACCTTCTGCACAAGGTTTTTTTAATTCCTGTGGATGGGGCTACCCATCCACGCTATTAAAAAAAAATAACAAAACACAGAAGGACGGCACCTCGCTCGACCTATATAATAAACACATAAATCATAAAACAAAACAATAAATTGCACAGGGGCAGACGGGAAGACCCCGTTCTAAAAATAAAACAAACAAACATACACACACGTACAGGGCTCCTCGTCCTGTTTCAGGGCCCTTTGACGTGGTTTACATTCTTTTGATGATAATAATTTTATTTAGCAAACAGCAGGTTTTGTAAATACTGCAATACAGAAAGCGTTCTAAATCTAAATGTGTCACTGGAGGCTGTGTTCCACCCACACATGGCCAGCTAAAGAAAGAATTTGTGAAGGCATGACTGGACATTGTGGATGAGCAATGATAAGACATGGCATTTTACTAGGTACCTTATGGCGAGTGACTCATCGTGGCTTATCTGTAGGGTCCTTGTTTATAACTGTCATTAGTGTCCGTCAGGGTGATTTAGTTCCATATGGATGATGCATTTGATGTTGAGTCCAGATAGGCAGACATATGAGTTTCCAAACAAGTCATTGGTCTAGGTCCTTAAAGCTTTTTTTTGTTTGCTCCAAAATTACCACCATTTTTTGAAGAATTTTCATTTAAGGCTTGTACTGTATGTACAGCTTTAGAATGTATTTTTATGACTATAGTGGGTGTTTTTTTTTTTTTTAAATAGCTTACTCAGTTTTTCAGTAGTAGTGTTTTAAAGGAGTTTAATTCTAAATTCTGCAGACATTTTGATCTTGATTACAGTCTCCTTAAATGTTATAACCACATTGTTAGAGTGGAGAAATTATTTGATTTAGTAGCACTTATAAATGTGTCGTTTGGAATGCAGACATGCAGTTATCAGGGAAAAAAAGTGTTGCAGTTAAAATAGAAAGCAGTTAGTAACAAATAGTTTTTTTCTGACTTTACTTCATTTAAATGTTTTCTTTTTATGGTTTTGCTTTAAAGGTTTGCTTATGAACTGTCTGCATTTCTGCTTGTTGAAAAGGCTTGCATTTGCTTTGCTAGCTGAATGAATGACTTGCCCTTCGTCAGTCCCACTGACTGCAGTCGAAGATGTGATTGTTCATTAACTACTGACTCCTCAAAAGAGCTACCTCTTAGAAGAAAATGTCACGTCCGCTTTCTCATCACCTCATACTTACCATCCTGTCATATCTAAGCTCAAAAAACAGATAGCAGTTATTAAAGTTCTTATCACTGCCTTTAATAATGAAATTATAAGGATTAGGTGCTGGTGGGATAAATCAACCTTAGTCTTCCTTGTGTTTGACTTGAATATAATATCTTAGTTGCTGGATTTAAAATAACAGTACCTTCATCAGCACTGGAATTAATCATACAATACCTATTCAAATTCCTTGCTTGCGAATGAAGCTATCAAAGCCACAGTTATATTGCATGTTTCAGTGTTAAATTGTGTTAATACTTTGAATTAGAAAGCAAGGTCTCTAAATTCACAGCTGGGATTTGCTAAACTCATCTTGAAGAAGAGGAAGACCAATGCTCGCTTAAATTCCAGTACTGATGAAAAACTGCCTGGTAAATGTAATTCAGAAAGTCTTCAAGTCACCAAACCACATGGAAATCTCAATGTCATTAACTAGGTATTATATCAACTCTGCTGCAAAAAGAAGCAATGTAAACAGTCTTTCCATAGATTATAAAACCAGAAGCTTCTGGCCGAGGGAATAGGCTGAAATAGAAGTAACTCTCATACATGTCTTCATAGTATTCACTGGTCATTCTTTTTCCCTGTTTTTCCTGGGCTGTATTGTGTAATATGTCACTGGTGTTTCCTCCTGTAGCACACTAACCTCGCTATAAGGAGTTTACAACTTTACTGCAGTGAGGCAGTGAGGCAGCGTGCAGGGGATAACCTGGATGTACTGCATGTACAAATGACTTGTTTTTGAGAGAGGCAGTGTATTGAGACTTAAAACCAATCCATCATCGTATTTGTGTGAAAGATTTTCCAAGAAGAGCCAGTTTATGAAACTTATTTGTAATAGTCTTTTTATAAACATTTTAAATAACATACAGTACATGCAATCTTTTAATACAAACATGTTCTCAAATATGTAACTTATAATAATTTATAAATGTATAAATCCTATCCCACAACCCATACTTATATCTTCAGTGCTAATTATTACATAACAGGAATAGGAACTGGATACCATTCTAGACTCTAACACTGGGACTAGCCCTTATTTATTATTACTCCCTGCTGAGGATGAAACTGTCTATGAAGTAGATATAGTGAAGCCAGGTGTCCTTCTGTATGCCATGCTTCACACATGTTTGCATATATCTGGAAAACAGCGTATGCAATTGTTATGAATCTTGGCAGTAACATGATTTAGCATAAGCTATTGAGAGTATCCGATTTTGAGGATCTCAAATCATCTTGGCCATCTGGATCTTGGCCATCTGTCTGTATATGCAATATTAATAATATATCTGGAAATTGCTTATCAAATTGTGATCAAATATTTCATTGGTAATTCAAATTCTGTATGATTCTGTAGGTGATGTTAAATTATGTCAAGGTCATCAACAGTGATTTATTTCCCATTAGGTCTCTCTTTGATGAAAGAGTTTTAATTGTCAGCAACTACAACAAGGCTCTTTCTCAGTCCTTTGAGAACTTATTTGATGATACCACATTTGGCCTTGTTCAAGTAGGTACTCCTTTTCTTTATATGCATTGGCAGCATCGCTCTGCCAAGTTCAATATAATGTACTATACTGCTGTTTATTACTGCTGTTCAAAAAAACTAAAACAAAACATTAGTGTTCAGAATCTTAGGATTGTTTTATTTATTTTTTAATTAAATTTGACAACTCCCTCTGGCAACTCCCAAGTATATTTGGGAAAGAATATGTTAAATTAGTGTCTGTTAAGTGGTTTAAAATTAAGGCTATTACCCTTTAGTGGGAGTTCTTAACTCAATGTGCATTTCCTTGGCAGACAAACTCAGTTTATCTAATTCTGTATATTGGAATCCCACAAGATTAAAGGGATTGTAGTTGACACAATAATCATTCATTCACTGTATAGGTCTCAAATGGTTTGAAACACGCAATGTATTTTCATTTTAAAACATGTAATTTGGTACCCATCTGTACCTTAACCATCTATTTTTCCAACCTTCATTTGCTACTTAATGTTGGCTAACCTGGTGAATGAAGTGTGTCCCTTGCTCCTGTGTGGTTTTTGGCTGCCACCTTTTTTTGCAAGAGGTTTCTTATATTGCATAGCAATTCAAATAGTGTTTGGCTTTGACCTTAAAAGTACATATAGCTAATAAAATGAATCCAGTTAATCCTATATACAATCCTATATATTGCTGTATGAAAGAGGCACACGTTATGTTAAACATACATTTTAATTTGAATGGTATTTTTTTCATGGCATTTATAAACCTTGAGCATATCTTGCACTCTTTTTCCATGCTGTGCATCCCATTAAAGGAATGTGTCCAGCACATCTGATTTGCTTATGGTAGTTTGAGTCCTTGTAGGAAAAGCAACTCTAAACGTTCTCCAACAGTTTCAAATCAATTACCTTTAAAAAATTAACCTTTTACCATAACCTTTTTTCATATAGGAAAACCTGAGACAAAATTATAGCAACATATATTAGGTAAGATTTACTGGAATTATATTGTTAACACAATGTACTTTAACCTGGTTCTTTGCTGTTTTATTTTTTTTCAGAAATTTAGGAAAGATCCTTACACAACAACAATGGGAGGCTTTTCTAAAGTTACCAACTACTTATTTGATGCATTTAGAGGGGCTGATGTTGAATACCAACAACGACCAGCCGCAGAAATGGCAGACAGTCTGAATGAGGTCATTCCAGGGCTTGAAATCAACCATCAGGAGGAGCCAGGCTTTGAAGTAATTAAAAGAGTAAGCCATTCCTTTTTTATAAGGAGTAAACATTTATTCTCATTAGCTGCATAATTCATTTTTAATTGGCCTTTATCCTTTACCCTTTGTATCACTTGCAGTACCCATGGAAACAACTTTTGCTTTTTTTAAAAGGCTTAGCAGCTTGCTAAGTATGTCTCTGATTGTTTTCGGATTCCTGCCTTATTCACAGAGCTGAGGTACATGCTTGTGATCTCTGTAGCAAAGGATGTAAGACTTTTCTAGTGTTTGGAGTAGTCACTGATAAAACTGAATTCTTTATGTGTGTTAATTCACAGAAATCATGCTCTTGAGAATTCCAAGTAAGCATATGGTAATAATACAAGCAGATGAAAGCAGAACACAGTATGTTTGGGCTGAAATCAGTATGCCATCAGACACTTCATTTATAAAAAATAAATAAATGAAAAGGAGTGAAAATGTGTATTTGAAGGCTACTTGAATTAGTTTCTTGTACTGTCTATAGAGACCTGCAGTGTTATAAGCTTGCTTTGAACTTATTGATTGACATTGTTCATCATAGCTGGGAGAAATCGAATGCAAATCACAAAACTAAGCTTATAAAAATAGTTTGAAATGTTGAATACCTGTTAGATCATCTTGAAAGGCTTTATTGCCTTTATTCATGGGTTAACCTTTATAGACAGCACATCCCTGCAAGCTGGCTGACAGAGAGACAAGCAATGTTAATAACTTATCTGCGCATTTCAGATTGATTTGGGCACAAAGCCAGATGTTCAGAGAAGAGAACCAGTTTCTGTTGAAGACTGGGCTAAGAATATGGACACAGAAGGAAGAATACAAAATGTTCATGATTTAAAGCAAAGAATTTTCAATGGGGTAATTGTATTTGTTGCTATAAACCCTATACATTTTTTGTCCAACTTGATTGATCCAAAACTAAATAGACTTGTAAATAAATAAAATATTTAAGCCAAAGGGCGTTACAGCACCAAGGCAGTAAAGTAGACTAAGATATCTTTAATTTCCTTACAGTATGGAAAAATGAAAAACTGTGCATTTCATGTTTTGCATGGTTGCATTGTAAATTCTTCAGCAATGCATGCATACAAATGGATTACATTGGGGATGGTCACATTATTTTTATTTGGGGAGTTTTAGTTTGACTCCTGTACATTACAGTTATCTGTGAATGAAACCCGCAGTTTTTTTTTTAATGGCAATCAAAAAGGTAGTCTTTCATGCTCTGTAAGAAAGCAGTACATTTCCTTCTGAAAAATTAAAGTTTGATTACAATTTTGTGCCAGAGAGCTTGCTGCTGACCTTGAGAGTTGTTTACAGCTGCTGGCTGTCGGAAACCTCTTAAAGAATTACACCCCCAGTAGTCCTCACCATAGACACTGATGTATAAATCTTGTAAGGGAAAGTCGGAGTATAAGTAGGGCCATGGAAAATTCACAATTTTATGGAAATCGTGTATTTGACTGCCTACCGTGAAAAATGTCAATATTGTTGATTTCTGGGTGAGATCTGAAATCAGATTCCCAAACATGGCAAAAATTGCACGCTGTTTTTTGTCAATTCCACCAAACTGGATGCAGAACGAGCAATTTCCGCATATGGACAGGTTTTTACACCACAAAGACAAACCATGAGTGTTGAAACTGCAACAAGATGCACGATGCAGGCCTTCAACAAATAAGTAGTTTTCTGCTCACGGGCCAGATAACTGTTTTGTGTGTGTGTGTGTGTGTGCACAACACGCTAGATGGATAAAAAGTCACATACGATTTCTTCTTGTTTTTCCTGTTCTTGTTCTTCAGATTATTTTTTATAGTTTGATTCACTCAAGTAGCATGATATTATGTAAGTGGTTTAAAACATCATATATAATTTAGTGTGTGTAAAGAAAAACACAGTTTCGGTTTTGTCACTTGCACTTAACCCTGTTTTTAACATTTTGTTTTTCAAAGTCAGCATAACGCTATACAACACAGTCTGTTTGTTACATTTTAAAAGATTGTTTTAAACGTTACAATGTAAATGTTGACTCAGTAGCTACCATTAAATGTTTCAACCTCAGTGATTTTCTTTGATGTGCTATTAATTTTAGGCAACTTACAATAGAAATTTATTTATTTTTAAATAAAATGGCACTTCCATGACAATCCGTGAAATGTATTGTTTTTTTTATTGTCATTCGTGAATTTCTTGAAAAAGTACCGTGAATTTTCCGTGGCCCTAGGTATAAGTCCAAAGGCTAAATCAAATAGGTGTTACTAGCGCTATCCCTCGTGTATTGTGGGTAACAAGTGAGTAACCTTGTAGTTTGATACCTACCTTGTAATAGCCTCACAAAATAATGTAACAGCAGATTATTAAAAAACAACAGATTTTGTTCTAGTGCAGTTCGGCTATTGATTATAA
The DNA here is from genome assembly GCF_902713425.1 of Acipenser ruthenus. NCBI lineage: Eukaryota > Metazoa > Chordata > Actinopteri > Acipenseriformes > Acipenseridae > Acipenser > Acipenser ruthenus. The sequence goes on from NC_081202.1 coordinate 4,533,827, forward strand.
ATTAGTTATTCTATTTTTTTTTCTTTTTCTTTTGCCGTATTAATAAATAGCTGTTGCCTCCTTAGGGACTTTGCCATGCAGTAAGAAAAGAGGCTTGGAAATTTTTGCTGGGTTATTTTCCTTGGAACAGTACGAGAGACGACAGAAAGGTTTCGCAAAAAAGAAAAACGTGAGTATATGTTTTTTTTCTGTGACAGTAGTAAAATAGTTGCAGGAAACTGCACAGTAGAGTTTACAAGTCATTAAACCATTGTTACGTGTATGATTATGTGTTAAACCAGTCTGCCCATGCCACTGGGTCTGTGCATAGTTCACTTGTTCTATCTGTCTGACTTTCTGTACTGCAGTAGTACAAAAACAAAGCCACTAACAATCTCATTTATTTCTTAATTAGTGACGAGTACTTCAGAATGAAACTCCAGTGGAAATCAGTCAGTGAAGAGCAAGAAAAAAGAAATTCAAGATTAAGAGATTACAGAAGCCTCATAGGTAATGATGAATCATTTGAAGTAATGCCATTTTTTAATTTTTTTTTGACAAGCTATGAAGTAAAACTAAAAGAAATTTCAGGCTATTTTGGTATCTCTAAACTGCGATAGACAGGAATTAATACCAAGCTATATTTCAGTATAGGACTGCTGATTTTACGTTGTTTGAACCCACTGACTGTAATGCAGCCCTTTATTCACTTCTTCAGATTATTAATCTATAAAATATTTTCTGGTGCAGTTTCGAAGTGTGGTTTAGTTATCAAGCTTTGTGGTTTGCTCTGATATTGATTCAAAGAGAAAGACTTGATGTCGACTTAGTTTGGCATTTTAAAGTATTTAAATACTTTACATAAATCACCTTATTAAGCTGTCTGCATTTGCCAAAATGCCACTGGATTGATATTATGATAACACATTTTATAACATTTTGAATGAAAGCTTTTCTAAACTTGACTATAGCCTTTTTAGTCCTATTTGCTTTTAACAGGCTGTAAATGGAGCTCAAATTCTCCTTCGTATTGAAAATATATTCTGCTTTAGTTGCTGTTCATCTCAATGAAGGACAGTGTTTGACAGTTTTTGGGAAAGAGCAAAAATGAACATTGCTTGCCATAGTAACATTTATAGCCTAGACTTTTTGAGCGTATTGATATATGTCCAGTCCTTGCAGCATAATGGTGTTAGGTTGGACAGTAACGTGGTTTATCGGTGTAGAGACAATGTAGTCCTTGGTCTTTGTTAGGCTCTGAGAATAATTTAGCATTTATAATAAAAGTGTTATGGCACAAACAGTTTTGACCTGTCGTATTAGAGACCTAACGTATACAGTAGGAAAAGAGACATTTCCATTCTGAAATCCCCTAATTTAGTTCTATAAATGTATCAATTGTACAATTGTATTAATTGCTTCGAACTGGAAGTCTTCATTGAAAAATACTTCTAGACCAAACATTTGTCATTGAACTTAAATTTCTTTTAGCATTTGTAAATGTAGTACCATTGTTTAATAGCTATGGACAGTATCCTGGAGATGTCAACATATCAGTGACCAAAACTGCTTCACTGTTCATCGCTGAGTCGTGAGGTTCTGTGTGTAATGCGTATTTACATACCAAAATAAGCCTTATTTTGATCCAATGCAAAGCAATTGATTTCTATACATGTTTTTCTGCACCACAATTTGTGAAACTGTAAACAACAGGGAAAAAGATATATGCTAAGTAATCATTGTTTATGTTTCTAGAGAAAGATGTGAACAGAACAGACCGAACCAACACGTTTTATGAAGGTCCAGATAATCCAGGACTTATTTTACTTCATGATATTCTGATGACGTACTGCATGTATGATTTTGATCTTGGTAAGTCATAAATTGTATAATCTACCCTCACAATGTTCTGGACCCAGTATCACTAGTGGTTAAGATAAGAAAATAAACCTGTGCTTTCTTATTTGTATTTTTGGGTGTTACCAATACATGTATAATGAATTGTGATCATGCCTAGAACTTTTAAAAATGTGAAACCTTTTTTGATTTTGAAAAAACAGAATTAACCGTGAGGACATCCAAGTGGTAAAAATAATATAAATGACTTCAGTTACTTGTTTTAATAAATCTGCTGCCACCACTTCACATATGAAACAATTTGTTCAGAAAAACATAACTGTTTGGTTTAAATACATGTCCTGGAGAGGTAAAATTTGTTCTCTTTACATGATGATGAATTTCACTTTAATGGCGATGTTTTGTTTTTTCCCCCACAAGGGTATGTTCAGGGAATGAGTGATTTACTTTCTCCAGTTCTTTATGTAATGGAAAATGAAGTGGATGCCTTCTGGTGTTTTGTGTCCTTCATGGATCAGATGGTAAGGGCTTTAATTAAGTATTAGATTTCTTCTTTCTTTAAATAAAAAAAACAAACAAACAAACATGTTCGCTTGCATTTTTGATTCTATAACAAGCAAATAGTAAGTGCTAAATAATGGGTCAGTAGAAAGGCAATATTTGCAAGCTAAAGATTAAAAATGCAATTCTGCTTCTGCGTAGGTCACTAAAATAGACCACATTAACTGACAAATAACTAAATCTTGTTATTTTACACTATATACTTTCACCAAAATTGATCTCGTCTGGACCCATCATTACTGTATTATACATAGGGCGTCTGATTCTCGAGTGAAATGTTTTTCCAAATTCAGGTGAATACTTTTTAAAAAATCGTGAAGAATTATTTAATTAAGAAATCAGGTGGATTTTTTAAAATATATAATCAAGAAAGAATACATTTTCAGGTAGAAATCGGGTTTTATTTAGAAAGAAATGAACAAATGCTTAAGCACAAAGTGTTGACAACAAAGTTGTCATGAACGGTTTAAATCCCCAGCGTATGTATATTTCCACACATTGGGGTATGCAAACTTTTGACGACATCTCTCTCTCCTCTCTCTTTCTCTTTCACACACACACACACACACACACATACTGTATATGGAGGCATTTCTCCGTTCAAATCAAGTTTTATTTTGTAGTAGAGTTTCAAGTATAACAGCACAGAGAACATACAGGAAAACTAAACAACTTTACTCCATGCTGTTCTACAAAGAGAAATGATCAACTGTTACATCTAAATGCTCTTGGCGCAAAAACACAGTCATAAAACAAATAACTGGGAAGAAAAGTGTGCAAAAAAAAAGCAAAAACCTTAAAGCTATATTGAAAAATCTAAAAAAACTACACTAAGAAGCCACATTTTTCTAATAGGTAAAATAATAAAGGTAAATCAGCTTACTGTCATCGCTGCCAGTTCTGCTCTGTTGCATCACAGACAACTGCGTATGTGTTTATTCATATACAGTATGTGCCTATTCGGGGAGTTTTCGGGTTTAACCCGAATGCAGAAAAAGCATTCGGGGTTGGGGGGTAGAAATTGGGTTAAATCGGGTAAACCCCGAAAATCAGATGCCCTAATTATACATTAAAGGAATTTACTTAAATTCTATGTATTGTTTTATTTTTAAGCACCATAATTTTGAGGAGCAGATGCAGGGGATGAAGACCCAGTTGATTCAGCTCAGCACTTTACTGCGCTTGCTAGACCTTGCATTCTGGAATTACCTTGGTAAGAGGATGAAGCTTTACTTTGTGGATTCTCTCATAGGCACTTTCACATATTATTATAGTTCCATATGCTAGTCAATGTCTTTATCAATATGAGTAGTAGTTTATTTGATTCTGAAACACTCAAGTAGCCTGGCACATTTTGCACGTTTGATAAAAAACAAAAAAATGAAAACCTTGTTCTGAAAGCATAATCTGCAAAGATGACATGTTAAGATTTGCACAGTAATTGACTGAAATTCCATGTGTTGCTGGAGTGGTGGAGATTTATACTGAATTGCATGATGCTTCAGAGAACAGCTGGAGATTTGGAATGTATGATCAATTTGTAATTTAAAATTTGAGAACGTACGGAATTGCTCAAATTAAGGTTTTATCAACGGATATCAATTTTTAGATGATCTGTCCTTGATTTGCTGTTTGGTGAATCTCTGGTCAAAACTTCCGCTTCAAAGTTAGTTTAGAGTTCAAAGTTTTATTAATAATGTATAGAAAAAACAAACAAACCATGCTTGCTGAAACTGATTGTTCATTGTGTAATTTTAAATATTCAGAAGCTAAATCGCTGTTTGTCTTATTGCACAGAATCGCAAGATTCAGGATTCCTCTACTTCTGTTTCCGGTGGCTTCTAATCCGCTTCAAACGGGAGTTCAGCTTCCAGGATGTACTGCGGCTATGGGAGGTGAGACTCTACTGCCAGCCAAGAATTAGAGTTAGAAAGAGCTTGGAGAAACATGTTTAATACTCTATTTATGGGAGCAACCTTTATCCAACATCACACAGAGGCGAAGCAATTTAGGCCCAATTGCATCTTCTTTATACAGCAAAATAATGTTAAAACTGTAACTTTAATATAATAGACCTTTATTACTGGTGCTTATTTGCTACTCCAGTTACTTCTTGTGGCGGTTTGGGCATATTTATTTTAGTTTTTTTCCTCTTCTGGTTTATGGAGCACTTCTGTACTTGCAGTTTAGTTTTATTTTGCGAGAGGCACGTGATCTATTCATCAAAAATAATAAACCCTAAAACCTCTTTTTACAATATTCTTGTTAAAGGTGATGTGGACTGGATTGCCTTGCCAAAACTTCCACCTGCTTGTTTGCTGTGCCATATTGGATTCTGAGAAACAGAAAATGATGGATGAACATTACGGATTTAATGAAATTCTCAAGGTAATAACACTGTTGTCTTCTTAATTTTGTATTATTTAATTATTGTATGTATGTACCTTTCTGTTGAAGTATGCACTTTAATTTCTTCAGGGTCTGTGGTGTTCAGCAGGTTGATGCACTAGTTCTGAATTCCAGTCTCACTGTATAGCAGATTACATAACAAATGTACAGTTTGCCACTATTGTCTCCAACGATCTGTCAGTACAATTGACCCTAACCCTTTCAATACAATGCATTCACCATATACATCGTCAATGCTTTCTCATTTATATTGTACAGTATTTTACAAACAAAAGACATGCAGTTCCTTTTGGTTCACATATCAATTACAAAAGTAATACATGGGTTTCAATCTTTTAACTACTTCAGATTTTCAGTTTTAGTGTGCTGCTTTCTGAATTTTATAGTTCACTTTTATCATAGCACATCAACGAGCTTTCCATGAAACTGGACGTGGAAGAGGTACTTCGCAAAGCTGAGGCAATCTGTTTTCAGATAAAAAATTGCAAGGTATGTTGATTTGTATTGTTTGAGGAAAAAAATGATTTTCACATATATTTTTTTTACTTCATTCTGTTGCACATTATGCATGTAGGGATGCTTTTTATTTGTACACCGATGCACTCATGTCTAGTTCCTGATGGTGCTGTGCAGTGCATTGCTTTAATGAGAGAAGGTGAAATCCTTATTAATTTGTTTTTGTTTTAGGATTTACCTTCTGCAGTTCGTGAGATCCTGGAAGTGATACCTGACACAACAACTCCTGCAGCAGAAATATGTGAACGCAGAGCACTTGATACCAGGAGCCCACCCAATGCAACTTGCACAGATGAGTTACAGCCAAACCCTGTGCCAAATGGAAGGGACTGAAATTCAGGGCTCAGGGAGGCTGCACCACATGTTTACAAATTGGCACATGTATAGAACTGGAAAAAGAAGCAGTCTTTATACCAACAACATTTTTTTCCCACCAACCTCAAAGATACAAAGGGTTTGATTTTAAATATTTGGTTTTCAAAGGTGGTAATTTAAATAAGTTTCTTATACTTTGGCACTATTGATAATGAAAAAAAGAATGAACAGAGATTGAAGATCTAATTATTTTTGTAATTACTTGTACCATTATGTCCTTTCATTCTAAATAAGCATTCCTTTTCGCTTATTGATGATACATACTGTATATTTTTTATTATAAAGAAAGTGGGGGTTCAGATCAGGTTGATCTATTTTAATTAAAATGTTCTGTGTATTAATACATATTAAATCTTGGTAGGTCTAACAAAGTTGATCGGCTTTGTAAAAATAAAAAAGGATTAAAGGAGAGCAGTTGTGATAATCATGGAATGGTATAATCATGGACAAGAAGAACAGTTTTGATGCTAATTGTAAGGTGCATATGACAGTATTGCTTGTGGAAATGTTGATTGAAGACACGTACAAATCATTTTAAAGACCACAATCATGAATGTTTTATCTTACAGCAAGAATGCAAAAGAGTGAAGTTACTTACACATTTGAACTGCACAGCCTAACAATAAAATTGTTTTCATTCATATATATATATATATATATATATATATATATATATATATATATATATATATATATATATATATATATATTCAAACAATATGCTCAAAAATTCCTTGACCTTGTGATCAGTATAATTATTTGACCTTCTATAAATTATAGTTACTGAAAAATAGGGTACAGTGTGTATTTGGATATATACAGGTGTATATGCTCTGAACTTACTGTATGTGTTTGATCATTCTTTTGATAAAGAAATTTTACAGACTTATGTGCCTACTTTTACTTGATTTGTATGCTTGGTATGATAGCGTCAGTGTTCAGCTGTAATTTTCAATTCATAGAGCTTACAATTGAGATGGTTTTAAGTGGCTTCGACAATGTGTAAACAGCTTTTGTAGTATTGGCAGGTCAAAGTTGTTAGAACTATCAAGGTAAACATTTTCTTCAACAGAGTTTGCAGACTACCTGTGAATATGCAAACTAACTTAAAAATAAATGAAGCAAAGCAACTACTGCAACTATTTTTCATGTAACTTAGAACTTTTGCAACTGTATGCCATCATATTGCATTTTGTTTAAAATACATGGCAAATCAAACACTGTTGTATTCATCTTTTGTAAAGAAAATGTACTTTAGGCAGGATGTACACGCGTTGTAGTGTTGCAGCTAGCGATTGTCTCTTGATCTGACTGTGATGTTGCACATATTACTGACCATACAGCTTTCCCTAAGACACACGACTTAAGAGCAGATTGCAGAAGGGCACTGAAGTATTAAAAAAATAATAATAATAATAATAAGGCAACAAAGAAAAAGAAAAAGCTGTTGACTGAAATCTCTTTAATCTGTTCATAAGACATCATCAGATTCATAAAGAGGTATCTAAGGCATACTCCTATCTCCAGGCTTTTTCATATCCTGTCCCACAGGAAATTGCTTCACTTTTATGATAGCTTTTTGTTCCGCGTAATACTTTTTCTCTTATCTTTTTTTCACTAGAACAAATGTTCCTGCTTTCGTTTGTTAAAAATAGAATGTTCTTTTTGTATTTAACTTTAAAAGCTTGAATAAAAATGTGTTAGTTATTCATAAAAAATCTTATCATAAATACCAATGGTTTATACAATTTGAATAAACAAAATGGACCCCAGAGGTCATTGAACAACAAATATTAGAGAGGAAACATGAATATTATTATTTGTTTATTTAGCAGACACCTTTATCCAAAGCGACTTACAGAATCTAGGGTGTGTGAACTATGCATCAGCTGCAGAGTCACTTACAATTACGTCTCACCCGAAAGACGGAGCACAAGGAGGTTAAGTGACTTGCTCAGGGTCACACAATGAGTCAGTGGCTGAGGTGGGATTTGAACCGGGGACCTCCTGGTTACAAGCCCTTTTCTTTAACCACTGGACCACACAGCCTCCTATAAAATTCAGTCAGTCAAATGACAATACTATATACAGACGTGCTCAAATTTGTTGGTACCCTTACAGCTCATTGAAATAATGCTTCATTCCTCCTGAAAAGTGATGAAATTAAAAGCTATTTTATCATGTATACTTGCATGCCTTTGGTATGTCATAGAATAAAGCAAAGAAGCTGTGAAAAGAGATGAATTATTGCTTATTCTACAAAGATATTCTAAAATGGCCTGGACACATTTGTTGGTACCCCTTAGAAAAGATAATAAATAATTGGATAATAGTTATATTTCAAACTAATTAGTTTCTTTAATTAGTATCACACATGTCTCCAATCTTGTAATCAGTCATTCAGCCTATTTAAATGGAGAAAAGTAGTCACTGTGCTGTTTGGTATCATTGTGTGCACCACACTGAACATGGAGCAGAGAAAGCAAAGGAGAGAGTTGTCTGAGGAGATCAGAAAGAAAATAATACACAAGCATGGTAAAGGTAAAGGTTACAAGACCATCTCCAAGCAGCTTGATGTTCCTGTGACAACAGTTGCAAATATTATTAAGAAGTTTAAGGTCCATGGAACTGTAGCCAACCTCCCTGGGCGCGGCCGCAAGAGGAAAATCGACCCCAGATTGAACAGAAGGATAGTGCGAATGGTAGAAAAAGAACCAAGGATAACTGCCAAAGAGATACAAGCTGAACCCCAAGGTGAAGGTACGTCAGTTTCTGATCGCACCATCCGTCGCTTTTTGAGCGAAAGTGGGCTCCATGGAAGAAGACCCAGGAGGACTCCACATTTGAAAGAAAAACGTAAAAAAGCCAGACTGGAATTTGCTAAAATGCATATTGACAAGCCACAATCCTTCTGGGAGAATGTCCTTTGGACAGATGAGTCAAAACTGGAGCTTTTTGGCAAGTCACATCAGCTCTATGTTCACAGATGAAAAATGAAGCTTTCAAAGAAAAGAACACCATACCTACAGTGAAACATGGAGGAGGCTAGGTTATGTTTTGGGGCTGCTTTGCTGCACCTGGCACAGGGTGCCTTGAATCTGTGCAGGGCACAATGAAATCTCAAGACTATCAAGGCATTCTGGAGCGAAACGTACTGCCCAGTGTCAGAAAGCTCTGTCTCAGTCGCAGGTCATGGGTCCTCCAACAGGATAATGACCCAAAACACACAGCTAAAAGCACCCAAGAATGGATAAGAACAAAACATTGGACTATTCTGAAGTGGCCTTCTTTGAGTCCTGATCTGAATCCTATCGAACATCTATGGAAAGAGCTGAAACTTGCAGTCTGGAGAAGGCACCCATCAAACCTGAGACAGCTGGAGCAGTTTGCTCAGGAAGAGTGGGCCAAACTACCTGTTAACAGGTGCAGAAGTCTCGTCTGTACATCTGGCCATGGTCCCAGGATGCAGGTGGTGTGGTCTAATGTTGAGTGGCAGGTGATAGATACTGACCATTACCCTGAGTTACCTTGGAGATTTTGTAGGCTCCTTATGCTTGTCATTTACTCTGCAAAATTATAAAAGTATCTCCAGACTGAAAATTATATATTCGATATTTTGGAGAATTGATCGATTGCTGCATACTGGAGAATATGTTATTGTAGATTACCAAGACTTACTGTATTGTAAAAACCCAACCAAAATGTTGAACAAAATTATGATTCCCTCTCGTCAAATGTTCATTTTATTCCCATAGGAACTGCTCTTGTGGTTAAAACTTTATATTAAGAGGCTTGTTACACATGGCTACAATCTGGAGAGCCTTTAAAAGCACTTTTGCAGTGCCAGCTGGTGCTCTGTGTAGTAAGTTGTTTCTTATCAATTTGTTGATTATTTTCTTTACAAGTTTTACTAGGTCTTTGTCTCCATAAAAGTTATAGACTGGTATTCTCCTGTGACTGTGATACAAGTAAATGAAAGTCTAATGAAAAAAAAAAATGTATTGAAGCAGTAAGACTGAGTGAAGTATGGGCTAGTTTGGTAAATCTGGCCACAATCCTTGGTAATACTGAATTTCGGAATGTCTTGCTGATATCAAAAGTCAATGAAAAAATAGAATAGTGGTATGTTGTTGAACACCACATGGCTGAGCAGCATTGGCAGCTTTCCACGAACTGGAGCTTTTTAACTTATTTAAGCAAACAGATAGATTTTACCATTAAAAGTGACGTTGATCAAATGTGCCCACTTTTTTCACGATTAAAATAGGGCTCAAGGGATCTTAGTTGTAAAGGATCTATTGATCAAATCAAACATCCCACAGTTCATAGGAGGCATCCACAGTTTTAGATCAATTGGATAGACACAGATGAGTCTGCAAGGTGTTTAAATTGTTCCGGAGCAATACTGGCTCTTCAGAGACGTGTACACTAAATGTTTGTGCTGCAGATGGCAGTTTTTCTTTTTTTTTTCCCTGCATGTCTTGTAAAGTGGCTGAGGGATCTACAAGTGGAAGCTCATTAGATTAAAGTGCAATTAAATGTCGGGTGTAAATAGCTTACTAAAGTCTGTGTTACAACACTTGGGGGTTGGAAGCACAATTAAATGATCTGAAAACAGAATTGTGTATAAAGGATTAAAAACTTTTCTTTAAAGGGCTCAGCGAAGGATCTGAATACATTGGAAAAATGCTTCAGGGTAATGTAGATACACAGGGCTCACAAAAGAGAGTTTAACAGTTATAAAGTGGGCACATCTGAAATGCATTTTTCTTTCGATGGAGATAAGAGATTATTTCATGAATTGATCATTATCATGCCTTTCAAAAGAAAACAAAACTTTTTTTAGAGCTTTGTTGTTAATCTAAATTAATGTACGTGTGCAAAACACATCACTGCACAGGATGTCATGCATGATTCTTCTTTTAGAAGATGTGTTTTCACAGTCATAGTAACAGCGCCGGAGTTGTTTGTCAGCAGCAAGGGGTGCATTAAATGAATATATCCCTGTAAACGAGGTTAAACAAGATTGCATCCTTGTCCGACCCGGGAAATGGGATTAATCCTTCTTGAAAGCGCTCATGGTAAATGTTCTGGGTAGTTTTGCACCCCGTTCCACCAACTGAAGGTGTTGAAAATGATATACCACAATACCCCTTTCCACCTGCCATGTGAGTTGTGTTATTGCTGTTAACAAATAGTTAAAACAGAGCCTAGAAAAACATGTATAAAATGTAAAGAGCTGAATACAATAAAATATAGAACAAATTACACCTTCCGCAATTTAAGACTTTAAAAACCACTGAATTTCAAATAGGGACATTGACAATAATGTTGTATACAGGTACTTTTCCTGTATATGCAACATGTCCATACATTCGAGCTATTATTATTCATAAACATCTAAATTCACTATCATTAGCATTTAACATCCAAATGTACAAAATGTTCCCTTACATTAAATGTGTTTTTCTATAAACCACCAGCAAGCTGATTTCTCAACAAAAGGCATGTCAGGATTATCTTGAATGGGTAGCCTTATCTACATCAGCTGCATCAGCTGGGACAGTATATAAAGAACGGAAGATTCAGGCAGGAGAAAAAAGCACCAAGACCCACAGTGCTGAATAAATCGCTAGCATTCAGTTACTTTTGTTCTCTCATACACTCTATTTTGTAAGAAATAGATCACTAATTGCATCCACAATGCAACCAGCAATGATGATGTTCTCCAGCAAATACTGGGCAAGAAGAGGATTATCCTTGGATTCTGCTATGTTTGATGAGCACCATTTAGGCAACCAAACAGTGAGTACTTGATTTTGTTTAGTAGATTATATAAAACAGTATTATATATATTTATATATATATATATATATATATATATATATATATATATATATATATATATATTTTTTTTTAAATACACTACGATAAAGCTAATCTATTTTTAATAAACCACTGAAGGGTGTTTTTTGAGCAGACACAGTCAGTTTGCTTACATGGAGGCATTCATTCCTTCCAGCCTACCAAGTTGTACTTGCTTAAAGCTAGTGTGTGCACATCTGTTAAGATCATGTGCCAGATAAAACTCAGTCTACGACTCAATGAAAAAGTTTCTCTCTTCACCGTCACGCTCTGTTAAGATGAGGGATTCAGTGTGTTAGTCTTCCAAAACCCCCTCAAGTGAAGCAGAGCGAGCAATCTGCCGCTGTATTCTAGTGAACAGGGCTCTAGGTACTTTCAAGAGGCAGAACATGCTTTTCCCTTGAATTTAAGTGCCATTCTGCTTTTAGTTATTTTCTAAATTAAGGAAGTTGGCAACAACCAAATTATGTACAACACTCAGGTGAGGACCTCATCTTTGTAATATTTTAAACAGGAAAGCACATCTTCTCTGTTTAGTTTTTGGATTTTTTTTCACTTCTTGGTTTTATAATAAATGTGGTCAAATAAAATAATGTTGACTTATTACAAAAGTTGTGTCTCCAAAAAAAATAAATAAATAAATAAATTTTAACAGAGCAGGGACAATTTTGTGTCGGTGTGTGTTTTAAAGGGGCAGAACGAACAAGAGTGAGTGCCGCTCCGCTACAATATATATCACAATAATACTTTATCTGTGAAGGAAGATTCTATTATATAGAGAGAGCATGCACTGGTAACTCAATAACAGTCCATTGGTGAGTAAAGACATACATTGTGTTGCCCTTTTAGTACCATTGCGTATCCTCTCTCTCTCTCTCTCTCTCTCTCTCTCTCTCTCTCTCTCTCTCTCTCTCTCTCAGTGGTGCTGGAACAATTTTTATAGTGGGGGTGCTGAAAGCCATTGAACAAAACTGTAACCCCTGTATATGATGGAAGCAGGTGCACAGCACTTCAATCCAGGAGGCGCTGCCGCACCCCCAGCACCCCTAGTTCCAGTGTCCCTGCGTGCGAGCAGCTGGACTGAATCCTGCCTTTCAGTTCCATAGTAATGAAATGAGCTTGCAATATATTAAATCATATTGAAAATGGCCTGAGTAACTCAAGAAAGGGCATAACGTCTTGAAGAACAGTAACTTTACCTATATTAAGGCATTCTTTACAAATGTTGCATTCTTTAATACGCTGGTACATTAGTTTAAACCAGTGGAACCATTTAAATATGGAAATGATGTAAGGCGTTTGCAAACTTTTTTTTAAGGTTTTGGGAAAAATGTTAGGCCTGCATCTGTTCCTGCCACTAGCCAGGCTTGGGCACAACGCTACCCTTCAACTAGCCCTGTGGTTTGACATGTTTCTTAAAATGTTCTTCATTTTGTTTTGTAGAATTCTGCAGCTTTCAGCATTATTTTAATGGGTGACACATTTAAGCACCAGTACATATATACAAATGTTAATTGTCATGTACACTGTTTCACTTTACTCTCCTATCTATTATAGCAATACAAGAGTGTTTTTAGTAAAATTGAGGAAGCTGGCAAAATGAAAAGCAAGGCAGCTGATGGTGGGAAAATGGCGGTGGTGTTCTCCCTGAAAAACGAAGTTGGTTGCTTGGTAAAAGCCCTCAGAATCTTTCAGGTTTGTGTTTGTTAAATTCATTTTATAGAGGGGGAGAGGGAAAATGGCACCATTCACTGGACTGTAACGTTTTTACAATTTTTGAGTTGCCTAAACGCACAAGCATTCCTAAAATTGTAATGCAATTTGTATTTTGCAATTTGTATTCGTTTTGTGTTTAAAAGGCGTGGAAGGTCAGCAGAGCAGTTGTTCAATTAAAATGTGTCACGTGCTTGTGCTTGATCTGTGAATGCAGATGACCGTGATGCGGGTAACACAACTCAGACTCACCACATTCTGTTTGGCCTTTTCATTATAATGAATGAGTTTCTTTTTCATTTATTTTTTAATAAGAGCAAAGTTGAACTGAGCATTTTTAAGCACTGAGGGGTAGATGTACTGAAGTGTTGCGGGTGTCGCAATAGTCGCAAACCAGTTGCAAACGAGTCGGAAGTCTTGGGTGAAATGTACTAAACATGTGCAATGCTGTTAGCGACTTTTTAGGGAATGCATTGCAGCAGCAGTTTTTCTTTGTGGTTCAACCTTAGATGAATGTGTAATTATGGGCGTTCCTGCATAAATTCACAAAAAGCGGGTGGAGTGCAAATGAGGGTTCTCAAATATTATAATGAGATGTACTAAAGCTGCATCAATTTGTTAAGAACTTTTGAAAGCATGTTTTAAACAGTTGCAATTGTTGCTGGCATTTCCCAGTCTGCTTCTTCTCGTGTGTTGCCAGTTGTGCTCAATGCATTTTTGAGGCAAACACCCAAATAGAATTTTTTTCCCTAAAAGCAAGGTGTACTTACAAACCTTGAAAACAAATTTCTATGATATTTCTGGTTTCCCCAACATGTTGGGAGCAATAGAATGCACACATGTGCTGCTGACCCCTCCAGCTCTCTGAGCATCTGTATAGGAATAGGAAACACACCTATTCTGTTACCGTACAGGTGGTTTGTAATTGTGCACAATTTAGCACTGCACCACTGACTAACTTAAATACAGTATACATTTGGCTTATAGGCTACTCATGATAATACAAATCAGTGGTATTATTAAAAAACGCTAAAATTATTTAGTTTCAATTTAAAATAATCTTTTATTCACATTGTACACCAATGTGTACAATGCAGCAGCATGATTTATTTTGTGTTACCGGTAGCCTACAGGCAAAATTAAAAAGAAAGTGCGCTAGGTATTAATTTGATTTTACTACTGTACTGTATACTGTATAGTCATACTGTACAGATTTTCTTTTTCATAATGTAATGTGTAGCCTACCCAAAACACATTGGAGTTATTTCAGCGCAATGATTTATGCATTTAAAATACATTGAGCACTATAAATGCATGTGTGTGAGCGATTTTATTGTATTTTTTTAAAACCCAACACCTCCTTATGTCAGACAAACATATCCGGTTTAGTGAGGGGCTACTGTATGATTATGAAAAGCTTTTTGATAGAAACACATTTTTTATTTGGGGGTGAAGGTGGGGGCCCCACTATAGAATCTGATGGGATTAAACTGTCTTTCATTATTTATTCGGAAAAATGTCACACGACATTCGCAATGATAGAGATCTCGCTAAGATGACACAACAAATATTTCAATTAGTATATTGCAACTCTATTAACATATTTTCTCTTAGTACATATGACAAAATTGTTGCAAATTGCGGTATGTTTTTGCTGCGTCTGGCCCATCTTAGTACATTTACCCCTGAAAGTTTTCAGCACCTGTCAAATATTTAAATGAATTTTCCTTAGATGATTTTTTTATAAAGAGGCCCCTGTGCCCATATAAACTACAATTCGTTAAGCAATTATATGCATGCTAGTCAGAGCTTTAGCCATGTGTCTTCTTTATGCAAATACTAATTTTGTAAAGATAAAAAACTACTGGTTCCTTGTACTTAAAGTGAAATCAGCTGTGTAAGTAAATGACAGTGGGATCAGTCCCTACACCCTGCCCTTCTTTGCCTTTCCATCATTTTGCACCCTACTATATTTTAACTGATTTATTGTATTGACTAATAAGGCAGCCATAGACTGCTCAAGGTTGTCTGAAAGCAAGCAACACTCTTAATTGCTTTTCCAGAAATGTTTCACCTTTTATCAATGTACAAGATGTCACTTGTCACTTTTTCTTCACTACACCTGCTAGGAAAAGCATGTCAATCTTGTTCACATCGAATCGAGAAAGTCCAAGCGGAGAAACTCTGAGGTAGAAATCTACGCTGACTGCGACTGCAGCAAGAAAGAGTTTAACGAGCTGATCCTGGTTCTGAAACTCCACAGCAGCAGCATCACTCTGAACCCTCCCGACAGCATGTGGACAGAGCAGGAGGAGGAGGGGGGTAAGGGCGCCTTCTCCATTCGGGATTCAGTATTCAAACCCACCCTGTAGCTGTTAGGCATTGTCTCTGTAGAGCTTTGCACAGAGATTATACCAGGTATGCCCCCACTCTCAGTCATAAATCAAAGTCTATCAAAGTAGAAGAAGATAATCTTTTGACTTCATCTATGATGCTTACTGCACGAGACTCCAGATGTTGGTTAATATTACACCCAGCCATAATTTCAACAAGCATTGTATTAAGATCTGACAACACCATGGTCCATATTTACAATGTCTAAGTCCACCAGAAAATGCATTATTAGTCATTTGTTTCATGCTGGTTTTTCACTCCCTTGCTCACAGATTTGTTGACTGTCTTTGTATCTCAGACTGCACTCTAACTACCGGGCTTCCGCTGGTCTACTCTGCTGTTCATTCACTGATTATTTGATTTAATTGTATTTCCAGCCCAAGCTCTAGCCTCGTGCAAGGCTTTTTTTTATAATGCTAGCTAGCACTGTAACCTATAAGCCACTTGTTCCTTTGTACTTTGCTAATTGTTTTCTGCAGGAAGCTTTGTTTAATGACTTTCTTCACAGTGTTTTATCTCTAATCAGCTTGCTGTATCATTATGCTATGTGCAGTGTCTGATTCCTTTTGGGAAACCTTATGTCTGACAACTACTATTTATCTACAGAAACTATAGACAGCAGATGTTTGAATCTTTAAATGACCCTGCGGTAGACGGTATTCTTATGATGAAAATGCACTCAGAGTAATTTATCCTTTTTCCACTTTTCTGCACTGTAATTAATGCTTCTTTACTTTAACAATGAGAAGAAAAATGACAGGTATGTTATTTAAATAGATGTAGCAACATGTGGTGATGTGTAACGCTATATTATTCGGAACCTGGCTACTTTAAGGTAATTAAAAAGCATACAGTTTATACCTCAACTACCCTTTTTCTGGTAATAATTTAACCCCACCAATATAAATCTATACGTTCAAGCCAGGAATTAATTTTAAAATATTATAGGTGAATTGTTTTCCACCGTAGAAAATCTTCCTCCTCTTAACTTTCTAGATTGCCTTTATAACTAATAAATTATGTTTGAGTTCTGGAGCTCATTGTGTTCTGTGTCTTATTTAACAGGATTGGATGGTGTTTAAATTCCAGTCGAGTTCTGCAGCTCATTGTGTTCTGTGTTTTATTTAACAGGATTGGATGGTGTTTAAATTCCGATTGAGTTCTGGAGCTCATTGTGTTCTGTGTTTTATTTAACAGGATTGGATGGTGTTTAAATTCCGATTGAGTTCTGGAGCTCATTGTGTTCTGTGTCTTATTTAACAGGATTGGATGGTGTTTAAATTATGTTTGAGTTCTGGAGCTCATTGTGTTCTGTGTTTTATTTAACAGGATTGGATGGTGTTTAAATTCCAATTGAGTTCTGGAGCTCATTGTGTTCTGTGTTTTATTTAACAGGATTGGATGGTGTTTAAATTCCGATTGAGTTCTGGAGCTCATTGTGTTCTGTGTTTTATTTAACAGGATTGGATGGTGTTTAAATTCCAATTGAGTTCTGGAGCTCATTGTGTTCTGTGTTTTATTTAAAAGGATTGGATGGTGTTTAAATTCCAGTCGAGTTCTGGAGCTCATTGTGTTCTGTGTTTTATTTAACAGGATTGGATGGTGTTTAAATTCCGATTGAGTTCTGCAGCTTTGTGTTCTGTGTTTTATTTAACAGGATTGGATGGTGTTTAAATTCCAGTCGAGTTCTGCAGCTCATTGTGTTCTGTGTTTTATTTAAAAGGATTGGACGGTGTTTAAATTCCGATTGAGTTCTGGAGCTCATTGTGTTCTGTGTTTTATTTAACAGGATTGGATGGTGTTTAAATTCCAGTCGAGTTCTGGAGCTCATTGTGTTCTGTGTTTTATTTAACAGGATTGGATGGTGTTTAATTTCCGATTGAGTTCTGGAGCTCATTGTGTTCTGTGTTTTATTTAAAAGGATTGGATGGTGTTTAAATTCCGATTGAGTTCTGGAGCTCATTGTGTTCTGTGTCTTATTTAACAGGATTGGATGGTGTTTAAATTATGTTTGAGTTCTGGAGCTCATTGTGTTCTGTGTTTTATTTAACAGGATTGGATGGTGTTTAAATTCCAGTCGAGTTCTGGAGCTCATTGTGTTCTGTGTTTTATTTAACAGGATTGGATGGTGTTTAAATTCCGATCGAGTTCTGCAGCTCATTGTGTTCTGTGTTTTATTTAACAGGATTGGATGGTGTTTAAATTCCAGTCGAGTTCTGGAGCTCATTGTGTTCTGTGTTTTATTTAACAGGATTGGATGGTGTTTAAATTCCAGTCGAGTTCTGGAGCTCATTGTGTTCTGTGTTTTATTTAACAGGATTGGATGGTGTTTAAATTCCGATCGAGTTCTGGAGCTCATTGTGTTCTGTGTTTTATTTAACAGGATTGGATGGTGTTTAAATTCCAGTCGAGTTCTGGAGCTCATTGTGTTCTGTGTTTTATTTAACAGGATTGGATGGTGTTTAAATTCCAGTCGAGTTCTGGAGCTCATTGTGTTCTGTGTTTTATTTAACAGGATTGGATGGTGTTTAAATTCCAGTCGAGTTCTGGAGCTCATTGTGTTCTGTGTTTTATTTAACAGGATTGGATGGTGTTTAAATTCCGATTGAGTTCTGCAGCTCATTGTGTTCTGTGTTTTATTTAACAGGATTGGATGGTGTTTAAATTATGTTTGAGTTCTGGAGCTCATTGTGTTCTGTGTTTTATTTAACAGGATTGGATGGTGTTTAAATTCCGATCGAGTTCTGGAGCTCATTGTGTTCTGTGTTTTATTTAACAGGATTGGATGGTGTTTAAATTCCAGTCGAGTTCTGGAGCTCATTGTGTTCTGTGTTTTATTTAACAGGATTGGATGGTGTTTAAATTCCGATCGAGTTCTGGAGCTCATTGTGTTCTGTGTTTTATTTAACAGGATTGGATGGTGTTTAAATTCCGATTGAGTTCTGCAGCTCATTGTGTTCTGTGTTTTATTTAACAGGATTGGATGGTGTTTAAATTCCAGTCGAGTTCTGCAGCTCATTGTGTTCTGTGTTTTATTTAACAGGATTGGATGGTGTTTAAATTCCAGTCGAGTTCTGGAGCTCATTGTGTTCTGTGTTTTATTTAACAGGATTGGATGGTGTTTAAATTCCGATCGAGTTCTGGAGCTCATTGTGTTCTGTGTTTTATTTAACAGGATTGGATGGTGTTTAAATTCCAGTCGAGTTCTGCAGCTCATTGTGTTCTGTGTTTTATTTAACAGGATTGGATGGTGTTCCTTGGTTCCCCAGAAAGATCGCAGAGCTGGATCAGTGCTCCCACAGAGTGCTGATGTACGGCTCAGAACTGGATGCCGATCATCCTGTAAGTCACTTTCCTGTCATCAGCCCTGAGGAGGCTTTTCAGAACCATTTGTATTGGAATAGTTAGTAAGCTTGGCAAATAATGATCTTAGCAAAAACAACAATAGAGAATCCTACAGAACACACATACTAGGGTTTTAAACAGGTACGAACCCCCCTTTCTTCTTACAGTAATTTGGTAACACTTTACATTGTGTCTCTAATTATGGTGTATTTACTTAGTAGTTACTTTGTAAATACATGTGTACTTATACATAATTGCAATGTTTTACAATGTACAACATTTTTGCATGATGTAACCCAAATCCTAACCCTAACTCTAAACCTAAGACTAACCCCTGTAACCCTAACTCTAACCCTAACTCTAGCCCTAACCCTAACCCTTTTCTGATACAATTGTGCACTTACATATGTCATTGTAACTATGCACAGTAACATTGCAATTATGTGTAAGTACACATGTATTTACTGTGTAACTAATATGTAAATACATAGTAATTAGAGGCACTTAAAGTAAAGTGTTACACGTATTAAAACTATGACAAACCATACTATGAAAAATCCATGGCATTACCATGGGAAATACATGGGGAAAACTAAGTTACTGGGCAATAATCATCTGAAATAGTTTGATAAAAACATTTAGTTGTAATTGAATAGCAAACTATTGTAGCATTCTGATATTTTCAGCACTTGCTAATACAAATGACTAAATATAATGCTCTTGCTCTTATTGTATTACTTGTATTGTAACACTTGAAATGTATTTGCTTACGATTGTAAGTCGCCCTGGATAAGGGCGTCTGCTAAGAAATAAATAATAATAATAATAATAATAATAATAATAATAATAGTTAAAGACTTCAAGGCATATATATATAAAATAAGGCAATTTATTGCTGCATTAAAATTACCTTCAGGTATTTACCACATGCTGTAAAGATTTTGTGGTCCCTCTGTAGCTTTTACTGTCAGACTAGCATACTAATTGAAGTCAATAGCAGGGCTTATTGTATGTAAATGATTATGGGGCATAAGAAGAGTTTTCCAGCTCTGCTCGAGTGGTGTTGGGTAGATGAAGGATACAGTCCTGCTATATCCTTCACTCAGGGACAGCGGTGATACAGAGAGTAAAGAACAGGTTAGCAAAGCTAAATGAAAAGCTCTGAGGGATGAAGTCATTGCAAACAGCTCCAAGCAGTTTGGAACTGAAGTGTGCTGTGTGGAGGCGAATGGCAAACTTTTAATCCTTGGGGATATCGAAAATGGAGAAACCGGTCTGTTCTTTTTGGATCAGTAGACATATACAGGTATGACATATGATTATAAATAAATTTGTTTTAATGATTCCCAGTGGCAATGAAAGTGGTTGCTGCATTGTAAATGAATGGAATGTGAGACCGCTACAGTAACAGGGTAGCTCTGTTTGTAGGTCTGATTGGCTGATGTTCTTTAAGTGCCAGCCCACCCCCAATATTTAATTACAGCATCTCGGTAGAACCAACACCTCGCTGCTTTCATGAACTCACTCACACTGGGGTAAAAATAGACCGTGTTGGAGTTAATTACTGCCATCTTAATCGTTTAAGTATGGGAGGCTGTAACCATGGTAAACTTCAGACTCATTAAAAAGTCTTGCCGCTAAGTAGCACACTTTGGAATATTGCAGTGAATATCTGACAGGCTAAACTGTTATTGTCCTATTAGAAGGCAAAGTGATTTTCATGTCCCCTCTATTCCGCACTACGGGGGAGACTAGAAACAGAGCAGGATGCAAGAAGGGAGTATAATTCTGTGTCTAATGTATACCTTTTAAGCATCTATCTTTCAGCCCTCTCGCATTTAGTACAGTGTTTCACGCCCTCCCCATCATTGTGTAGTCAAAAAATGTATTTATTTTCCTTGGCTCAATCAAGTGGAGCAGAGGGCTGCACTGTCCAGTGATTCCACCCAAAATGCAGTTGGTGACCATAATAACAAACTTTCCTTTAAAAAAAATTACATTTATAGCCAATTCAATCCAAAACATATTGTAATCGTAACATGATTAATAACTTGCATTCTCATTATCGACTGGGATTGTAACACTAAATAATACAGTGAGTTCAATCATACATATATATATATATAACCTCTTTATTGATTAAAGTAGAATGCACATGCTCCAATGAACACACCGTTTTCTAAGAAATTGCCTGAGGCTAGACCTCCCTCTCGTGCTCATTCTTACAGATACAATATTTTAGTTTCACTTTAGTCATTTTAGTTTTACTTTTAAAAATATTGATCATTTCAAATGTTCAGTTATGTGACTGTATTGAATGCTACATGTCTCCTTTTTTTTAGGGGTTTAAAGACAATGTTTATCGACAAAGGCGAAAATATTTTGTGGATGTTGCCATGAATTACAAATAGTAAGTACTAAACCTATTTGCCAATTTTACAGTAAATATAGCACAGAGGCCAACACCCTTATCTTGTCTTAATAAACTTGCAAACCATAATGACTAGTGGAGCTAAACATGTTGAACAAATAAACCGTTAAAAGTGTAAAGGGTGCATTTGGGATTTTGGGATGACTTTCTTCCTCTCTGTGTTGGCCTGTGCTTTATCTAATTCTGATGACAGCATTATGATGCCTGCATAAGCACCACAGTAGATTCTGATCAGGGCAGTACTTGGTCAATGCTTAAAGGGAATTAAGCAGCGCTGCAGAAACGATGTTGGTAGCTCAGAAGGGATGAGACATTAAACAGAGATCCTCTCCATGCTGGAGACCTCAAACATTCAGGTCTCATTTTAAGGAGAGCCTGGGTGTCTGGCATGATTGGTAGACTTGCATTAATTAAATGACACTTTAAAATACAGTTTAATGTTTAAAATGTTTCATCTCCAGGTTATTCCCCAAAAAAGATTTCTACCTCAGTCAATCAATCAATAAATATATTAAATAACCAATTGAGAACAGAATAATTAGTACAGGCTTGATAAGTAAAATGGGTTTTAGAGGCAGCTTGAAAAGCAAATGCATTTAGTTAACACTTACACATAATTACAATGTTGTTATGCATAGTTACAATGTACTTAATGTATAACTCTATTTTTGCACAATATAACCCTAACCTTTTACCTCCACAGATGTACAGATTTTACTGTTTAAAGAATCACAAAAATTAGGAAAGGACTTTTATTAGAAACATCAAGCAACAGTGGTAGATTACTAAAAGGCCCATTATTAAAATCGACTGAAGTATATTGTGTATGGTAAAGCACAGTAAACCATGTTTAAGCACTGACCAGTACTGTGTGGTATTGTAAATCCCACATTTGGGTACCATTATCAAAACCATGGTTAGGTGAAAAGTTACTGTGCAATGATTTTCACATAATGTTAATGGCCAACTAACCATTTTCTCATTAAAAATAATCATAATATGGCTTTCAAACTATCAATTTGTTAATAAATAAGTAGCTATGTCCAGAAGGCATACCAGATACCCTCATGAGACCTTTAAAACGTATATTCAATGAGCCAGAGCTTGCTGAAAGGCATAACACAGTTGGCATTTGTGCTTCACGAGAATGGAAAACATCCCATCAGCGGGATAAACTCCGGCTCAGTATAGAAGTTTGACAATGCTCTGAACGATCCCAGAGGAATTTCTGCTGGGGAGTTGAAACCACTGAACTGTACCAAAGTCTTGAATTATAACTGTTTAAGCAAATGCTGCATTCCAGCGGTACATCTTTTCTGTTCTTCTCTCTAGTGGGCAGCCCATCCCCCGAGTCGAGTACACGGAAGAGGAAGTGAAGACCTGGGGCACAGTGTTCAGAGAGTTGACTAAGCTTTATCCCACTCACGCCTGTCGGGAATATCTCAAGAACCTTCCTTTGCTGATGAAACACTGCGGGTACAGGGAAGACAATGTGCCACAGCTTGAGGATGTTTCTAAATTCCTGAAAGGTAGGTCTTGTAGCCCTGTTGTTTATGAATAGGATGTCCGCAAGATAAATAGAGGCACTCAAACCTAAAAAAAAACCCCATCTGGTAGTCCGTTTCAATGCCCTGTCCTTGCCACAGTGGATTCCTTAAAACTACGACTATTGAATGAGATTTTTAAGTCCTCTGTCAACCATAGTGCCGTTTACTGTACAGTACAGTATGGTAGGGTTCACATTTTGTCGACATATTAATTACTATGTAACAAAAACTAGAAACTTAAAAAAGGTTACTATACATAGGTGGCAGACACAGCAACCCAGGGCATAATAATTCCAGTTGCAAGGACGACATTGTATGGGATGTGCAGCAGTTTTAATAGCCAGCACTGTACCTATATTTGGTTCAAGAGTCTAGATATTTTGGATTGGGTTCAATTCTGAAAATGTGATTAACCTCATTTCATGTGCAGCATGAGCTTTAGAAAAGTTAGAAATGATTGCCTCTTGATAAAGGGACACCATTCCTGGCGTCTCATTGGCTCAACCACGAAAACAATCCTGCATAATACAACCCCCCCCTTTTTCAGTAAGATTTGCCCTGCAGCTCCGAGCACACTCTTAGTAATCACCTCAAAATGAAACCTGACAGTCAAATATCTGAGGGATAATTGCTAGTTTGAAAAGCTGTTTAAAATGCAGTGGATGAAGTGGCTGGGTGAGCATGGGGACTATATGATTAAAATGACTCGTGTAGGTTGAGACTTTGAAGCGCTGTCTTTCTTTCTCAAATGTCACAAGCTGTCATTTTGGAGAATTATTCATACTACATTGGTTTCATGGTTGACCACTTCACTGTAGAATCAATAATACTGGTTAATAAAGGGCTGGTGATGCTCTTTTACCTCAACACATTTTGGTGAGATTAAAAATATTCAGATTTTGGCACCCCACAGTGTGTCTTACTCTCGGTTTCATTGAAAATGCCGGCACACTGTAGTTACCATTTACTAATATTTACTACATGCGTCTCTTATGAGGATGTAACTCCATACATTTACAGCACACATGTAATCGTAAAACATCCTCAGCCCGGGGGCCAGTAGATTGAATTAGAAACGACTCTTTCAACAACAAGTGCCAGAAATTTAAAATAACGTGTGCTGTAATGGGAAACTACTATCGAGGTGGTCTTAATACATCATTGTCACAAAGACGGCCAGAGTGGGTTGCGTCAGACCAGAAAGGAATCCAAACAAAGACAGTGGTTGTGATGAGCTGAGTGCAATGGCTGCACTCAGCGTTTATTAACAAATAAAAGGGTTGTACAGACAAAACACGGGACACGGCACTACACGCCAAAATAAACAGATAGACAAAACGGACAGACACTAACAAACAGGGACGAACAAACACGGTGAGTGAAAACACTTATCTTTACTCTTTACGCTTTTGCTTTCTTACTTTCTCCTCCTCTCTCTCCCGTTCTCCACTCACCGAACACCTAACCCTGAGTGCAAGAAATGTGCGTCATATATACTATTGTGCTGGGATTCAATTACTAATTAATTATTCACTTGAATCCCAGCACGTGAATTAATTCTGTGCAACCCCGTGCTCACATATTACATTTAACCAGCACGTGAAGTGATTTGTGCTCTCCTCGTGCCTAAATACAAATCTACACTTTTTAAATACACGTGAAACACAGACCCGTTTATATCCCGTGTACCAATGACTATACACCAACATTTACACACGCAACATACAACACATAACACACAATTGCACACAGGGGCGGGGCACATTGCCACATATACCCCCCCTTGTGCGCAGCACACATGGCCTCAACGGCCACCTCCCCCCTTAAAAATCCAGCAGTCCAGGACAAAGTCTCGGGCTGGGAAGGGAGGCTTCAGTAGGCCCATGGCTGGCAATGCTGTCAGCTCCCCTGCCGGTAGTGGCACGGCTGACAGCATGCTGGTCCCGTCCTGCAGCGAAAAAGCTGCGGGGGCGGGTGGTCCCCCGACCTCCCCCTTCTTCGTAGCCGGCAGCTCCCTCCTGTGGGGCTCCGGCCACAAGAACTCCTGCAGCGAAACTGCTGCTGGGGAAAGTGGTCTCCAGACCTCCTCCCCCTTCTTCGTGGCCGGCAGCTCCCCTTTCTGGGGCTCCGGCCACCGTACTCCCTGCGGAGGTACGGGCAGCAGAGGCAGCTCCTGCTCCTCTGCTCCGGGCGGTGGCGGAGGCAGAGGCAGCTCCAGCTCCTCTGCTCCTGGCGGTGGTGGAGGCAGAGGCAGCTCCAGCTCCTCTGCTCCTGGCGGTGGTGGAGGCAGAGGCAGCTCCAGCTCCTCTGCTCCTGGCGGTGGTGGAGGCAGAGGCAGCTCCAGCTCCTCTGCTCCTGGCGGTGGTGGAGGCAGAGGCAGCTCCTGCTCCTCTGCTCCTGGAGGTGGTGGAGGCAGAGGCAGCTCCTGCTCCTCTGCTCCTTGCGGTGGTGGTGGCGGAGGCAGAGGCAGCTCCTGCTCCTCTGCTCCTGGAGGTGGTGGAGGCAGAGGCAGCTCCTGCTCCTCTGCTCCTTGCGGTGGTAGTGGCGGAGGCAGAGGCAGCTCCTGCTCCTCTGCTCCTGGAGGTGGTGGAGGCAGAGGCAGCTCCTGCTCCTCTGCTCCTGGAGGTGGTGGAGGCAGAGGCAGCTCCAGCTCCTCTGCTCCTGGCGGTGCTGGCTCCCTCTGCTGTGGCGGCTGGGCATGTGCACGCCGTGCTGCCTTCAGCAGCATAGCGAGAGGCTGCTGGGGGACACCAGCATCCTGCCCTTCTCCCCCCAAAAAATTTTCAGGGGGTTGAGCCTGTAACTCCTCCCCTTCTGGCTCTTGGGGCTGAACCAGCAGGCATTTTCCCTCTGCTGGTGGCTTGGGTCCCAGGGCTGTGGAAGCCCCGACTTGCCTCCCTTTGGGCTGTGGACGCACCGACTCCTCCCTTTT
Source organism: Acipenser ruthenus (assembly GCF_902713425.1). Taxonomy (NCBI): domain Eukaryota; kingdom Metazoa; phylum Chordata; class Actinopteri; order Acipenseriformes; family Acipenseridae; genus Acipenser; species Acipenser ruthenus. The sequence continues at coordinate 4,559,751 of NC_081202.1, forward strand.
GGGCTGTGGACGCCCCGACTCCTCCCTGTTGGGCTGTGGACGCCCCGACTCCTCCCTGTTGGGCTGTGGACGCCCCGACTCCTCCCTGTTGGGCTGTGGACGCCCCGACTCCTCCCTGTTGGGCTGTGGACGTTCGGGCTCCCCCCACTCAGGCGTAGGACGTTCGGGCTCCTCCCACTCAGGCGTAGGACGTTCGGGCTCCTCCCACTCAGGCGTAGGACGTTCGGGCTCCTCCCACTCAGGCGTAGGACGTTCGGGCTCCTCCCACTCAGGCGTAGGACGTTCGGGCTCCTCCCACTCAGGCGTAGGACGTTCGGGCTCCTTCCGCTTGGGCTCCTCCCATTTGGGCTGTGGATGCTCAGGCTCCTCCCATTTGGGCTGTGGAGGCAAAACCAGCAGGCATTCACCCTCTGCTGGTGGAGATGGGGACAGCAGGTACTCACCCTCTGCTGGTGGAGATGGGGACAGCAGGTACTCACCCTCTGCTGGTGGAGATGGGGACAGCAGGTACTCCTCTACTGGTGGTCCTGCTACCTGGGCTGCTGTTCCATTTATGGTTGCCTCCAGGTAGTTGAGGACAAACTCCACACCCTCCTCCAAGGTGTTTGGGGTGTGTTCCTGCTGATATGCCTCCCATCTCTCACTGTCCATCATCCACAGGACCCGGACAACTATGGGCAGAGACTGGGCCTCCAGCCCAGCATTCTCTAGGAACCAGTCCCGCCATTTTGTGGCGTCTTCTGCCATTATATATATATATATATATATATATATATTTTTTTTTTTTTTAAACAGACCCCTCCTGGTCTGACGCTTGGAGGCGCGGCTATCCCACGATGACACCACGTGTCACAAAGACGGCCAGAGTGGGTTGCGTCAGACCAGAAAGGAATCCAAACAAAGACAGTGGTTGTGATGAGCTGAGTGCAATGGCTGCACTCAGCGTTTATTAACAAATAAAAGGGTTGTACAGACAAAACACGGGACACGGCACTACACGCCAAAATAAACAGGTAGACAAAACGGACAGACACTAACAAACAGGGACGAACAAACACGGTGAGTGAAAACACTTATCTTTACTCTTTACGCTTTTGCTTTCTTACTTTCTCCTCCTCTCTCTCCCGTTCTCCACTCACCGAACACCTAACCCTGAGTGCAAGAAATGTGCGTCTATATATACTATTGTGCTGGGATTCAATTACTAATTAATTATTCACTTGAATCCCAGCACGTGAATTAATTCTGTGCAACCCCGTGCTCACATATTACATTTAACCAGCACGTGAAGTGATTTGTGCTCTCCTCGTGCCTAAATACAAATCTACACTTTTTAAATACACGTGAAACACAGACCCGTTTATATCCCGTGTACCAATGACTATACACCAACATTTACACACGCAACATACAACACATAACACACAATTGCACACAGGGGCGGGGCACATTGCCACAATCATGTAAAACATAAAGACGCTCTGATAATCCAATAAGTACAGTGCGTTATGTTTGAGGATATTGATTTCCTATCCTGGTCAAAACATCTGTGCTCTACAGTTTAAAACAGATAACAACATTACAAATGATAATTGTAGCTCCAGTCCCACTTCATGAGTTGAAAAATCAGTTGCACAAAACCGATATTTTGCTAAATCTCCACTCGTAGTTCTGCAGTTCAGTTGATATGGTACAGTGAATTTTATCAGACGTTAATATTGCAACAACTTCTGTGAAAACCATACAAACTGAAAAGTATGAGCCTTGGCTATAGTATTATCCTATGTTAATGTAGGGTGGTAGATATGGATGAAAGTGAATGAGTCCTGGGCTTCTTTGCTGACCAGTGTTCAGTAAAACCTTAACGTTGTGAACCCAACACTAACACACCGATCGATCAACAGAACACTGCGCTCGAAAGCACAAATAAGAGTCAGGGCTCTGGAACCTGCAGGTGCTGCTGGGAATTGTCCCAGTTAAACACAGCTGTTTTTATTTATTTGCTGTTTTATTGTTATTATTCCTCATGGTAAAGACATAGAGCTTTTGTTACTATGGTAGCATACATTGAATCACTGAAAATAATCCGATCACAGACATTTCAGTACCTCCGAAGACCCTGCATTCCTGTTCCTAACACTTTTGTAATTACTCTTGGTAGAAGCTGCTAGTAAGCTTATGTTGACACTTACTACAGACATTTTGATGAACGCCTTTACATGTTGTATAGTATAGAAATACAGAACAGACATATACCCCAAGGCATACTCAACTGTGTCCTTGGAACTGCTTGTACAAAATTGAGATCCATATGTTTTTGGGGTTTTTTTGTGTTGTTTTTTTTGTTGCCATGGTGACCAAATCCCATTTGAAAGGGCCAGAGCAGTGGCTGTAACATGATTGGAATCATAGCGTATCACGGCAGGATGTCACTCTCTTTTCAGAGAGATCTGGTTTCACAGTCCGGCCTGTGGCAGGATACCTGTCACCCAGGGATTTCTTAGCTGGATTGGCCTACCGAGTGTTCAACTGTACTCAGTACATACGCCACGGCACGGACCCTCTCTACACCCCTGAACCGTAAGTGTCTGGCCTTAACAGAGACCAACTCAAGCTATTTGTCACTGCAGGTACATTGTATTATATAGATGCATGTGCTGACATGCAATGGCTACTTACTAAACTAGATTTGTTTGTTTGTTTGTTTTTGTGGTAACACTTTACATTAGGTGTCTCTAATTACTGTGTATTTACAGAGTAGTTACATAGTAAATACATGTGCACTTACACACAATTACAATGTTAGTATGCATAGTTACAATGTACTTAACGTGTACATCTTTTTGCATGATATATGTAAGTACACAATTGTATCCGAAAAGGATTAGGGTTAGATTTAGAGTTAGGGTTTGGTGGCTTAGGGTTAAGTTTAGAATTAGGTTTAGTTAAAGTTAGGGTTAGAATTATTCAATTAGGTTTAGAGTTAGAGTTAGGGTTAGAATTTTGCAAAAAAAAAAAAAAGTTACACATTAAATACATTGTAACTATGCATAATAACATTGTAATTATGTGTAAGTACACGTGTATTTACTAAGTAACTACTCTGTAAATGCACAGTAATTAGAGACACTTCATGTAAAAATCTCTGCTCCTTACTTTAGGGACACATGCCACGAGCTGCTGGGACACATGCCTCTCCTTGCTGATCCGAAGTTTGCCCAGTTTTCACAGGAGATTGGACTAGCCTCGCTGGGAGCCTCCGATGAGGATGTTCAGAAACTAGCAACAGTGAGTCCGTTATCAATCTAATATAGAATGGCACATTCATCCAAGGGCTTGACAGTGTTCTATCGATAGAATGCTCTGACCAGTGATACAAATTCAGCACCATGCCACACTGTAGCATAAATAACCTTCCACAGAACACATTCTACTGTTTAAACACAACAGCTGACATGCATATCTGTGACAACGTTTAAGACAGTGTTTGGGAAAGATTTTAAGTGTTTAACCTACACTTTTAACATCCCTTTCCCTTACCTTTCATGAAACAATATTTTAAAAGAAAGTCCAGGTACCAAAAAACAGTTACAGGTATGTATATGGATGATATTTCTATTAAACATTTAAGTAAAGAGAGGGAAATTCGTCTTTATTTGTCTGTGACAGACCGGACAATGTCTGAGATGATCTTAGCCTTACATTAAGAAAACATGTGCAGTCCCATTTCATATGACACGGCTTATCATATTTTTTTCATACCATCCCGATGCTCTGGTCAGTGGATCGTTCTGTTTATACAGGTTCTTGTGTGGTATCTGTTCCCTGCTAAGAGGCAGGCATGCTTTCTGCAACCATTCACAGATTCAGCAATGATGCCTCTTCTCACGATTATAATACTCTTCGAATGCCACAGCTGTGAGGTATTAATAAGATTGTTACCTTGCAGGATAAGGTGCTACATAGCTTAGCATTTACAATCTCCCCCAACCCACCCCACCTACCCCACACCAGTACAGTACATGCATAAAGCATTATGTTTTCTTATAAATGATCAAAAGGCTGCGGATGTGAATAACTCAATATTTTATAGCGCACCACATTCTCCCAAGTCCACAAACTCCTCATTTTTAAACTTCGATATACACTCTGGATTATTGATGGAGTGTTAGGGATTACTATGCATCATACATAAAGGATAGATATGAGGAAGTAATGTCTGCAAAGTGAATCCTGAAAAAAATGGAACTGTCCATCACGGATCCTGTACCTTTTGTAAGTACTGCAGCATTTACTGTGAAAACATGCAGCCTTAACAATGCAATGTATGTGTGTGTGTGTGTGTGTGTGTGTGTGTGCTGTTAACTAGAACTGTGACCTTACAGCTATTCTAGGATAAATATATTATAGCAATGATTACATCTTACAAACTTGTGGAATAGTTAATACTACTACTATGACTATTGATAATAATACCAACACAAATACTACTAATAATACTTTTTTTGCATACCTTTCATGATTTATAATATCAGATTCAGCCATTAGGGGATGAGTGAAATATTAATCTCACCAAATAACACACACTGCCTCTCATAGTGATAAGCATAGTGGACTGTTTTTATCAATTGCGATGTGGCAGGTGAGAGAGAGAACAATGTTACAAGGGCATTCTTATATAGTAAACATGCTACAGGTCCTTCATTTCACAAAGTATCCAATGCAAAGCAGTTATCTAGTAATATGCTCCCAACCTTGGCAGTGACTTCTCCATCTTGACACTAACCCTAATTAATGACTGCACATTGCGGTTAATGAGGAGAGCCAGGTTTTAGGTGATTGATGCTTTTGTGAGCGTTGATATTGTTTAAGGCTTTTTTTTATAACCTTTATCACTATTACAGCTAAAGGCTCGTAAATCAGGTTGCATTTATTGGATTCTTTAGCAAAACAGTAAATTACAGTGTCGGCAATTTATAACGTGATGAAAACCATACCGATCACTTTGTGTGAACCTCGTAGTTCGGATCGCTTGATGTAAATGTCAGCGTTGCATAATTCATGGATTCATAAACATTTCAAGAAATACAAAAATGTAAAAATCATATATTTGGTTGGATTAAATTGATGCATTCAATGCTTTTTAATTAAACTGCTAATTGAAAAAAAAAATAAAATATATATATATATATATATATATATATATATATATATATATATATATATATATATATATATATATATAGCGATTTGATTGGCTCTTGTAATGCTTTATGTGTTCTCCTGGTATATCATGGTGTGGGACGTGTTCTCCTGGTATACCCTAGTGTGGGACGTGTTGTCCTGGTATACCCTGGTGTAGGGCGTGTTCTCCTGGTATACCCTGGTGTGGGATGTGTTCTCCTGGTATACCCTGGTGTGGGGCGTGTCCTCCTGGTATACCCTGGTGTGGGGCAATAAGCTGGCGGTACCACCAACCTTACATACAGTGGTGTAGTCCTACATCTTAAAGTACCGAAATGCCAATTAAAATTTAGATTTTTTTCAAACAAATGATACAAATTGACGTTTTATTTGTACATTGAACTTGAGGTAACATTTAATAGGTAATGCATGCGTCTTGCATGCAACTTTTAGGCTACTCCCCCTTGATCAGTGCTGACAGGTTGGCGGGTTTCCAGACAAATGTGGCTTGTTTTGAAAGCATCTAGCGGGTAAATGTTATCTTTGGTGGTTTGGCTGTTTTGTGACTTTTTGTCATGCATGTTTTTCTATTCCTTTCGATTATGATGTAATCTCCAGCACAGAGCTTCAATCCCCACGATGCCCTGTATAGTATATCACATCCTCCCACCACCCCGTCTTTTTTCTGGAACTCTGCATCCAATAAAATTACAAATTACACAAATGCTCAGTTATTTTTTATTCGTCACCAATTTAAGAATTTATTTTTAAAGACTATCTGCCGACAGTTATAACAATATAATTTTACTCGATATTCTGAATATCTTTTTTTCCCTGGACCTACCACATTTGATCTTTTAAAAAAAACAAAATAACAATAAATGTGTAGCATGTGTACCCGGGTCTCTGGACTGACCGATATATAAAGCAGCTTTAAACCTGTGTTTATGGCAACAGTCATAGGATGTACTTTTGAAATACATGTTTAATATAAAATGAAAATAAATATATGTTATTTATTATAAATTCTTAAAAAAAAAAAAAATTTAAAATCAATGTTTTTAGAGAATTTTAAATAGTTTTCAAACCAGCACTATTTTTCTATTTTTCAAATTGGGAGCACGTCCATGTACTTCAGAGGATCCAAGAAAAATGTTGCCACTGGGCATTTCATGAGAGTTGCATATTACATTATAATACTTTAAAGTTCATAAAAATGACAAAAAGCTCAATGTATATATATGTAGATTTATTTTGGTAGCAGAAGATCAACATCAGCATCATTTGATATTGAATGTATCGCAATATATCACAATATTGTCTTCAGTATTGTAATATATTGCAATACAGATCCTCAGTCCCAATACCCACCCCTAATTCAAATATTCCACTGTCTGACATTATTTTGGAGTGAAGACCATTGTCTTTCTTTTCGTTTTCAGTGCTATTTCTTCACCATAGAGTTTGGACTTTGCAAACAGGAAGGGCAGCTCCGGGCCTATGGGGCAGGGCTGCTGTCTTCTATTGGAGAGCTGAAGGTATACAATGGCTTTCATGGCCTCTAACCAGGTCATTTCCACTCTGAAGCAGACCCGCAATGTTCTGAATGCTGTTACGCTGGTGTCTTTGCAGCATGCGCTCTCTGATAAGGCGAGTGTAAAGCAGTTCGACCCTAGAACCACTTGCAATCAAGAGTGTCTCATTACAACTTTCCAAGATGTCTATTTTGTTTCTGAAAGTTTCGAAGAAGCCAAAGACAAGATGAGGTAATTGTTTGAGCTTGGGGGAAAAAATAAAAAATAAAAAAACTATGATGGAATGAATTATAAATATTATGACTTGTTTTTATAACTGAATGGCATTTATTTATTTTTTTTATTTATTTTTCAGGGAATTTGCAAAAACAATCAAACGTCCATTCTCAGTGTATTTTAACCCTTACACTCAAAGTGTGGAAATGTTGAAAGACACCAGAAGCATTGAGAATGTTGTCCAGGACTTGAGAAGTGACCTCAACACTGTGTGTGATGCTTTAAGTAAAATGAACAAATACCTAGGAATTTGAGTGCCATAGTGCTGTGTGTCTGTCTATTCAGATGTAAACCTTGTTTAAGAATATCATTCTGATTCTTTCAATGTACAAGCTGGCATTCAAACACCAAATATTTATATATGTAGTGCAGTGCAAACATTGCGTACTTACAGTATGACTGTAGCTTTAACTGCTCTCAAAGCATTGTGTATATTCATACCAAAGGTCTGAGCTAAAGCACTCATCCAAAAGGGGAATTTGGGAATTTATTTTTATGGGACAATAGACTATTTTCATCTGTAACACATTATAAAACAGAACATTCGTTCAAATGACACGCATTGATACCTGTTCAGTGTAGCGTTAGGGCTCTGGCATGCTTCAGTACAGCTATAACAATAACCTTGGGTTGCACTGCGTCTTTGTCATGTATTCTGCTTCCCACAATGGAGTGATGTGGTAGCTGTTTGAAGGGGGTGGCGGGCTGACATACGATTTGCACATCATTGTAGACACTGGAATCTGTTTCAATGCTGAGAGGTTCGATACACCCTCTGGTAGAAAAAAATAAGAAGCCATGTCTGTCTGATATGTTTTAAATGATACTATGATGGTATAATTTATGGTACTGTGTATCACCCTTCTTGAACCAGGGTTCAAAGTATAACTGTTAAATATTGTAATAAAATTAACTGTTAAATATTGTAATAAAATCATACTACATTCTGCAGTATTTGTCTTGGTGTGCTATACTTGTGAAAAAAGCAGATAAGAAGGGTTTAGTAAAAGTACATTGTGGAACACGTACTCTGTATATTGGTTCTGACAATTCACTACATAGACTGCAAAGGCATATTGCACAGCCTAATCACAAACGACTGTCTGCAGCTTACAGAGGAATCAACCTAGACTTGTTAATATTGCCCCATATACAACTTTACCCTGTTACATTTGCATGGTATTTTTGCAGTTTTCCCATGGTTTTACTATGTATTTACCACAGTTTCCCATGGTTTGCCATGTTTTTAAATATGTGTTACCATACCTCTCTGGGCTTTAAAATGCTCACCTATGTTCTCCCATGCTTTCACTGTGCTTCACTACACTTTGCAATGCTTCTACAGTTGTAAACTTTTATATGACTGCTCCCAAACACCTTGATGCATCCGTGTTTTTAGAGGCTTCAGCAGTTTACAGCATGCTGGTCTTAAGAGAGAGGTCATTTGGCACACGTTTGATACGTGTGGGACTGCTGATGGTGGCCTTAACGTTTTAATGCCCAAGGTATGTTACCATACATATTCATTGCCTATTTTCTGAATGTCAGATATTTTGGATACTGGGCAGCAAAGTGTTAATACTGAATAATATTGGAGGTAGTTTTATATTACTGTAAACAGGAGATAATTAGACCTGTAAATTGCCTTAATTAAAGCAATGTTTTAATTTAACTTGACATTATACTGTACGTGCACCAGTGCTGTAGATTGGTTCAGATGGATACACACTGCAGACTCGAATAAGAGTCTTGGCAAGGGACTTTACTGCTTTAGCGGGTTGTCTTACTTCATATACCACTGGCAATAGCAACCTCAAAAGAAATCCCACGGTTCATTTCCATTTTAAATCCTTTCCCAACCACTGTGCAGTTCTCATTTGTTATTTTAAACCCGTCAAATCTTCTCTCTACCTGGCTGTAGAGCAGAGGGGCCTCATTCTGCTTCACAAGCCCAGAGTTGAGTGAGGCTTTTTATTCTCGCATGCATACTTTATCTGATCAGGGAGAAAGTCATGTGTGACCTGAATGCGAGATTTTCATTAGCACAAGGTAAAATCCAAGTGTCTTATTAAGCCCATGTTGAAAATATCCTCTCTAGCCTGTTGCTGTTTTCTGTTCAATTGTATTACAATTAAAATAAAAACACTTTTTTTTTTTATTCCCTGGACTATTGCATCATTTGAAAATGCCATTTATTTGTGAAAGAATAATACCTATTTGGTTCACAGAGCAATTTAGAGATAAGCAGATGGAAAGGATGAAACTAATAGCTGCATTTCTTTAATTGTTTAATTGTTTCTTCTTTGTTGGACGATTCAACCTCATTATCACCTTGTCTGACTTGTACTCCACACTTTTCACTATAAAGCCAAGAGTTCTGTTTGCCTTGTGGCTCAAGTTTGGACTCAACTGATGAGTCTATTACAAGACCAAGCACATTATATATATATATATATATATATATATATATATATATATATATATATATATATATATATATATATATATATATATATATATGTGTGTGTGTGTGTGTGTGTGTGTGTTACAACTAAATACATCTGTAAATCATTGCACAAAAAATTGGTATACTGCAGCAAGAGGACAAGATTACTGTTGGAACTCCTCATGCAAAAGCTACAGTTTGACTTTATTTTTGTACATAATTGAACCTATAATTTAATACATACAACTGTAGAGATTGGAAAATATGGTAGGGTTCTTTCTGAATGTTTTTGGTTCCACTGTGCCAGGTGAAGATGAAATACATTATCCATGACATTGCTTTCTAATACTATTCATAGAGCTGCCAAGGTCTGGACAGAGGTGATAGGGAGAATTAGTATGAGGGAGGTAAACTGTATCTTCACCACATTAAGACAAGGCATGTAGTAGCTAGGAGGAGGGACGTCAGAGGATATTGGTTGGAGTTCAATAAAATTGAATCCCAGAGTAATAATAACTCACCAGTGAAGTGAATGGGAAACGCTGCTTTATGACATACAGATATTTTTGTTGCATCAGGGTTAACAAAGAGTAAAATTACAGTAAGTGAACCCCAAAAACAGGAGAAGCAGGAATCATTGGAAATGTTGCTGTACTGAATGCTTCTCCTGCCTGTTTCAAAATGGAATAATTATTACAGAGAATACAAGCAAACTATAATAAATAACTCCCACGACCAAGCAAATGGCCTCTTCACATCCAGAAGCTCCAGTGTTGAGTAGGGTCTAGTAGGTGAACTACTAGACCCTGGAGGACAAAGGCCAGCTCAGCGGGCACCTGGCCAGTAGAGGTTATTATTATTATTTATTTCTTAGCAGACGCCCTTATCCAGGGCGACTTACAATTGTTACAAGATATCACATTATTTTTACATACAATTACCCATTTATACAGTTGGGTGTTTTTTTACTGGAGCAATCTAGGTAAAGTACCTTGCTCAAGGGTACAGCAGCAGTGTCCCCCACCTGGCATTGAACCCACGACTCTCCGGTCAAGAGTCCAGAGCCCTAACCACTACTCCACACTGCTGCACTACAATGTACTACACTGAAGAGAAACAGCTACTAAGATATATATATATATATATATATATATATATATATATATATATATATATATATATATATATATATATATAACTGAATGTGAAGCGTATAACACCCATATTAGTCCTTGATCTAAAAGATATTTAATAAATGCTTCTCCATGGGTGAAAAGAACGATCGAGACAAGTCACGTCAAATGTGATTAATGTCAAATCTTATTGGCATAACCTCAGACAGTGGTCTGCTGCAGTGTTTCAGTGAACACAGCGGCACAGTGCAGCTGTCTGTGAGGAAACGTACTTACTCGAGGAGCTGCAGCCTGCTTTTGCAACCTTCACTGTCTCTTTATTGGTATTGTGTGTGTACAGTATGTATGTCTACAGGACGTGGTCATTTCCTCAGGAGCTGAAAGGAAATGATCCAGTGTTATAAAAAGGAATTGATCCACTTGGCGTGTCATGTTCTTGACAGTATATAAGCCCTAGAGGAGTTTGCTGTATGTTAGCTGGCTGTAAATGGTGGGTATTACCTTAAAAGGGTCATGCTTTTATATGTCAAACTAATTGAAAGACATGATCATACGTATAATTACTATAGATACAAGTTGCTATTCACTAGGGACATTCACTGCACAGTTTTGCTAAACTAAAGGTATCGTGACAAATTATTTCATTTCTTATTTTGTGTAGATAAAATAATTCAGGAGATCAATTTAAACTGGTAGGAACCTCAGGCAATTTAACAGAAAAGGTGCACGTTATACCAAGGCCTGTTGGTGGGATCAGCAGTCACTGACTGCATGGGAATACTCCTGCTTTCATTTACTGAAGCTGCTAACAGCTGTAGCAAATTCAAAAGGAATACCAACTTTGGACTGCAACAGCAGAGAGACAGCATCATCATTAAAATTAATACTGTAACAAATTATTCACAGGCAAGGTCTTAAATGAATGTCAACATTATTTAAAGAGTCAAAATATCATCGGTACTCCGCATCATTGGGGATGCACATGCATCAAGTAATGTCTGAAAGAATGCCATGTTTTGCGAGAGTATCCTTTTAATGAAATGAATTAGGGGTGGCTTTTGGTTCAATAGCTTGACTAAACAAAGGGATTATGCTTGCATATTTGTTATTGTATTTAAAAAATAATAATAAGGAACGTTGTTATGTCAGTTTTCTTTAAATTGGCAAAGGCACTGGATTAAAAAAAAAACTGTATCCCTATCTACCTGCCTCTCAGTGTGCTTTTAAGCTGTCTGTATGTGTGCTACTGTATGTGGTTTTTATATGTGTACTGTAAATGTATGTTACCTAAAGTACAGATTTGCAATGCAGTATGTTTGTATTACAGAATGACAGTTTGAATTTACACAGGCTAAAAAGTAGAAAGAAAAATCTAAATGGATTTCTGTATGTTTGTACCTTAACTTAGACTATTTCCCAAATTGTCAGACACTGCTAATGTTTAAAGTAACAGATACAGACAAAACACTTTACCTAATAAACACACAATAACACATAGGCAGTATATACTTTAAGAGTTTGGACTTAAATACCTCTGTAATATATACAAGCTGCATCTCTCTGTTGCAATTTAACAATTTAACCAGCTTGTTCACAGGGCCACCCTGCCTACCTATGGTGGCCCTGCACCCCATTGACAGTGTGATTGCAGGTGTTTCAGTTTGCTTCCTATAACTCCAGCATGTTTCAGATAAAAAGACTCTTGCAAAGATTCATGATAGGGGACACTTTTGTAGGATTTAATATTACCTGTTGTATTGAACGTACAATTGTGTATTTTTTGAGAGTATTGCTTTTCAGGTTTAATCTTCCACTGGGTCTAAATGACTTACTGTAGGCGTTGCTCACGGATATTTTAATATACGTGAACAACTCACAATCAGTTATTGTATTAAGGGACGTTTTTGTTGTCCTCTGTGGGTTTCCGTTGTGCAATTGATCCTGGATGCCCTGCATGCATTTGTCAATTTAATTGTACAAACTGTAGTCGTGCTTCCAGAAACCGAGCTTCTGTCAGTATGAATTACAATTCTTTACAAAACCCTTAGCATACAGTAAAGAAAATGGGAAGACAATTAATCAGTGCCTTTTCTTGAAGGCCAAGCACTTTGTGTAGGACAGTGCATCATTAACTAGCATTTGAAAGCACGCTGCTATTAGTACACACAGTATTGAGGGGGTCTGTTAGTATACCAGCCTTCTTGGAATAGCTATGGTATAGATTCCAGTATGTATTTATGGTGATTTTCAGCATGATGCAGAACAAGTGCTGGGGCTAGCTCTGTTAATTGATGAAGCCTGGTCTAAATGAAATTCCCTTAGTTATATGTTATGAGTAAATACTTCTGGTCGGGTAAAATAATAAAATGCACTTTATTTTGTTCCATTGCAGTGTTTTTAGTGAAAAGGAGCATTAAGGGATGTTATTTCCAATGGAGCTGTACTATACAGAATATGCATTTCACTGAGTACCCAGTGATGTAGTGCTGCATTATTCTAGGGCACTGAGCTCCTTGAACACACAGATACATATGATCATTTCCAACTGCAGTATTAAAGGCACAGACTCTGTGATTAACTGAAAAAAACACACCCCCAAAGGGGGGAATATTGTGGGGCATCAATGGGGAAGATGTGCATCTTATAAGAAACTAAGAGGCTGATCTGATCAACCTGTACACTGGTTAAGTCATATCTGGATTGCACCAGCTACTTATTTTAAAAGGAAATCCTGAGATAACAGGGAGATTTGTATTTTGCAATCCAGAGTGATTCCTCAGTGCTGTAAAATTCTCTAATAAAACACTTTCATCCTGGTAGGGTGTAGGTTGATCACAGTGTACGTTACTTTCTCACAAGTTTACCCGATATTTTGAATTGAGTATCTTGAAGTACTGGGTGACTTAGATGTATTGTATCACAGCCCCAACTATGGTGCATGACATTAAGAATGATTTGCTGCTAAACATTCCCTATACCAAGTATTTCAGGTATGCTTTATCATTCCTTCACCATGCCTTTCCTATGCTTTTTCAGTGGTGTGACGCCCTAAACTTTTATAACGACTGCATGCTGTAATATATCACCACACGCACTCGCAGTTGACATCCATGCTCTAATAGTCCTCCAGTTTGGAGAGCAGTATCATATTTCATATGTATAATTGCGATCTACTAGACAGTCCCTCTGAAACAACTGCAGTTTTTCACCCTTTGATAGCGGCACTCCCCCCCCCCCCCCCCCCAGTTTATATTGCCTGCAGTGCTACTATAAGTAAAACAATAAGAAACAACATAAATCAGTTTGGAGGGAAACAAACAAACAAAAAAACCTAAATAAACTGGCACAAAATGACTGGCAATGAGACCCAGTCGCTGAATTTTGTCCTAGGCACTGATTGCTTTAGCTCCGGGTCTACAGGCCCTGTGCAGGATTCTGGTTTCTTCTGAACCAGTGAAACAGCATGAACATGAACCATTCATCTTTCTGATTTAGCAAGAGTCTCTCTCTCTCTCTCTCTCTCTCTCTCTCTCTCTCTCTCTCTCTCTCTCTCTCTCTCTCTCTCTGTGTCTATCTATGAGGAAGGCTATTCAAAGCAAGCTCCAATCCAGGTAGATTTTGAGAAACCACTTAGAATGATTGGAAACATCATAGACATTTGAAGCTACTAGTTCTTTAATAAATGACAGTAGAGGTTTCCGTGAAATCACAGCACAATCAAAACACATTAATAAAGGTGAAATCATAGCACACTCAAAACACAATAATAAAGGTGAAATCATAGCACACTCTAACCACATTAATAAAGGGCCAGTTGGTAAATCAGGTCATTAGGGCTGGGGGAGAAGCTCAGGGCCTGGAAACAAGAGCGTGAATTTTTAATGCCAAAGTTCTTGAGTTGGGAGTATTACCACAGGCATTAGTGGGGTAGTAATGTAGTTACTTGTTACACAGAAGTCAACAATTAAGCAAAGCCCTTTACTAGGGGCTGCAAATGGAACCATAGGGTTGCCGTAGTAGAAACTCTGCTTCACTGTCCCTAGTGGTGTGTGAAGTACACTACACCACTGCTCGCTCAACAGAAGTCCCTCTGCTTAAAACCAGACTGGGTCAGTATTCTCCTAAGTACTTCTCCCCTGTTCCCTGTTTTCACTTTGCAGTCATTTCACTTGAGTTTTGCCTCTTTAAGATGCCATTGCTAAGACCTACATTTTAATTAACCATAGCCCGGGTTGAAATGTTACTTGAGGGAAACCGGTCCTGGTAGTCTGCATGTAATATGTGGTAGCATACTAATGACCCATTTGTTTGGATGTTGCAGATAGGTGCACTGTCTGGATCTTTGCACTCATTTATTGATGTCATCATTTTCTGGTCAGTTTCACAACCCTTCTGCAGTGTCAATAAGGACCAATTCCAAGAAATGCTGAATGCTGTGCACTGAACTATACTGAAGATGTAATTTCCCTAATACGTTATTGACGCTATGAAGAAAATGCCTATAACGACGTTTATCTTCGCAATAGCTGTAAATCAATGTGGAGTTGTTTAAAAAAGAAGACGCACGAAGCATGTCTGAAATAATTTGTATTGTACATTTTAAAGATTGTTTGCGTTGTATTTACTGGCAGTGTCACAACTCTACAGACGAGTTTTCGGGTTCTCCTGGGCCAGAAATGAGACGGCCACCGTGAGTAGATGAAGGCTCAAGCCGTTTAGTTTTTACAATAATTAAGTAATCACAAAATAAAATCGTAAGTGAGGGAAGGGGAAACTGGGAGTCGAAAATGAAAATAAACGTTTGCAAATTGTTCGTATTTGATTCCTGTGATCCTTTCCCTCTCGATCGCTATCTTTCCCCCCACACACCCTTCTCTGTCTCTTTTTGCAATCTCCTGGTCTTCTCCCTGCATTTCCATGACCTCGGTTCCCACGCGCCCCCCTACCCGCTCCCCCATTGTCTTTCGCGCCAAACCTGCACTCCAATTCACTGACACACACATCCACACACACACGCAACCCCTGCACGCATACACACTCAATGCACCCCCTGCACGCACACACACAACATGCAACCCCTTGCGCACACACACGAGTTGTACACTAGCCTGATTCCCCCCCGGATGGCTACAGTATTATTAATACTGCAGGAATCATTTTATAATAATAATAATAATAATAATAATAATAATAATAATAATAATAATAATAATAATAATAACATCTGGTCTTTGTCCAATTATTGCACGAAGGATAATGTTCGGTACTAGGCCACAAGGTGGAGTAATTGAGGAGGCAAGCGCTTTAAAAGCTGACACAAGCGAAAACTGTACTGAATGCCTAATCCAAAACCTAATAACAAAAAATAGAAATCCAAACCTTTATGATACACGGGCTCACTTTTTTTTCGCAGATTCCAAATAAACTGGATGGCTTATAAATGCATGATGAATGATGGTACAGTTGGTGCAAAAGGGTTCAAGATGAAGCTCTCGTCTTTCAACTCTGGATAAGTAATGTGTCAGAATACTAGGTGAAGATAAACAAATGACAATATGTATTCAGTTTCTTAAAACAACCTACAAAACAAACAAAGAAAGAAAGAAAGAAAGAAAAAAAGAAAGAAAGAAAGAAAGAAAGAAAAAGCTACAAAGTGTCATTTGAATAACCGGAATACTGTTTACATTATTATTATTATTATTATTATTATTATTATTATTATTATTATTATTATTATTATTATTATTATTATTATTCATAATAATAATACATATGTCCTGCAGTATTAATAATACGTTGTATTATTATTACGGTACAGTTCATTTGTACTTTTATATGTATAACGTTTAAAACAAGAACTTGTGTAGCATATTTTATAGTGAAGTTTATGCATTATTAACCCCTGTGCTCTACGGACAACCGATGACAGACAGACTATCTGCCTATGAATTCAGCTTGTCACCAATAATCTTGCAACCCTGTGAAGGCTCGTCTCAAGCCGCGCCCCCTCCAGCACACAGGCACCAGGCTTTGGTTACACTTAGCACCTGAGAACGAAGCATGCATGCTGTGCTTGGATGCTGTGTTTATTTTAAAGGGGTGAAATATCAACCGCTCTGGTCAAGGGATGTACAAAAAAAAGTTAGAGGGGTCCCTGACATTGTGCCACACTTCCTAACTTGATGATGAGCCTTTGCTGCCGGAGTGTATGTTGTCAGCTCAGATCGCATGGACCCTCCTCACGCTTCAGCTGAATATATATTTTTTGGTTCAACATATGCAGAGACGAGAGAGAGAGAGAGAGAGCGAGAAAAAAAATAGGAGGGGGCTTGTTGCTTTGGTGATTCACACGTTGCCTACTCCACTGCCCGAGAGCCGCCGTGAGTCCTTTTGGAGTGGGCTGCAATTTGCAGGTCGTGGTCTCGTAGCGCACAGCTTTGCAGTGAATGAGTGAGTGAGTGAGTGATAGGTTTTCTAACTATGTGTGCAGTCTATGGCTCGCTTTCTTTGCAATATCGTTCCTGTTGTGAGACTGGGATCTTAAAACAAACAAACAAACAAGAATAAAAACACAGACTCAAAAAACACAAATAATGAGGAAATGTAAGCTTGGATAACCCGAAAAAGCTTGCTGTGGACTGTGCTTCAGAGCGTGATAAGATAAAAGTAGACCATCCTGCTATTTTGGAACTGTAAAGACGATTCGTATCATGTTCATATTGTGAATATAAACATTTTACTATTGAATGTACAGAATGCCGGGGTAGACTTTTATGCCGACTCTCAAATGTGTCGCTACCGAAGCTGAGTTACTCCGGTAACCTATTTCTTTTTTTTTTTTTTTTTTTTTTGCCTGTTGTCTTCAAACTAACAGCTACAGAGAGTAGCATGGCTTTGGACGACACTCGTGAAAAAAGCTTATCTTTCACGCCAATGGTAATAGAAGACACAATGAGGAACGGCAGGGGCCTTTCAGATCAGTGGGCGGACACCGTAGTGGTAAGACCCAGGACCACGGAGCGGCACATCACCGTACACAAACGACTGGTTCTGGCTTTCGCTATCTCCATTCTGACCCTCATCGTTGTGACCGTCATCGCTGTGCTCCTCAGTGTCAAATCCGAAGAGTGCAACGCGGACAGCACCGCCAGCGCCTCTCATGGGAACCTCACCAAGTTCAACCAGTCAAGGGACGCGCTTTTCAACCACAGGGGCGAAGACTCCTTCCAGCCCTGGCGGCAGTTGAGGTTACCCGGTTCACTGAGACCTCTCCAGTATGACCTGCACATTACCGTCTTCATGGACAACTTTACTTTCTCTGGAGAGGTCAGCATTGAACTGCAGTGTCTCAACTCCACAAAGTACGTCGTCCTGCATGCGGACAGGCTGGCGGTGCAGAAAGCAGTGGTGTACTCAGAAGGCAAAAAGACTAGAGCGCTCAAGATTCACCGGCACTTCAGATATCCAGCGAACCAAGTTTTTGTTATCGCTATGCACAGAGAACTAGAGCCCCAGAAAAATTACAAAGTAAACATAACTTTTCAAGCTCACATTGAGGATGAACTTCTTGGTTTTTTTCGCAGTTCCTATGTATTGTACGGAGAAAAAAGGTACGGAATAAAACTAAAATGATATGTATTATTGATGGTTCTAAATACATTTCGAATATGTGAGATTGATCTTTAGATGCATTCTTCGTACTACTCCAGGGCAGATAATGCGGTTTTAAGGTCATAAAAATGTGTTTAGACAGCATTATTATTCGGGACTCTTGACAGGTTAGCTAGCTCTCGGTCTAACATTATTCGGGACTCTTGACAGGTTAGCTAGCTCTCGGTCTAACATTATTCGGGACTCTTGACAGGTTAGCTAGCTCTCGGTCTAACATTATTCGGGACTCTTGACAGGTTAGCTAGCTCTCGGTCTAACATTATTCGGGACTCTTGACAGGTTAGCTAGCTCTCGGTTTAACATTATTCGGGACTCTTGTCAGGTTAGCTAGCTCTCGGTTTTAATTGCAGTTGGTGTTTATTTTTTGACAGATGTTTGGAACCTCCTGCATTATCACAGAATGAATACTGTACCAAACCGAGTCATTAAACGTCACAGTGTCAAGCATGACTCGATTGAATGCGCAAGCACCCCCCTGACCAGGCTGTCTTTAATTGCTCATTGGTATGGGTTAGACTAATATATAGTATGTACAGCTATGGACACACGTTTTGCATCACCTCGTATTTTAGGATTGAGACAAAAAAAAAACAAAAACAAAAAAAAAAAACACGATATGAACACAATTTAGATATTATTTAACATCATGTTATCAAGCCATAATAGTAGTACAGTATTTCAAGTTAGATTTTGAAATGTCACATGTTTAAAATTGTCAGTTAAGTATATGGAAACTACAAAGCTGTATGTTTTTTGATATGTTAACGTAACATTATTCAGCAGGTTTCAATCGACTTTATGAAGCAAAATTACGTATAGGGTGGTGCAAAACCTTTGGTCATAGCTGTATAAGGTAGAGACCTAAAAGCAGCCTTTAGATAAACAACCAATTTGGTGCGAATTGCATTCTTTTATTTACATTTAACCCACATAACTATTGTACGCGTTAACGTTATAAAATACATGAATATTGGAATACTGTTGAGCTTTAAAAGAACCATCGACCCGGCAACTCTGCCCCATTCCTTTGCCGCCTCTTCGGTATAAACACGCATGACCTAATGTCAAAAGATAGCAGAGTGGCATAAGCTGTCTGAGCTCATGAGCTACAAGTTTGCTTCCAGACGTGAATGTAAAGCACACTCATAACAATGTAGGGGATCAGTTTGCCAACATAAAACATAGGCTAGATTAAGAAATAGTCCAGTCTTCCAAACCACCCCTCCACACTTCCAGTACCAACACCTGACAGATTATCTGCAAATCAAACTGGTCACGCAACTGTTTCCATTAGATATCACTGCCACTTTCATTTTCTTGTTTATGTACTGTATAGATTTCTAATGAAGTTTGCCCCAGTACAGGATTGCATTCCACACAAGGAATTTTAAAAAACACGTTCACTCACTATAGGGTGTAGGTGGCTACAGTGGTACAGTTTGTGCACTTTTAATGAAATGTACACTAGTGTATATAGGCATATGCAAATGTAAGCCTTTGGATATGTTTCACTTTTGCATTAATATCCAGACAAAGTTGCATTACACATGAAGTTGAAGTGCTTAGGGCAGGTACTGAACTCCAAGGATTAGTTCAGAAAGGCAATTTAATGACATTTTGTTTTTGCTAATCCCCTTAGCACCTGCAGACTTCTTCCAAGTTAACTTTTGTTTTATTTATTAGACCAAAATATGTACTTTACTGATACTTTCCATTAATTAACCTCATTATTATTTCTAATGATAACCTCTGCTGTGAACACAATGACAGTTTAAGTGTAACATGCTAGTTTGTCAGCCACCTGAATACTGAACCCAGCTTGAGGCCTAGTTGCTGAGGATATTAAACAGATTATGTTGCAGTATTAAGTCTGAATTTTTTTTCCTTGGCACTGAAACGTACATTCTATCCTGAGTAGCAGAAAAAACATTTATGAAAAAAATCAAGGACAACAGTATATGAAGTTAATTCAGTCTTTATTAATAAACAAATCACTCTGTCGCTAGTAATACAAATGTCATGCTCTATTCCCACCGTTAGTTGTTTTCATAAACATTATGGTGCCATTGGTAGTTATTGTAGCTATTATTGTGGGATGTAAATGTAGTACACATATCTTAGTGCTTATTTCAATCAGCAACACATCCTTTGATGGGCCACAGGGTGTGTAGTGGATACTTCTGGTGGCAGTTTTCTAAATGTAAGCACCAGCCATCTGTTGATCAGTCAACGATGTGTTTATTCCAATCTAGCCTATGCCAGCTCCACCAATGACTCCCACACAGCCATGTCACTTTTGGAACATTTTCAAAGTAGTTAAGAAGTTATATTTTTGTCTTTCTTAGATGCAAAGAAAGATGTTCTTGGGATAAATAAAGGAAACACAGTAACAGCACTCCATGGTCCATCTCAGGGGTGTTAGAGTTGAAATGTTTCAATGTGTGTAAACGTTCAATTTGTCTTTGTTTAACCGTTTCGTGTTTACATAGTACAGCAGTAAGTGTACAGTGTAAGCTCATTTATTTCATAGTACAGCAGTAAGTGTACAGTGTAAGCTCATTTATTTCATAGTACAGCAGTAAGTGTACAGTGTAAGCTCATTTATTTCATAGTACAGCAGTAAGTGTACAGTGTAAGCTCATTTATTTCATAGTACAGCAGTAAGTGTACAGTGTAAGCTCATTTATTTCATAGTACAGCAGTAAGTGTACAGTGTAAGCTCATTTATTTCATAGTACAGCAGTAAGAGTACAGTGTAAGCTCATTTATTTCATAGTACAGCAGTAAGTGTACAGTGTAAGCTCATTTATTTCATATGTCTTCATGGTGGTTTCCTTATGCAATTAAATGCTGTACACATATACAGGGATGCGTTCTCAACGCTGTTAAACTCCAGTTCGTCATTAGCATGTTTTTTCAGAAAGGAGAAATGCACCCAACAAGGTTACCAAACCAGAAATAAACAACAAAGACTTTTAATTCAGGGGCTTGTATGAAACAATGTATTAAGTTTCTTATTCGTTTTATACATTTAATTGCAGTTTTTTTTGCATTCTACAAAATTGTGCTAATCGCAATTAGGATTTAATAGCTTTGAGAATCTAGCTCCAGTCTTTTACATGAATACATGTTACAGAAACATAAAGCATGATGATGAACTTCGTATAATGGCTTTCTGATTGATTGGTAACAAACATTCCACAATAGGTTAACATAAAAAAAAATGTGAATGTGTTTGATACTAATGAGAACATTAAAAAATGTGAATGTGTTTAATACTAATGTGTTGAAATGCTTGAAAAATTATACAGACAGATAACAGCTGTATTCCATCTGCTAGAGGTCCTAGATCAGTTTCCTTGTGCAGAGAAGAAGGATTGAATTCAGAAAATGTTGCCAGGAATGGCCCTGCATTTCAATATAGCAGTGCCTCTTTTTGCACTCCTTGGAAGCACTACATTGAAATACTTCTTGAAGTGGTTTATAGGGGGTCTATAAAATTGATTTAAAACAGAGGCGGGTCGAAATGCAGCTGTTGTTTAGATAATCAAAGCAGAGCCCTTTGTGTGCCAAGTCTATGCAAATCAAACATCTTAACAGGGACCAGTCTAGCCGGGGGTCAACCTGTGATAGTATTTTGAAGTGATGAATGGGAAATCAGTCAAGGGGATGCTGCAGCACTTGTGGATGCTTGTGAGGCAGGAATGCAAGTGCAGGGTTATCTGCATCAGATCTGTAAGACCCCACCTGGATGAGCAGTGGTTTGAAGGGCCAGCTGTTCCAGGAAACACAAGTCTATTTATTCACTTCCTGAAGCCACAGAGAGATGCTGAGAAGCTTGTCATCGGTACTCATCAAACCCTGGAGTTCAGCGAGGAAGATGCTGGTGATTCATGGAAATTGTCCAATATGGAAATGAGAAAGTGCCAGTGCACGAGAGTGGAGACCATTTAAGTATAGTTCATTTTTGTTTTGTTTTTACATGTACAGATGAACAGAGTATCATATTCTAGGTCATGGAAACCTACTTTTAACATGAGTTCTGATCTCTGCTTGGTTGGGAAATGAAAATGCATTTGTTGGTGTTTGTTCTGCTGCCTTTCTTTTTCATATTACCGAGCTGTTGAAGTCTTTATCTTGTTAATTGTTCTTTTACAGCTCTAATATTATTCTGCATATTTTTTATAATGTCAAGGCGTACTATAATTAGGTGGTTGACATTTTCTTTCTTTGAGCAATTGTCTCTTTATTGTGTTCTTTTGTTGCTTTAGCTAATTATTTATTCCTTGTCTTTGTTTCAGGAATCTTGCAGTAACCCAGTTTTCTCCCACTCATGCAAGAAAGGCCTTTCCCTGTCTTGACGAACCTATCTATAAAGCAACATTTAAAATCAGCATTAAGCACGAAAGCACATATTTGTCTCTGTCCAACATGCCGGTCGAAGCCTCGATTTCTGAAGAAGATGGATGGGTCACTGAATATTTTTCTAGGACTCCTCGAATGTCCACTTACTATCTTGCCTGGGCAGTGTGCAATTTCACATTCAAGGAAACTGTTACAGATAGCGGTATCACAGTAAGTACCTTTTCTGTTACTTTTAATACATATTGATTGCACAGTCCCTCAGACTTAAGAGACTATGCAATGGTGTCAGGCCATAGAAATTGCCTTTGGCTCTAGCAGAATACAATCTTTACACTATGTACTGTAAGAACCACACTAAACAGGCAAGCCACTATCTGACCACAAACTACAGCAGTTTGTCACACAGTGGATTTTAAAATATGAAGCTGGAGGGCCGGAGAAGCATAATAGGGTGCTGTTGTTAATAAAATAACCCCTCATGCAGCAGCAAATTATTATTATTATATTGGACTAAATTTGGAAGTTTCTTGCATGAACATGATTGGCTGTACTGTAGGTATAATGCATGCACCTGTATTCTGATTGGTTGCCGCAATGCAACACAAACCTCTGATTGGTTTGAGGTTAGTTTGGCTTGTCATAATGTCTGCTATATTAATTATTCCTATTCAATAATATTTGCTCTTGTGTTATATGTAGAGCTGCTGACTTTAATTATATAAACACTTGCTTAGCTCACTACTCCTAAACAGTAAGCCATTCAGGAAACATTTTTAGAATTTTAATCACATCTTTTAAATTGTGAGCTGTATCCCATATTGAAATGACATATCCTATTATATATATGGATTGAACTATTAGATAGACACTTACCTCCCAGTTAGCTAATGCATGGTCACATGACTGAAAATTATGCTGTTTCCAAAAAAATAAGGTCTGCAGTCAAGCAGTCAATAGTGCCCTCTGACACCAGCCCAGAAAACACAAAATGGCAGAGCAGCCACAGAGTTCTCTAGATGAAGATGTTTTAATGATTTAACAGATAAGAATTTATCAAACAGATATTGACTGCAGTGTTCACCTTATATCGGAAAACAGTTCCCCTTGGGTTGAAATATACAACATTACTAAACAACAGTTTAAGAAGTTGCTAAATACACTATTGTGGAAAGTTAATTTGGTTTAATTCAGCTTTTATCTTAGAGGGCCCTGTTTTAAAACAAGTGCAAAAGCAAAGATCATTTATTTGGGGAATTTATTTAAAGACAAAAAAAAGAATGGAAAAAAAGAAAAGAAAATAGCGCAAAACAACTTAGATGCAGGAAGGAGGGGGGGGGGGGTTTCTCAGAAGTTCCACGCCTGTTTTATCTTGTTAAAATGTAACTGAAGAGTTAGGCTAAAAATAGAAACACGCAAACATACAATAAATAAATAAATAAATAAGCGGCACATCAAAGAACCCGTGTAAATAGACCAGCTGTCAAGAGAAATTGAATGCACAGGGTTTTTTTTTTAATGACTAAACATAACAATACTAGGAAACAGAATTCACAATTGATTTGAAAGTTAGAAGGCTCTCAATGCATTATTTGAAAAGGTTTTTACATATTGCAAAACATTGTATCTTTATTTCACAAACCGAAATATATTTCTGACATAGTAAATATAAAAAAGAATAAAGCACAAAAGGGTAAACAAAAAAAAAAAATCACCTCTATGCTGAGTTTTGTTTGATTTCCATTAAACCCCCTAATTACAGGAATGAATACATGGAAATACACAATGTTGTATTCATGCTGCTGATGTTCAGTGATTGCCATGTAGAAACCATTAGCATGTGCAACCTGCAGTGCTTTTGAAATGAAGAACGCAATGCATTTAGATCAGACTAAAGTAGTTTCACACTGGAGATTTTGCAGCGAATAATGTGATTGGTATGTGCGATGGGGGCAACGAATTTTGGGACAACTTGGTTAATTAGTTGAAGGCTTGACCCTGTTTACATTTTCAAGATGTGAGATGATACACAAAACAAGGTCAATTGTCACACTTTTGACTCCTGTCATTCCATGGGAGCAGGCAAAATAAAGCTCCAATCAGCAAGCAGAGCTATTAAATTGACTTCTCTTGCGCTCCTGGAAATTAGGAATCTGTATCTCAGAAAACAAACAATCAAACAAACAGCTATTTACAACTGCACAGCATCTGCCTTACAGCAGATTTAGCAGCCAATTTTACAGAGTGATTTGTATAGATGTCTGAAGGCATACAGTAAGTACAGCTTCCACTCTTACAGATGTTTGTAAATGTGTGCACTTATCTGCAGTAGACTCAATTGTACTGTTTGACCTAACTCTGTTTCCATACTTGGCTTTAATGTGATAGTGAGTGTTCCCTTGGGCTGGACTCTCTACTGTTCACCTTCACAGCAAAGTGGACCCGGGGAGAGAGTTCACCTATCTGTTCTGTTAAAAGAGCAATTCCTACCCCCGGAGGTGGTTTCGATACACAATTAATTGCAAAATAAAAAAGTACAGTGCAGTAAAACTAGTGTAGCAGAGTTAATAGATTTTTTCCTAAACGTTTCACCATTATTGTTATTTTATTCAGTATTCTTTCCATATACATTAATTTTGTACACATGTATTCTCGCACACATTACATTGTAGTGCATCATAAACAAGTAACAGCACTCTAAGATATGTTAAAGTTTACACACCCTGGCTCCTTACATGAACACCCACTCCTGTGTACTCTGCACACCCTGGCTCCTTACATGAACACCCACTCCTGTGTACTCTGCACACCCTGGCTCCTTACTCCCTACATGAACACCCACCTGACTACATGGTTCTGAAGTTAGTGGTTGTTTAAAATCATTGAATTCAGCTGCTTTTCTGCATCTGGGTCATGCCGCTTGGATCCTGATGTTTGTACTGATGTGCAGATCAAGTGTAGTTTAATGTGCTGTCAAATGCAGGGTTCAGCCAATGTTTCATTTACACATTCAATGACTAGCTTAATATTTGGTAGATTGTGACACCCTCCCTGTAGTTGATGCAAAGATTTTCAAATTTACAGGGGGCTAAATGAAGCTTGAGTAATTAGAAGTTTCTGTGAGCTAATTTTATAATGAAATATTGTCTACTTGACAGAAACAAACAAACAAAAAAAAATATACAGCTGACCCCATGGGATTACAGGAAATACATAAACCCTAATGTTTCCTTTTTTATTTGTATTTTTTGTATAGATACGGCTCTATGCCAGACCTGACGCAATCCAAAGAGGATCGGGAGACTATGCGCTGCATATCACAAAGAGACTTCTAGGGTTTTATGAAGACTATTTCAAAGTGAAGTATTCTCTACCCAAACTAGGTAGGCTAACTGGTACATTTCTCAGTGTATGTATGTGTGAATGTATGAAAAAATGGGGTTCAGCTGAAAGCGTCAGTTTCTTTTTTTATGTTCTGGTGTTGCATGCTTTGAACAAACAGAATGGCATTTCATAAACATGCTGTTACTACACCCTGCAGTCTGCGCTGCTTTGTAGTGCTGCGAGATGGGATGTATCTTAGAGTTCATGAAAAGCTAATCACCTGTTCTTCAGCTACAGTAGTGCTAGTTTTGCAATCAATTGTTAGATAGTTAATAATCAATAGTAATCAATGCGTTGAGAATACTTTATTATTCAATAGCAAGAGGCAGGGAATGAAAATTGTGTAAACTCTTCACAAAGCCTACAAGCAACTGAAAACATCCATGCGCTAGTATAACAATGTATACATCATGTCGTTATCGATCGATGAATGCTTAATTGAGGCTCGCAAAATAAAAGTCATGACAACTAATAATAGATAAATCGATTCATTTTTGCATCTCTATGGTTTCAGAAACTTGAACAACCATTTAGCTGTGTGAATGTAGCGTTACTAGTTAATTAACTAATTAAACTTTATATCACTGTTTTCTTAATATTTACTTTCTATCCCATTCTGTGTTCTTTGTCATGCTCCATTGTGTTTCTGCTTAGATCAGTATTTACCTAGCTTGCTAACTAATGTCTTCTATCAATCACTGTGCAACTCTAATTTCTGCCCCCTCTGTAACTGTGGCAACTTTCATAGTCTGTACAAGCCTTTTTGCTGAAGTCTGTGGGGTATGTTTTGCCACTTTTCCCAACAGATCAGTTTCAGCTGCTCAATAACTTGAAGCCTGCTCCTATTCCCAACCCACTCAACTCAATATCTCGATTTGATTCAGTGAAGATAATCTGGGAAACCGTTTATTGCACGCTATTACTTATGGTGGGCACTACTGTGCAGTATATGCCAAAGGTTTTAATGAGCAAGCCCTTTCACACGTTTGGAACAAAAATGTATCCATTTTCTAGGAACACAGCTATTATTGCCCATTTGTAATCCAAACAAACTCTTTTGGTATCCGTAAATAGGGGAAATATATTAATATGCAAGACATTCCAGGGGTGCACCAGATCCATTTATCAATTTACTACCTTTTTTGACATTTAACAAGATATATCGAACTTGAATAGGAATTGAAAACATTTTGTGAACAGGTACCTAAGCAGCAAACTTGGCAGAACCTGGAAACTGTCACAAAGGGTTAACTAATAAAAACTATTCACAAATTACACTAACGCCTGAAACTAAATGGAATATTTATTTTTTTGTGGTTATATAAGGCGCCATCTGGGTAATGGGTGCAAGCAGCAGTTGCTTGCCCTCAGGAACATTAGGAGAGGCACTGCTGTCCAAATAAAAATATGAAGACGAGAGCAAGCGGAAAATACGTGATGCAAGAAAATCTTTTAGCAGAGCCCTTGAAACTGTTCTAGAAACCAAAAGGGTAGCTGAACTGCCGACATTCTGTTAGTGTTGAAATCGGCAACAAGCTATCAACTGTTGTAGGGAGGTCTTCTGGTGGAAAGTGGGAGTCTGTGACACACGCAGGTTCTCATGTCTTTCGAGAAGCGCTTTAGCTATTCCTGTTTTACAAGGGAAGCAAGCTGTCATATACAGGGGGCTGATCATAATTACACACCCAGCTTTAACCTGTCAGTGCCTTTGAGGAGAGGTCTTGTCGTTTTACTATCTCTCCTAAGGCAGGAATCACGAGAGGTCTTGTCATAAATATATTGTTAAACATAAAGGTTGTAACAGTGTGTCACCTACAACAAATAAATAAAGAGCTGCCTCTATCTGTCCATGTCGAGTCCCATTTGAATCTTTTTAGGAGGCTGAATTCTAATGGATGTTGTAGCCAACTGGGTTTTAATGAAGACATTGATTCTTTCATTGAAATTTGTTAGTGCACGAGTTGGGGGAATAACAGCAGTAAAAGACAAAAACTTTTTTTCAGGGAACACAAAAAAAATACAATGTCAAAAATACATAGCTGAAAGGACTGTGTTAAAATAAGTAGGCTTCCATTTTGATGAACTGCAGTTGGTTTTGTTGGTACAGTACTAAATTTTCAACAGAAGTAGTATTTTAATTCAGAACGATATGATTCTGAAAATGTCACTTGCCAAAAGAGACGTCTGGACACGTGGACTGTAATACAGTACATACTTTTAAATCCGGTACGTATTGTAACAGTATGTGAAATTCCCCATTAACGACCCAACAGCAAAATAAAATCAAAATGTTGATTCTGAGTGTCGTATATCCGAATGCTGACTGTATAACCCTTTTTTTTCATTGTATTGTCCTGTGCTGTATATATGCAGCATTATTAGGTTACGTGATGATAAAGTGCTTTGGTAAAGTACTACAGTGTGTCCTGATTTTGGTGCCTGGGTGTTTCTTACTTAGATTTTATATCTGTATGTGTCATGCTGCTAGGACTTAAAAGTAAAGTAGCTTTTCAGGAAATGGATGATAAATAAAACAATACTGTTCCGGTGACATATTTGATTTTCAAAGAATATTCATCTGTCAGTTTATAAACAGACCTTAATGTCACAGTCTCTCCATTCCCAATAACTATTTCAAAATGTGATGATCTTGTATTATTTCGGTCTTGTGAATAGGCTGAAACAGAACTGAAGGCTGTTAATTAATTGTACTGTCAGGGAAATATTGGATGAATGTGAATGCATTTTAAAATGGGAATTACATTGTCGATCCTTGACCTTTGCTTAATACCCGTTGAGGGTTGGATTGTCGAATGCAGGTGGATCTGAGGCCAGTCCCAGTTGGATAAGAGAATGAGATGAGATTGATTTTTATAGACGGGTTTCGTGGTGCGATGGAAACATGACATTTTTTTGGAGTAAACATAACCTTGGGGAGGGGGACAGGGGGGATTAAAGGCGTTGGTTAGATTAGATGAGTCAGACTGCCAAGCAAAAACATTTTTTTTTCTGAAGCACATCTATTCCCTCACACACTCCTGTGTGCTTATGAGACTGACAATGCTTTGACAAAAGCTGCATTCAAGGCAGCCATAAAGGTCGTGTCAGAGGTTGAATCATTAGTGTTGCTTTTAAGACTTCAAGATCAGGCATGCTTGCTTGGCCAGTGAGTTGTTAAAGGCGACTGTTGTTAATTTAGCTGTTTGTATTTTTTTTTTAAATGTTTAAGCGCTTACTTCTGTTTATCACACTACTGCCATATTCACACATCACATGTTTGAAACGTGTTTGGGAAGGAAGTCAGTGACAGTCAACATGTTTGCAATGTCTGCCGATCGCAGGTCGTGTGGATATATTAATAAAAATTGCACAGTAACTCTGCACTTTCAAGCTGGTCATGGAACCCTGCTGTGAGAAACAGAACTATCAAAATCAGTCAGCACTGTTGGGAACAGACTGAATCAGTCCATTGATTAATTCCAAAATAGTAACAATGATCAGCTGGCAATCAGTGGCACAGATAACTTGTCATTGTGATATGGAGGCCGAAACAAACAAGAGACTACTTTCACAAAAAATAAGTTAATTTGCTTTGCTGTTTTTGCTGGTTGGTTTGTACAACTGTTCTGAGGTGAAGTCTGTGAAGAAGTTTGTGTTTAGTACCTATAGGAAGCATTATGTGCAACACAATCATAATATTATTATTATTATTATTATTATTATTATTATTATTATTATTATTATTATTATTATTATTATTATTATTAACTATAATGTCTACCAGAAGAAATGTAGGATTTTCTTTTTAAGATCAACAAGCCAGTAAGAAGGGCCATCCTATCTCCAAGAACTACTAACTATTCGTTCTTTGAGATCAGAAAATGCTAATTTTTAGTTATTCCAAAAAAAATCTTAAATCAGCTGTGTGCTCCTCGTTTGTGGGACTCTATTCGGGTTGACATGGGGCAGGTTGAAACGTTGGATTCTTTTAAAGTATACATTGAAAACATGCTTTTTTGAGTGTGCTTTTATATAATTGGTTGTAGCTGGAGTATATTGTACATATGAGCTCTCTTGTTCTGTTTTTAATTTTGTACAGCTCTCTGGGATGCCGTGGTACATTACAAATGAATTTGTATTGTAACACAATAGACAATAAAGATCATAAAGTAAATCTGCAAACCACTGGTCTGGCTTACATCAATTGCCTATAAACATTATTCCATGTAAAACTGAATTAAATGCGATTAGAGCTACAAAAAAAAGCCAATTGTCTATTTAATTTGTATGAACAAGTACAAAAGGCACATTGCTCTTTCGACTCAGGTCCAAAGTATATTGCAGTTAATATAACAGGAAGTTAATTGGCAATTTGGATGTTTTTACAGCCTGCCTTACTTAGAACCAACAGCTTTATTTAAAACAATGACTGTATTCAGTAAGCTTTGTAGAGGTGATGCATAGTCTTCTCTTTTAGAGTCCAGTAGACCACATTAAATGAGCTTTATCACATTGATACTCTCCTTTTTTCCCTTCTCGTTTGTTTTCACCTTCCGTTTTCACATTGAAAAAAAGCAGTGTTTATTGACTCAGTAAAGCTAGGTGAATACAGGCCAATAACCCTGCTATTACAAAACAGAAGCTGTGGTGGAAAAAGGGTCCATTCTGCAATCTACAACTGCTGGAAGGCGTTTAACTGCATGATTTAATTTGTGTTGGCTTTGAAGACTGCAAGTGTAAACTAATATGTAGCTTTCAAGCTGAAACATTTAAAATCCACACAGTAAATTCAATTTTACTGTTATAGTTATTCTAGAGAATAAGTATTTTGTTTCCCTAAAAGTTCTTCTCCATAACTTACTGTAATACTTAAATCTGTGGTCCAGTGGGATTGCCATACCACCCATACCATTTAACATGACTGCCAAAGAAAAAAAAAACAATAAGAAATAAAGTTAAATAGACAATATCTGCTTCACATGGTATTTTTAAAGGGTAATTAGGAAAATGCCATTGTATTGTTTTCTATTTACCTTTCCCTTACCGTCTTTTATGATGTTTACAAATATACTGAGTTCTGGTCTTCAGATGGACTTTTTCACAAGTAGTTAGTAGTACTGGAAAGCAGCACTGGTTTGCTGTACTGCATATTCTTCTTGTCCAACACACTGGCATACAAACAACCTGCCAAACAACCTGCTCATTTCTTGTTCAAGAGGAACTGAATCCTTTTGGCAGGGAGTTAAACACAGCAGCTTACGCTGTATTTCAAGCTGATTCTTTATTGGAAATACCAACAGCCTTCAAAGTGAAGAATTATATACAGCATGATTTTTGGATTTTCTGCCGCAATATTTTGTTTTTGGATTTGAGAAAAAAAAAAGAAAAAACCCACAGGGATCAGAATCAATTTAACAAAGACTTGCCTGACACAAAGGTTCATGTTTTGCTCAGGCATTTGATTTATTTTAACATAATGCTTGTGGTACCTTTTGAAACCTTGTTCAACTCTGTTACTTAACTAATATTTTAGTTTAAAACACTCCCATTTTTCTTCTGGCTTTTAAACCAATCCTGGTGGTCTACTTTGTCAGCCTAAAGCTGGACCCCAATTCATCACATGTAAGACTACTGGAAAAAAATTGGA
Organism: Acipenser ruthenus; assembly: GCF_902713425.1. NCBI lineage: Eukaryota > Metazoa > Chordata > Actinopteri > Acipenseriformes > Acipenseridae > Acipenser > Acipenser ruthenus. The sequence goes on from NC_081202.1 coordinate 4,591,389, forward strand.
TCAAGTTCAGTAACAGCTGTAGGAATACTAACATTGGCAAGGCCCCTTTTCTTCTACATACATATTTCATTTTAAATGGTTTGGAGAAGGTTTTGGAAAGCAAAGCCATGGTGCCAAGTCGATATGCTTCTCAGAAAATAAGGAAACGCATGTGATGTTTTATTACATGAGAATCCCCCGTGACTCACACAGTAAAAGCTCTGCCACTGGGAAAGCTGGGCACGTCCTGTGACTGGGGTTGCAATCTTGCTCTCGTTGGGTCTTAGCTGAGGACCCACGGGAATGTGTATTGATCTGTGCGCTCCTGCGGTGTTAGGGAGGAGAGGTGCCTGACCCTTCCAGGTGGAGACCTCCCAGGCCAAGTCCTTGCCTCCCAGCTTCAGCTGCTTGGTAGGCGATTGGCTTGGCAGCGTGAAGGGAGGTCGGAGTAACATTTGTTTTTTAATTAAGTGGAAAAAACAGAGGTAGGTAAAATCGATTAAAAAAAAAAAATCTTGTTTATTATGAATTAAAGCATTACAGAAAGGACTGTGACAACAAACTTAACTGCTTAGCATTTTTTTCCCCTTCTTCATCACTTTACAGAACAGGAATTGAAATACTGGTACCATTAGCACACCTCTCAGTGTTATGAACTGTGCCAGACAATTACAATGAACTCAGCACAGCAACAATATCAATATTACAGCTTCCCAGAAAATAGAATGTCAGTCTCAAGGTTTCACTGTGAAACTGACAGTTTTAAACAAATTTTGAATCTCACGGCCGTGCAATGGATTCTCACGTTTGTGCATAAGTTTGTTATTGTTTGCGATGCTGCGAAACCCTTTATACATGATACAGCAGTAAATCCAATACAACTGTCCAAACGTATTATTTCATTTGGGGGGGGGGGTTACCATGAAGAGGTGTACATTACCATTCTATATTCCTGTAGTTGCTACGCAAACTCCAACACCGTACAAAAGGGTAAGATCATTTTGCATACACTAAAGTATTGTAATAGGGCTGCAAGACTAATGAGGTCAAAGATGTTTATCTCATTACCTCATCTTTCCTGCAATGTTCAGCATTATCCATCTATAACCCTTGATGTAATTAGCAGAGGCTGGGCAAAAACTGACAGAAATTATAATGCAGAAGACATTGACACAAAATAAAACAATTCTTTTTAGGACTTCAGTATGTCTTATGATTGGGCATTTAAAGTTAAGAATGGTAAGCGTTATCCATAACAGAAGTTTGTTGCATGACAAGCCACTTACTACCTGTTTCATGTGCAAATAAGTGAAAATTGCCTTTTGTAATAGTCATACATAAACACGTCCTCTGTTCAACATTTCCTGGCAGGAGTTTGCTCTGACACAGCAGCTTACACAGTAATGAATAGGGGCTCCTTGTAGTTGGACTGAAAACCAATTTCAAGTGAAGACCGGATCAGCTAACAGATGCTTACTGTGTCACAAATGTACCCTGTCATTTCTGTCTCTGAATTAATGCAGCCCTTGCTTTATGTGGAACATGTGCACACTTTGTATTGGTTTCCACAGAGACAAGCAAATCAATCTCTTCAATTCCTTCTACCAGCCAAAGCTCTCTTTAGTTTTAGAAACTATCTTAGCTTGAGGGGCTGCAAACTATTATTTTATATCAATTAGCAAGACTTTTGGGGAAATTACTTCAGAAAGAACTAACCTTGGACCTTTGACACTGAAGGTCTGGATATACTGTAGCAGATTTCCTAGCTGATTCTGTCTCTCGTCTGCATTAATTTCCTACATAACTTCCTACAAATCACTGCTGAACAGCCTACGAATAAGCAAAACTACCATCAGCCACCAGGGCTTTGGTGTTATTGAGACCGAAATCTTAGTGTCAGTGTAAACATACGATTGCCCTCTGTAACACTGGGCGCTGCTCTGGAACGGGATGGAAAAGTATGCCCTACTGTGAATGTTGGGTGATACAGAAAGGGAATTGGCATTGCTGTTGGTGAACAGCCTCCACTAGAATCTGAACCCCCTACAGAACCCTTTTACCCTGATACTGTGTGGTGTGTGTGATCAGCGTGGCCTAAGGCCATTGCCTCATCTGTGACATAGATCTACTGGAATCTTGCCAAGGGTTAGGTTCGTAGGATTCCAGTTCTCAGATGAAATTTATTAGAGCTACGGGGGCTTTGCAATGTTCATTTATTAGCACCAGTGCGGAAACAAAAGCCATCTTTCAAGCTCATTGAAGAATGCAGGCAGAACAACACTGAAGTGGCACCAAAATTGAATGCAATGTAAGCTGAAGGAAGTATAAATCATTATTTCTTAATCTGCCGTTGACTGACGTCTTTGGCTTTTCAGATGTCAAAATCCTCTGCAGCCATAATGACCAGTCACTTCCTACTTCATGCTGACCAGTCAAATCAGTAGGCTTATTTCTTTACAGTCATGTGACAAGGTGCATTAGACTTTGTGTACTGGACAGTCGACTCATCACATGGTTCAGGTCTTTTTTTATCATTTGGACTTGTACTGAGGGTTGAAATAGACTAAATAGGCTGCCATTTCATTTCTGTTTGTAAAGTATGTGTATAAGGAATCCAGTTAAATAAAATCCTCATAGTGTTATGCTCTTTGAAGGGAGGGAGACTTAACCATCTACTAACACCTGTTTAAAACAGCAGCAGCAGTCTTATCAAGCTGAAATCTGGGAGTGCCAGCAAGGCAAAGGTTAAAGGATACAGGGTGTAAACAAATCTGGTCAGCACACTGTGCTTTTTTGGACCTGACCGAGTCAGAGGCCAGGGCAAGGTCACTAAGAATCTGTCAGGGTCATTGATCACCAGTCCCTTAACAACTGCTGGTGCATTAATACTTTATTTATTGGATGGTAGTGCAGTGTTGTGTAGGCTGTTGCAGCTGAACTTTCTATCGTTAGTATTTTCCATTTGTATAGCTTTTCCTTTTTAAATTTGTTCATGCTTTCTGAAAGGAGTAAGTGATAAGCTGCAAAGAATTGAGGCTGGTCTCTCAGCCTCCAGACAGGAAAGCCATACTGGCAGAGAGGAAAGCCAGATTATTTTATTTAAGTTTTTTGTCGAACCTGTAGCCAGTTCATCCATCCACAAAGCAGGAATGGATTAAAGAATAACAGTATCATGTCAATTATTTTTTTTTAGCAAAAACTTAAGAAGAAATTACAGAGAAGGTGGTAGTAACTAATTTGCACTTGTAAGCTCAAGCAAAATAATTTTAAGATAGTGTGCCAGGATGGCTGGGTGGGTGATGTCACCATACCAGGAAATACAAGCACACTCTCGCAACGACTTTATTTAAACAAAACAAAAGATTTGAACAAACTAAAACCAAACATTGTCACCAAACAAAAAGGCACGTTGGCCAAAACAAACACAGAAACTATTTTAACAAGTATCGTGCTGGTCCTTCCAGCACGAGTAGCAATTGTTATTTTTAGCTTTTAGTTTTCTTTCTCTCAGCTCCATCTCCTTCTCTGCTACCCCCTCTCTGTCCTCTGAGTGCTTTTATATACATGACCATTTCCAAATTGGTAATGAATTAATTTGGAGATGGCTACGTCACGCATACTAGAGTCCTGTGCTGGTTCGATTTTTACATCCCGCACTGTCTTCTTACCCGCGATCCAACCCGACCAGACCCACTTTAATATGACCTGTAACCCGACCCGAACCCGCAAGTGTTGTCCTTTACCTACTGCCTGCGTCAACGAACTCTCACGCTCTCATTCACACACAGATATCTCTACCATTCTCCATGGAATCGGTTTATACACTAGGCTATACAGCGTGGTAGCTTTTTCTAGTGGTCTGAATATATTTTAACATTGTAACATTAACTATCTCTACTTACTTTACTATAAAATACCTGTCTATTCCTTTCGTCATTTACAAAAACATAATGACAAGTTTTACAAGCAACGAATCCAGTCACATGTTCATTATTTTCATTCGCTATGATTCCAAAAGAATTCCACACTTGTGATTTACCTCTCTAACTATTATCCACTACAGGATATAAACCTCGTTGTGGCAATGTGCCCGCCCCTGTGTGCATATGTGTGTTAAGTGTTGTATGTTGCGTGTGTTAATGTTGGTGTATAGATTGGTACACGGGATATAAACGGGCCTGTGTTTCACGTGTGATTTAAAAAGCTAGATTTGTATTTAGGCACGAGGAGGGCACAAATCACTTCACGTGCTGGTTAAATGTAATATGTGAGCACGGGGTTGCACAGAATTAATTCACGTGCTGGGATTCAAGTGAATAATTAATTAGTAATTGAATCCCAGCACAACAGTATATATAGAGACACGTTTCATTCAGTCGGGGTTGGGTGTTCGGTGAGTGGAGAACGTAATTGGAGACGGAGGTAAAAAGAATAAGAGTAATAATAGTTAAATCTGCTCACCGTGTTTTGTTCGTCTGTCTGTGCACTGTTTAGTTCGTTTTGTTTGTCTTTTTATTTTGGCGTATAGTGCCGTGTCCTGTGTCTGTTCAAACCTTTTATTTTCTGTTCTGTTTATTAAATGCTGAGCGAAAGCATTCGCTCAGCTTCACCAAACCACACATCTCTGTCTGTTTATTTCCTGCTTCTGGTCTGACGCCACCCACTCCGGCCATCTTTGTGACACTCGTCCACAGGCATTTTTAATATCACCAAGCAGACGTGATAAAAAGATCTTGCAACGCATCAAACAAGCGAGAACAACAGTGCTTAGTCAGCTGACTCCTCCCTAATCGCCTCCTGCTTTAGTGCTGGAAATACCGGTAAATTTACCTTCTAATACTTTATTTGGGAAAGAGTTGCAGACGAGTATGCTGAAAGGACAGAAAACGTTTTAGGTGATTCATATTCAGTCCTGAAAATTATTTCTTTTGACCCGAACCGCAAACCGCGAAAAAGTTCACATTCCAACCCGAACCCGACCCGCTTTTGTGGGTTATCTGCGGGCCCCGCGGGTACCTGACCCAATGCAGGACTCTGCAAAACAACAATAAACCATTCCTTTAAATAACCACAAAACAATCAATTTAAATCATAATAATACAGGGGTGGGCGTACCCCGTCACAGATAGGTGAGTGTGAGATTTCTTGACTAAAAAGCGGAGGTCATCAGTCTTAAATGTGGCAGCAGCTTTATATCTATGTACCAGTGTCGAAAAAAGCAGTTATATTCCAATTAAGCGATGATGGCAGGACGGGACATGTAGAAATAGGCTAAGAAACTGCATGATTTGTACTGTACTCTACTTCTGGAAACGGTGTTGACAGCAACCTGGTTGTTAGCTTAATTTGGCTTTTCAATTCTGTGGGGTAAGGTAGGGCACCTCCACATCAACACAGTGAACAGTAAAGGAGTTTTACTTGAACACAGCAGATGTGAAGCAGGAGATCAGAGATATCACAGTGCACCCTTATCTTTTCATCCTTGGTGTGTGTGTCTTGTCTCCTGAAGAGCTGCGGAACTAGTACTGGCTTCTGCCTCGCACTTCAGCTTACTTAACATGAGGCACATAGATGACAATTAACTTCTTAATAAGGGAAACCAAATGAACCCATTTTGTTAAAGTGCTTGTACAGTCAATTATTTTTACAGCATGATTTATGACTCACTGTGTGAATTTAAGGATGTTATGGTGGAAATAGTAATGCCATTTTTTGAAAAAAATTTGTTTTTCCACCATCTTCCTCATCTCATTATGGCTACTCTATATTCAAAACAAGTTTTAAACCTTTACTTCTGTCTGCTATTCAAGTTAAAAAACACAGAAAAATGAAACCGTGGGCATGGCTGTTGATCATGAAAAAACTATTCGGGCCCCTTGAAAGCAGTCATTAACACAATTGCTCTGCCACAGGAAAAAAAAGAAAAGAAAACTTTATTTACTTTATCAGTGATACGTGTAAACATTTGTGAAATTGTGCATAGGATGATGCAGCCTGAATCCAGTCCTCAGCCCTATCAGCAGGGATTACTGTGATTCCCAGTGAACTCTGACCTCAACATCTCAACAGTTAAAGTCCGTCTCGCAGCCACAGCAGTCTCTAATATATTACTTTTGTCTGTGTTTGTGAGTTTTGTAAGGTAAAGCCCTGTCTCTGCATGGAACTTCAGTCCGGTTTGCATCATTGGAGATTGTGAACATCAAACCGGTTACAGAGATCCCTACGAAGAGCCTTACATAATAACACCAATGCTCCAACTAAGCAAGCTTGAAGTCAAGATGTAGTATTTAGTGCTGGGAGTTTTTCATGTCTGAATGAATATTCTTATAGATCTTTTACATTTTGAAATAGCTGGAACACAAAAGTATAATTCACACCATATATATATATATATATATATAGTACTGTGCAAAAGTTTTGTTTTGAAGGCAAAGGGTGGTCACACCAAATATGGATTTGATTTAGATTTTTCTTCTGTTCACTCACTTTGCATTTAGTTAATTGATAAATATAATCTATTAACATGTCTATTTTTGAAAGCATTCTTACTTTACAGCATTTTTTCACACCTGCCTAAAACTTTTGCACAGTACTGTATATATAGTAACCGAGCTGCAAATTGCTCTGGTTTGTTGCCCCTTTCAAACAGACCCAGAACACACAAACTGGAGGTTTTAAAGCACTTACGCGCTAATCTTTAATAAACAAACCAAAACAAAAACCTAACTACTTGTTGGAGTGCTAACTAAACATTTGGAAGATTCCCTTACTAAACATTGGATGGCTAAGCATTTTTTTAAACACACACAAACCACTGTTAGACACACAAAAGGTTTTACACACTACCTTTTCTATACGCTTGTATATATATATATATGCTCAAAGAGCCAGCTAAATTTGTAAATATTGTTGTTTTCCGCAGCATTAGTATTTTTCAAATGCATAGCATTATCTGCTCATATTTAACCTATACACAAACCCCATGAGTTGGGTTCCTCAGTTCAAATATAAAAAAGCTTTTGACATTTAGAACTTGACATAAAGGTGGCATCCTGATTTTAATTATCCCCTGCAGCTAAATGATTGCTGCTCCTAACGCACTGCTGTTGGGCTCTTTTGTGCTAGGAAGGATACACATGAAAGGATCGCAGAATGCTGGTATCCACAACAGCCATACCTTAGATTAACCACAGGGGTAACTGTATAAGATTTATCTAAATGACAGCTTCCAAAATACATTCTCAAGCAAATATCTGCTGGGCGCTTTGCAGTTTGTTCCATCTGTTTTGTGGGCTGCCGTAGGCTGAGGATCAAGGCAAAGGTGCTGTCTTTTGTTCTCTTATTATACCTATTGTAAGGTGAGATGATGGAGACTGAGACAACAACTGTTTGCTCCACAATTGTTGCATGTTCTATTAACACTCAGCACAGTCTACCCCTAAGAACCAATAACCGAATATGTGTACCTCTTTATTTTTTTCCATGTACTTTCAACTAAAACCTTCATTTTAAGACCCCTAACCCTACATGCAATCCTGTATATTAAAAAGACATTTAACCAAGAGACTAAAAGGTTAATGATGACTTGAAGTTTATCACAGTTGCTTCAGACCTTTATGCCTCGGAAGCAGAGAGAACCAATCAAATAGCTTACGAGAATCGATCCCACAACAAAGACCAGGATTCTGATCTATTGAACCTTGCAGAAGTTACAGAAGAGACATTTCTTTCCTACCAGTGATATATCTGATATCTGAAGGAATCCCAGGTGTGCACGTAGTTAAACTGTACATTATTCAGGAGAAAAGGTTTGGGGCATTCTCATTTTGGGCTAAAGCTGAATGGATGTACAGTATGGATCCGAGGTTGACTGAATCTGTCAGCAGCATCAATGCAATCTTGTTGTTCTTCCAGGATTCAGATCATACACAGTCCACAGATGGTCATGTGGTTATGAATCAGTCGACACATTCTTTTAGTACAGTAGTTATTTTGTAAGTACGGTTAGACCAAAATTAATTTATTTCAACTCCCAAGCGTGCAACACATCAAATAATAGAGTGCATGTTCAATTTCTCTCTTGCTCTGTTCATTTTCCTTTGAGTCTGTGAGGCCAACCCATGTCCTGCAGAGTTTAAAGATCACAGAAGAATTACTCTCAGGTGGTCCATGTGTTGCCTTGATCAAAACAGCAGATAAGACAATTGCATTGTCAATTGCTGACCTATTTCTACTTTGCAGATCACAGCTTTCTTCATGCAGCTTGAAAGGTGCATGGCTGATTTATTTGTTCTGCTTCACAAAGAAGGTAACTGTTCTGCAGAAGGGAAACAATACCCCGTTGATAAAAGTAGCGATGATCAGTAACTCTCGCGTCTAGTGTTTGTCTATGGAGACTTCATTAAAAAAGAAGAGGTTTGTTTGCAGACCCTTTATCCCTTGACAGGCTAGTGGGTCAATTCAATTGATCTAGACAGTGGTGGATCTCAATACTGCCACTTATATAATTCAAATTTGTGCACTGATCGATTCTAATGGTGGATGGGTGTTTCTAGTTACATTTGGAGTGTAAAACTGTGTGAAACATCAGGGAGGGTCCTGTTTAGTTATTTAAAATATGGTGGTATTTAGATCCGTCACCATTTTAGAATGCGTTGTTCTGGATATACTGGGTGCAAAAATTTAATTGCTTTTATGTGGGGTTTTTTCAGACCAAATAAACCAAATATGTATAGATATTTTTTTTAGAATATAATTGGTCAGCATAGTTGAGTCTGTAACTGTAAAACTTACAATATTGTTTTCAATTATTTCATGTATGTATGTATGTATGTATGTATGTATGTATGTATGTGTACAGTGTTAAAAAAATGGCTGCATCTTTAACATGATGATGAATACTAATAAGAAAACATAAATAAGCTAGGAGAACTGGGCGAACTGCCAGAGGTGGATCTGTGTGTTTTTTTACAATAGCCAGGAGTGCTGTTTCTTACTTTGAATTGAGTTTTAGGTTCTATTGTAGTTATGCTTTGATCAGGCACATCATCAACAGGCCGCTAGAAAGATATTCAAAATAAAGGAAAAAAATGTCTTCGTAGGGGGTGTGGCCTTGGTGCTGCATAGGTGTGTGTGTGTGTGTGTGTGTGTGTGGGGGGGGGGGGGGGGGGGGTTGGGGGGTTAAATTCCTCCCTGCAAAAAACACGTGGGGATGTGGCAGCCACAGGTGTATAAATAGGGTGATCACAGGCATTAGGACAGATAGTGTGGTGGTGAAGGCAATGAATATTGTGATTTTGTTTTGTGTGAAAATGTAATGTAAATAAATACGCGTAAGCTCTTAACTACAACGTTTCTGGTCTCTGAGTCTCCTTGCCATCACGCACCCCTTCACAGGGGCTTTGTTAATTACATTGATGATGAATGATGGAGCACCAAAACCATTTGTCTTTACTGTCTAAACAGTGAACCGTGTAATCAGTGTCCCATCTTAGGCCACAGTGCTCAGCATTGTGGGCAATGCTCTGGAACCTGATCCATGAGCCGCTGAGTTAACCAGCAGATTGGGAACTCAACCCTGCAATTCCATTAAGGGATCAGGTCAGCTAAACCTGAAGCTTTGAGCACTCTGGGTCTTGCTTTCCAGTCAGTAATCCCAGTGTAATCATTTTTTTAAGTTGCCTGTTTTCACGCTATTTGCGTTTTACAGTAAGTTTTTGGCAGCGATTATAATGTGCTGCTATACATTCATTGTATTTCAAATCACAGAGGAGGTATGTACAGGTAATTCGGTACAGTATAGAATTAAGTAATCTTGCTTCATAAAGTCAAATGAAACCTGCTGAATAGTGTTACATTAGCATATTGAATTGCATACAGCTTTGTAGTTTTCCATATACTTAATGAAAAACTGACAAATTAAACAATTTTTATATTTCTAAATCAAACATGAAATACTGTACTACTATTATGGCTTCTGGTAGAGTTTTGCAATATCATTTTGTAGTTTCCTTTATTACATGATGTTAAATAAAAGATCTAAATGATATTCTTTTTTTTATTATGTCTCAATCCTAAAATTGTAGGTGATACAGAACGTTTGGCTATAGTTGTAGGTGTTTCCTGTCAATTTTTCATCACATAGCATACCACCTTTTGGAAAAACATAAATCCCATTCGACATTCCGTGTATAAAGGAAACCAAACACGTTGCAGTCATTGTGGAGCCCTGCAGTATGTAAAGAGGTGGGTGGGGGTTTGGGGGGGTGATTCCTGGAGTAAAAATCCAGCAAACAAAATAAAGTGAATTGAGTTATAGGGGTACCACAAAAAAACAAAAATCCAGTAAAATTGAACCTGTGAGTGCATAATGGCATCCACTTTATGAAGTTACTGTGTATCATTATTCAAGCTTCAGTGCATGAAAAGATTCACTGTGTCACTGTGACAGGTTGGCTAAGGGTGTGGTATAAAAGATCGCTAGACCAGTCCAGGTTTGTTGGTAAAAACTCAGGGTTTTTAATCCACAACACAAAAATCCAACAATAATAACGCCGGGATACACAGCAATGTGTAACCCGGTCAAACAATAATAATAATAATAATAATAATAATAATAATAATAATAATAATAATAATAATAATAGCGCCGGGATACACAACAATGTGTAACCCGACAAACAAAGGGAAAGAAAGGGGTTGCAGTCCCAAATGAAAACGAAACCAAAACGCAAGCACAATCAAACAAAACACAGTCCGTCCTTCCTCACTCCCAGCGAGATGAACTACTGTAAACAGTCCGGCACTTCCGGGTCCGCGCTCCTCCAAAGTATTCCCGGAGCGTCCCGTCAGTGCTCTATGGACAGACAAAGGGTGAAGGGGTTAGCAGGTATATCCAAACACACAATAATAACTCTCCTGATTCCGTTTATTTATTCCCCTGCTCGTATACCCTGAAGTAAAATGCTCTCTCTCTCTCTCTCTCTCTCTCTCTCTCTCTCTCTCTCTCTCTCTCTCTCTCTCTCAAATTCAAATTGGCTTTATTGGCATGACAATAAAAATAATTGTGTTGCCAAAGCACATACATGGCATAACCAACTCAAATATACAGACAAAGAATTTTTCTTAATACTAACAGTATCCCTCCTCCCTCTATATTAATACAGTAAACAGAATCCCTCCCTTCCCCTCTATATCAAACAGTACCCCCTTCCCCCCTCTATATTAAACAGAATCCCCCTCCCTCCCTCTATTAAACAGAATCCCCCCTCCCTCAATTAAACAATACCCCCTCCCTCTCTCCCTCCCTCTTTCTATATTAAACAGAATCCCTCCCTCCCTCCCTCTCTCTTTTCCCTCTCTAGTGTGACGTGTTCACGGTCTGTCCCTCAGGCTATGACAGGTCTCCACGTATTGACCGGCCAGTCTGGCTGTGTGTTTGTCTTCCCCCAGCAGGATTGAGAGCTTCTGGGTATCACACATTTTTGGGAATTCTGGGACTAAATCACAGAATTTGGGGAAGAAAATGTCCCTTATGTTTTTATATTTTTCACAGTGTGTCAGGAAGTGAATCTCTGTCTCGACCTCTCCTGTCTCACAGTGACCACAGTGCCTGTTCTCCCTGGCCAGCCAGGTTTGCCTCTGTCGGCCTTTTTCAATGGCCAGGTTGTGGTCACTGAGCCGGTATTTGGTCAGGATCTGCCTCTGCTTTGTGTTTCTGACAGTTACCAGGTATTCTGCCAGGGTGTAATTTCTATTTAGGGTCCGATAGCACTCTAGTTTGTTTTGTGTTTTAGTGTTTGTATCCCAATGGTCCAGATAGGAGTGTTTCAGGTGTTTTATAATTTGGTTGACACTAATTGGAATTGTTTTTGCAGTGCTGTCCTGAAGCTGACTGATGTCAGTGTTGCTCAGCTCAGTGAGCTTCAGGACCAGCTGGCTGAGGGGACTCTTTTCTGGGCTGAGCTCTTGGTATTGCAGGGCTTTATGATGGAGTGAGTTTGGGTCACTAGTTTTTAGATGAATCCAGTATTTTAATGCTCTTTTTTGGATGTTAATAATCAATGGATAAAGGCCTAATTCAGCCCTGCATGCATTGTTTGGTGTTTTTCTTTGTAATCTCATGATGTTTTTACAGAACTCTGCATGCAGGGTTTCTGTGGGGTGTTTGTCCCATTTTGTGTAGTCCTGGTTGGTGATTGGACCCCACACTTCACTGCCATAGAGAGCAATTGGCTGAATTACACTTTCAAAAATTTTGAGCCAAATTTTGACGGGGGGATTTATATTGTAGAGCCTCCTCTTTATGGCATAAAAAGCCCTGCGTGCTTTCTCCTTTAGTGCATTCACTGCCAGGTTAAAGCTCCCTGACGCACTGATGGTCAGACCCAGGTATGTGTAGCTGCTGGTGTGCTCTAGGGTGGTGTTACCTAGAGTGAAGTGGTACTTATTTCCCTGAGATCTGGCTTTCTTCTGGAATATCATGACTCTGGTCTTGTTCATGTTTACTGCCAGGGCCCAGGTCTGACAGTACTGCTCTAGCAGTGCCAGGCTCTGCTGCAGCCCCTGCTCTGTGGGTGACAGCAGGACCAGGTCATCTGCATAGAGCAGAAACTTGACTTCAGTGTCATGTAGAGTGAGGCCAGGGGCTGCAGACTGCTCCAACACTGTGGCCAGCTCATTGATATAGATGTTGAACAGTGTTGGGCTCAGACTGCAGCCCTGTCTCACCCCACGCCCTTGTGTGAAGAATTCTGTTCTTTTGTTGCCAATTTTCACACCACACTTATTTTCTGAGTACATCGATTTTATGATGTCATAGACTTTACCCCCTACACCACTTTGAAGAAGTTTAAGAAATAGTCCTTTATGCCAAATTGAATCAAATGCCTTTTTAAAGTCTATAAAGCAAGCGAATATTTTTCTTTTATTAGTTTGATGGACGTGTTTATTGATTAGGGTGTGTAGGGTGTAAACATGATCAGAAGTGCGGTGTTTTGGTAGAAATCCAATCTGACTCTTATTCAGGACACTGTGTTCGGTAAGGAAGGCCAGTATCCGGGCGTTAATGATACTGCAGAACACCTTCCCTCTCTCTCTCTCTCTCTCTCTCTCTCTCTCTCTCTCTCTCTCTCTCTCTCTCTCTCTCTCTCTCTCTCTCTCTCTCGCACACACACTGTACCTTGCCAGAAGGAACAGAACCCTGGTCCACGCCCCCTTTTGTACGCCCCGTCTCGTCCCCATTGGTCAGCGAGGGCAACCGCCGTCAGCCAATGCGCGATTGCCACCGCGCTTCCCGACCGGGTCTGTGACGTTGCGCACCGCGGCTCCGCCTGCTCCTCCTCCCCAGCGTCCTCATCGGTCGGAAGGGAGATCTAAAACAAGAGTTCACTCTCTCTTTGTCACAGTCACCCATAACCAAAATGAACTATAAAAAAAAAATAATAATAATAACTTCATTTACTTTGACGGACCCATAGATTGTGTGGTGTCGTGCTGTTTAAAAGTGAAATCAGGACATTTGCACTCTAGGACTCTAGAGGTCGGTCAGACAGGGCAGTGCACCCTGCCTGGGTGACACGAGGGAGAGATGAACAGCAGAGCGTGTGATGAGGCTGCCCCGGGCACAGCACAGGCAGGGCAGAACGGCTTAGGGAATGAGTTGAAGAGGTATATCAGGCTGCAGTCATTGGACTGATAAGGGCAGGTCACATTATTATTATGTAATATTGGAATCTCTGTGTTTCTGTATTTTTGTTCTTCGGATATTAAAACTGTCTTCCGTGGGCCCATTTTGCAAGAACTGGTAACAGGGGAAAAAAGTACATAAGATCAATAAACTTCAACAGTCAAACCTGTTCCTGTAGTAATTTGTCGAAAGCAAATATTTTGTTTTCTTTTAATCTCTCCCAACAAACTTATTGACAAGCTTCCTAAGATTAAAAACAATAGCCTTCATGAAGTTTAATGTGTCCCTGTCATATTATTCTTAGATTTTAAAATGTTCACACCCACACATATATATATTTAATTGCATTCTTGTAAAGGGTTTCTTATAGGTTGCATTGATATATTTATGTCTTTATTGCTGTAGTAGCCCTGGTGGATTATAACTTGCCTTTGCTGTATCTAAAATGATGACGTTTGGATAAATTTTTCATTACATGTACCAGAAAGTGAAGATATAGCACAAATGTTTCACTCCAATCATAATCAATTTTTGGCATATTTAGATGCAAAAAAGTCAGAGGGACATAATTTTCTGTTCTAATTGTCATAATGTCTTGGCTTTACAAGCAATATATATATATATATATATATATATATATATATATATATATATATATATATATATATGACCCTCTACAACGCCACCCTTACTCAGATCATCGCCACTGTTGCCCCGCTTACAACCAGATCGAAACTGCCCATGGTACACCCTCGAACTTCGATTGCTTAAGTCTGCCTACCACAAGCTTGAGCGCAAATGGAGGTCGTCTGGACTAACGGTTCACAGAGAGATCTGGACCGACCATCTCGGTAGCTACAGGCGTACACTCGCTGCTGCCCGGGTGAAGTACTCTGAAATCATAACTATAGGACACGGTAAACCCAATGTTCTCTTTAAGACCATTGACCAAATCCTGCATCGAGCCAACGATAGATCCATCTCCTGTTCATCTTCCTCTCTTACCTGTCATGATTTCTCCTCTTTCTATTCTACGGTCTCCCGCCACAAATCCAGTTTACTACTTGACCACCTTGACTCGTCTCCAGTTGCTCCTCCTGCTCTCTCCCCCTTCTCTCATCTCTCCATTACTGATGTCTCCGGCCTACTGTTGAAATCAACCAATGCCATGTGCCCCTTGGATCCCTAACAGCCTCTTTTGACACCATAGATCATAGCATTTTTCTAGACCGCCTTCAGAAGTATGCTGTGATCTCTGGAACCTCCTGGCTGTCCTATTACCTATCTGGACGCATGCAGTCTGTTTTCTGTGCTGGATGCAGTGGTGTTGCAAACCCAGTCACTTGTGGTGTCCCTCAAGGGTCTGTTCTTGGGCCTCTTCTCTTCAACATCTGCATGCTTCCCTTGGGTCATCTCATCCTCCAACACAGCCTCATGTTTCACTCCTATGCTGATGACACCCAGCTCTACTTAAAACTCGACCCTGGAAGCCCCTCTGCCATGGTCCGGCTCTCGGCTTGCATTCAAGACATCAAGGCCTGGATGTCTGCCAATTTTCTTCAGCTCAACACAAGAAAATCTGAACTCCTTCTAGTAGGATCTAAAACTCAACTTAAGAATCTCAATATAGCTACCCTGAACCTCGGAAACTGCCTGCTGCTGCCTTCCCCCACTGTACGAAGCCTTGGGGTACCTCTTGACAGCAACCTCTCCTTTGATGCCCATTTTTTTCCAATTGCTGATAAAAGAAAATCGGAACTGAAATGAGAGAAATTGTTGCCGTGGTTGCTGTCAGTGAGTGCATGCAGTTGCAGGATATGTTGTGTTATGAGTTCCCCTGTATCACATGCTCTATTAACTGTTCTTTCAGGAAAATGGCTTTTGGCAATGTTCCACCGTGTCAGTACTGACCCTGTACAATAGCAAGGATAGAACATTTTCAAAACTGATGCTCATAAAAGATGATTGCTGCCTAATGCCAACAATGGTGTGATTCAATTATAGCATTGTACTATAATGCCAAAGCCAGTTCACCGCAAAAAGAAAAAAAGGCTGTCATTATTTAGCATGTATTAATAATGCACGGTCAGCACAACCTTATGATTGCAGTTATGTAATATATACTGCAGAGGACATCTGCGACAGTAGAATATATATATATATATATATATATAATTAGGGCTGCTCCGATTTAACAGATTAATCAGACCGATTAATCAACTAAATAGTTGATCACAGATTCATTTTTTTTTTATAATTTAATCGGGCAGTTTTTTTTTGGCTGGGTATTTTGAACTCCATTTCCCAGCATCCTCTGCTGAGAAAGAATGCACCCGAGAAGGCTTCCTGCACCCTTTCGGATCTGGTTTGTTGTTGCTACACACACACTTCTTACATTTTCTACAACGTCCAGAACCATCCTGCCAGCTTGGAAAAATATGTCTGCATTTCCTACAATCAAAGCAGACTTTATTCATTTTAAAACTGTGTTGGTAAAAAGGGAGTTTTTATATTTATGTTGTACAAAGTTAATTTCAACAGTGTTGACTGTGCAGAGCAGCATTCGTCTGCCAGCATATAAACAAACACAATAGAATATTTACAACAAAATAAACAAATTAAAAACACCAAAAATAATAACAATACAGAGCACGTATATCTAGGGACGGGGCACCCTGTCACATGCAGTTATATTAATGTGGTTAAACCTGCGGCCCATAGATGCAGCGGATCCGTGCAAACTTAACTCAACACATACAGGGTTCCAATACAGGCCAATTTAAAATCAAGAATACCAGACACCTTCTATTTTATGTTGCAGTGTTGATTTTATTCCACTGTCTAAATTTAAATAATTGAGTAGAAGTGCCTGGTGCTGTCCGGTTATAAATGTTTTTGTTGTTGTTGTTGTTGTTTTAACTTCTGCTTTCCTGGAGATAATCTTTGAGGTTCACCCTCTTGCGTACAAGGGAGAAGTTTTTGCTGCTGGAATATTCCTTGACAGTTTATCCTTAGCATCTTTATATACAAACACTGTGGATGAATAGAAAAAAATATTCATCCATACATAGCATGTTGATTTCGGCCTGCATTTAACTTTTTTTTTAATTTTTTTAATTTTTTTTTTTAATCATTTGCTGGTGCTTTGATGCCCCAATACCATCATTAAAAGTAACCCCAGCCTCACAGTTTCTTTCCAAACTGTTATGGAACATAAGATTGCAGAGTAAATGTGAATAAATTGCAAATGTTCATGACCTCGTCCTTTTTTTTGCATAATATTATTTTGGATACAGTGATCTGAACCATCAATGCTTCTGGGTATAATTTATAAAAATATGATAGAAATAGAAATAAACTTGATAAAAAAAACCAAAAAAAACCTGTATACATTTGAGTGGATTTTTTTATTGACCTTTTGTTACCCATGTTTTAATATCCAGCACCGTTTCCTTGTAAATTTGTCTTCGTTTGATATGAAACGTCCAAGTTAATCAACTCAATTTCCTTCAAGCCGGGGAAGTTCAAAAGTGCAGCGTGAGATCTGAGATTTTCAGCTTGATGTAAGATTTCAAGTGGCAGGGTGACCCGACAGGCCGGTGCCTGTGTCCCACTTCTCTTCAGCTGGTTGCATTCCAGCACTGCAGGCTGGTGTGGTGGTGGGGTGTCTGAGTCCAGTGATGAGATGGGTTGTCATGGCAGGGAAAATATAAAAATTGAGCTGTCCATTCTTTGTCACAAACCACAGAGCTTAATACCGAGAAGACAAAGGCAAGCAGACAGGGAGATGTTATTTATTCTGTTGCGGTTACAGCTCCTAGGGCAGTTTCTTGATTATTTGAACATGATTTAGTTTAAATAAGTTTGAATAATATGTCTCTTCAGACAAAATAAAAGGAATCTATTTTAATACCCTAAACAGGGGTGTCTGTAAATGCTTAATCTCATTATTTATTCTGGTGTATCCTCAGGGGGATTCATTTATCTGGTTATTAACACCACTAAACACAATACACAAGTATGATGGAAAGAGGTCTGTGATGGAGTACCATTCAGGGCGTTATGTTTAATAATCAAATCGGAATCTCTCCAGGCTGGCGTTGCTGTCTTTTAATTTTTCAGACGTGCTCATGTTTTGGATAGCAGAGATATGGTGGCACTGTGTAAGAGCTCAAGGACTCAGCCAGGCATTCAGTCCAGAATGGCTTGCTGATGTTTGATTATGTTATGAATAGGTATGTTATGAAACTCTGGATTCATGCTTTTATTTTAAAAGGTTTTATTGCTGATTAATTATGTTTACCTGCTAATGTACCAGGTTTTGTTGTGGTGTTTTTTGCCCTAATGTATATTACTGGTACAGTTGAGAAAAAATAAATAAATCAAATGTGTACCTGTATTTTTTTATTTTTGAGATGTTTAAGGAAAAGACAGCAAATGTCAGGTTGAATTGTATTCTGTTTTGTTTTAAATGCCCAGGTGCAATCTGTATTCTGAGTTAAACCTGAAACTGTCTTTCCATTTCTAACCAATTTTATTTGTAATATAAACTAAATATGATGCAAATGTCATGGTAATGTGTATGTTCATGCAGCTCATTAATCCCTGCTGTGCTGTTTTAATTGTATTAATCATTGTTTATATTATACCAACTATGCTACCCAGCTCCTGGTCCAGGCCCTGGTACTCTCCCGCCTAGACTACTGCAACTCCCTCCTGGCTGGCCTCCCTGCGTCCGCCACCCGTCCGCTCCAGCTCATCCAGAACTCTGCTGCCCGCCTGGTGTTCTCTCTGCCTCGCTTCGCCCACGCTACTCCACTACTCCGCTCGCTCCACTGGCTCCCGATCACCGCTCGCATCCAGTTCAAGACTCTTGTACTAGCCTACAGATGCCTTGACCAGTCTGCACCCAGCTACCTCCAGACCCTCATCTCTCCCTACACCCCCACTCGACCTCTCCGCTCCGCCTGCACTAGAAGACTAGCTCTACCACCGCTACGCTCCCCTGCCTCCAAAGCCCGCTCCTTCTCCACCCTTGCTCCGCAGTGGTGGAATGACCTTCCTACAGATGTCAGGACTGCCCAGTCCCTGACCACATTCCGGCGCCTCCTTAAGACTCACCTCTTCAAAGAGCACCTGTAGAACTCCTCTGTTTGTATCCTGGGACACTATCACCCTTCATGTAAATGTGCTTTATTTTGCTCTTGCCCCTATTTTACTGCATTTAATCCTGTACTTCAGAATACTGTAATCTGCCAAGTTTTTAACCTGTAGTACTTTGTATTTAATCACATCCTGATGTAACTATCACTATTTAATCATATCCTGATGTAACTATCACTATTACCTGCTGTATTATTGAATTGTGGTTTGTCAAACTTGTACTTTACTTGAACAAAAGTTATTGTATTTCTTGCTCTTATTGTACTACTTGTATTGTAACGCTTGAAATGTTTTTGCTTACGATTGTAAGTCGCCCTGGATAAGGGCGTCTGCTAAGAAATAAATAATAATAATAATACCCCATACTTTTAAAATAAGAATCTATTAATGCTGGGAATGTCACACAGTTAAGAAGTTCAGTCAGGCAATGTCAGGGTGCTGTTGCGTGTGGAGGTTATGATCCTTGCCCTTATGACTGACCCTGAGCTAAGCTTTCAAATGTAACCTTCGGTTGATTACCAGAGTTATTACTTTGGCTACTGCAGAGGCCAGTACCATTCTCAGGCACTCCAAAACACATCACCATACGGCTCTGATCCTATCACCTTTTCCACAAAAGGAAGAGTTTTAAGATTTTGTCATTGACTTCTAATGTGTAGCCTTACTTTCGAGGCACGTATCCAAGGTATCCTTTTTTCATCTTCGTAACATTGCTCGTCTGTGCCCTATGTTGTCTATGCCTGATGCAGTAAGGCTAGTTTGTGCCATTGTTTCTTCCTGGCTCGATTATTGCAACGCGTTGTTTGCAGGTGTCTCCAAGGCTTCTATCAGCAGGCTTCAATATATTCAGAACTCCGCTGCTCGCATTTTAACTGGCACTAAACTGGGTGCCCATATTACACCGGCTCTTGCTTCTTTGCACTGGTTGCCGGTTGACAGCAGGATTGATTTTAAAATACTGTTGTTAACCTATAAGTCTCTGAACAGTTTAGCTCCATGTTACATTGCTGAATTGCTTACACGTTACACACCCGTACGTAATCTACGTTCTTCATCTTCGGGTTTATTGGCAATACCCAAAACTAAGCTTCGCTCCATGGGCAATAGGGCTTTTTGCTGCTATGCGTCAAACTTTGGAACGACCGTCCTCAATCTATGAGGGATGCTAAGACCGTTGATGCTTTTAAAACAGTTAAAGACACACTTTTACGATCAGGCATTTTTATCATGATTTGGTTTTTGATTTGTATAATTTCTTTTTATATTATGTATACTCTTAATATACTGTATGTATATATGGTTCTCTGTGTTTTTTGTGTTTGTACAGCGCTTTGAGATGCGTGCATTTAAGTGCTTTATAAAATAAAGATTATTATTATTATTATTATTATTATTATTATTATAGCCACTTGGCTGTCAGACTTGTTTTTATGCTTGAAATGACATAAAGCTAGCAAAAAATATCCAGTGAATCTCTTCATAATGCACACATTATGATTTTAAAAAATACAAATTGTAACAATTCATTAAGAAAATAGTGCTTCACCCTTGCATAAATTCCAAAGAGCTTACACATTGCATAGAGATAGAAGTCTTGTCAACCTAGCGCTTACTAATGTCAGCCTTAATCCAGTCAGATAGATCTGCTGTATTACCAATTGTTACTGAAACTGACTTGCAATAGGGGAGCCAGCTTTAATATAATATATAATCTCTTTCATGTATTGGACCTCTGCAACATGCATTGGGTCAATGGTGTTTCTCAACTGTGCTATATAAATGTAGGGTGCTTTCCAAAATCAATGATTGGAAACCATGCAGTACATTTATGATGATCTTTTTTCCCAGATCTTTTAGCTGTGCCTAAACACCCTTATGCTGCGATGGAGAACTGGGGACTGAGCGTGTTTGTCGAGCAGAAGATATTACTGGATCCAGGAGTCTCATCAATTTCATATTTGATGGATGTCACTATGGTTATCGTACATGAAATATGCCACCAGGTATGATCACTTCCATTCTTTTTCTTTTTGTTAATAGTTTATTGACTTTTAAACAGAATAAAAATGACTTCCATGATGCAAGCACCATGCACAGTTCGTAACAGATCTGCTGAAAAGCATGCACCTTTGACTGACCTGTTACATACAGGTTTTGAACCTGGATTATCATTTAGATTGCAAACATCATGCAATAGTAGGATCAATGTAAAAAGAGAAAAAACAATAAAGAATATTTCAAGCTACTTACTCTTAAAAAAGAAAGCAAAGACTTGGTATACAGCAGCCAGCAATGCATATTCGGCATGCATTGATTGTGTTTTAACAAGAGTTTTATCATATAAAGCCAGATGAGATATACCCCATTGAAGTACTCCTACACAGAATCATCTACTGTACATTTAGTTGTTCGCTTGTTTGTGTTGTCATTTACTTCCTTTTAAAAAGACAGAGCTGTGTGTTAACCAAGAAACACAAAGGCGTTTCCCTCTGAGGAAGTAGAGGTACTTGTTGGTTCAGCAATTTTCATTTTAATACAATATTTCAGCTGGGATAATCAATGTTTCAGCACCTTAATGGCACCTAACAGCTATGGGGCGTATTAACAAAGCATTGTACTCCAGTCTGTGTTTAGAAAGGCAAAACAAACCAGAACCAGATAACTCAGTAGCTTAATTTATGGTCTCTGAAGAACGCTTAATTTCTTGTTTTGTAATATTAGATAGATTTTTACATCTTCAGAAACAGGAGGTAATTACATACTGGAGAAGACTCCCTTGTGGATAGGTCCCAACAGTGTGTATCTAGTATAAATTGGTTAGTGTATTGTAAGGTTCCATTGCTTCTGTTTTAAACTGAACATGGCTAAGATACCATGCTGAGTTTTCAGTGCAATGTGTGTCCAGTATAGCACCATTTTTGACCAAGTCTTTCACCTGGCTCGTGCCTCACCCAAATATTTTCCATTCACCATTTAGAACTCTGGTCCTCAACAACCAGTGTGGCTGTTCCATTTGAAATCCCCCCATGATTATGGCGTCACTTTTCTTGCATGCATTTGTAATGTTGCTGTTTTAAAAAATTATGCTATAGTTTTAGCAGCTATGCACACAATGAAATAGCGCAACAACATTTGTATTATTGCAAATCACAAGTTCCCTTTTCCCATGACCAAGTACACCAGTTATTCATGTACCTCCTACAGTATTAGTCACATACAGAAATATATGAAGAAAAAAATGTATCACTTTTTTGTGCCATTGATTGAGCTCCTTCCTGTGGCCAAAAAAGCACATGAAAGAAAAAAAAAGAAAAACCTTTTGTTGTCTTGGCCTGGGTTGAATGCAGAGAGTTAAGCTGATAGATTTCCATTCTACTTGCATTTCCCCTCATGCATGAGTGGGTTTGATCTCTTGTATTGAGGGTAGGAGACAGGAAAATAAAGTTTAGTAAAAAATAGAAAAGTGCGTGGCCTTGCTTTAGGAGTAACTGGACATCTGGTGATGCCTGGAACTCTCTCACTCATTGTTCTACTTATAAATGTATAAATATTAAACACAGAGATAGTAGTGCAAGCCATTTGGATTTCACCATGCCTTTAAACATTATCTTAAAAAATAACAACTTTTTTTACATACGTAAGGATGCATCCTGATCTAGATATTGTCACTGCTGTATTATTGAATTGTGGTTTGTCACACTTGAGAATTATTGTATTTCTTGTTCTTATTGTATGACTTATATTGTAACACTTGAATGTATTTGTATTTGCTTGCGATTGTAAGTCGCCCTGGATAAGGGCGTCTGCTAAGAAATAAATAATAATAAATAAATAATAGATATTCAAAAGCATTCTGATAATGCAGACAACCTTTTTACTCCAAAATATCACAGAATAATTACTGTAAACAGAGTTTCCCTGGGGTCTGATCAAAGACAACAATGTGTTTTATCAATCAGCAGCATTTAAGTCAAGGGAGTCTTTGTGATGTTCATTTCTCACCCTCGGGAACTTAGTTACACAGTGCCTGTAGTTTATTTCAGCCCATAACTGAATGAGACTGCACAGTAAATCACCCTTAGGAAGTCATTGTCTGGTCTCGTCCAAGTATTCGTATGTCAAATAAAATGTCTTTGCGTACAAATCTTTGTGCTTCATGGCAAACAACCAGTTTTTAGATGTGAGGAGTTTCCCAATGTGATGTGAGTGAAGTCTTGGGCTTGGCTACATTGCCTGCTGAGCCTGCTATCAGTTATTTGTGGATGTCTGAACTTTCACACTTCTACTAATTTGGTATTGGCTTTGTTCACAGTTTGATCAATAAAAGTGGAAAAAACAGAAGTGAAGAACTAACCGCAGAAATAGCAAGCCAGCCACCTGTCTACCCAGCTCCCAGTGAAGTCTTGAAATATAAAACTCAGCCTCTCAAAGACAATAAATACAACGTTATATACAGTGTGGTGAGATGGAAACCATGCAGAAGTAACTCACCTAGAGATAGAACCACAATAATTAGCTGTAAAGCATGTGTATACCAAGTTCACAGACACACTGCTGCACGGAGTAATACGTGCTCAGATTAGCATCTCAGAACTCTGTTTTTCATATACATATTAAAGTAAACAGCAAACAAAATGATCCTAATTCACCAAACTTAAAGTTTTTTTTTTTTTATCAACATTTTAACACAGTATGTTAACCCTATTTTTTATTTTAGTTTTTTTTTAAAAAAAATTTGACTGTACTGTACTAACTGTACTATAGCCCACTGATTTCAAACTCCTCCACAACACTACAACTTACCAGAGAAGTCAGAAACCAACATATGGGGCCTGAATCAATTAGTCATCCCAAGTGGAAAACAACCTACAAGATAAATGTAGAGTTTTAGATCATTGGATCAGTGACAAAGTGCAAAGAAACCCTGAAAAGAACAACAGTGAAAAAAATCTGCTCTGGCATACCAGCAACCATGCTGGCACCTTGCACCAATTTAAAATCAAGAGACGGGCGATCAGTGTATACCTTCCTCAGCTGTAATCATTATATATTGTTTTCTAGTCCAGTCTGGATTCAGCCTCTGCTCAGTTGTTGCATTGGCTTGGTGTGTGGATGGTACTGTTTCCTGGCATTCTGTGGAACCAGCTTCTTCTCCAACCAGCTGGCTGTCTGTGCCCACCAAAGTCGGCTTTGCAACACAGGAGCCTTTGGCTGTACCTTGTAGCTCCATTAAATGATAATGTCGTAGAAGTAGGAAAAAGAGAGAAGATCCTTGCATTCTCAATTATGTGCTCATAGAGAAATGTCCCTACAGGCTCAGAGGCAGACTCTGTCCACACTTCAACAATAAACACAATGAACCAAGACATACAGTGTCAAGAAAGGGAATATATATATATATATATAAAAAGTAAGAATGCTTTCAAAAATAGGCATGTTAATAGTTTATATTTATCAATTAACAAAATGCAAAGTGAGTGAACAGAAGAAAAATCTACATCAAATCAATATTTGGTGTGACCACCCTTTGCCTTTAAAACAGCATCAATTCTTCTAGGTACACTTCCACACAGTTTTTGAAGGAACTCGGCAGGTAGGTTGGCCCAAACATCTTGGAGAACTAACCACAGTTCTTCTGTGGATTTAGGCAGCCTCAGTTGCTTCTCTCTCTTCATGTAATCCCAGACAGACTCGATGATGTTGAGATCAGGGCTCTGTGGGGGCCATACCATCACTTCCAGGACTCCTTGTTCTTCTTTATGCTGAAGATAGTTCTTAATGACTTTCGCTGTATGTTTGGGGTCGTTGTCATGCTGCAGAATAAATTTGGGGCCAATCAGATGCCTCCCTGATAGTATTGCATGATGGATAAGTATCTGCCTGTACTTCTCAGCATTGAGGAGACCATTAATTCTGACCAAATCCCCAACTCCATTTGCAGAAATGCAGCCCCAAACTTGCAAGGAACCTCCACCATGCTTCACTGTTGCCTGCAGACACTCATTCGTGTACCGCTGTCCAGCCCTTCGGCGAACAAACTGCCTTCTGCTACAGCTAAATATTTCAAATTTTGACTCATCAGTCCAGAGCACCTGCTGCCATTTTTCTGCACCCCAGTTCCTGTGTTTTCGTGCATAGTTGAGTCGCTTGGCCTTGTTTCCACGTCGGAGGTATGGCTTTTTGGCCGCAAGTCTTCCATGAAGGCCACTTCTGACCAGACTTCTCCGGACAGTAGATGGGTGTACCAGGGTCCCACTGTTTTCTGCCAATTCTGAGCTGATGGCACTGCTGGACATCTTCCGATTGCGAAGGGAACTAAGCATGATGTGTCTTTCATCTGCTGCAGTAAGTTTCCTTGGCCGACCACTGCGTCTACGGTCCTCAACATTGCCCGTTTCTTTGTGCTTCTTCAAAAGAGCTTGGACAGCACATCTGGAAACCCCTGTCTGCCTTGAAATTTCTGCCTGGGAGAGACCTTGCTGATGCAGTATAACTACCTTGTATCTTGTTGCTGTGCTCAGTCTTGCCATGGTGTATGACTTTTGACAGTAAACTGTCTTCAGCAACCTCACCTTGTTAGCTGAGTTTGGCTGTTCCTCACCCAGTTTTATTTCTCCTACACAGCTGTTTCTGTTTCAGTTAATGATTGTGTTTCAACCTACATATTGAATTGATGATCATTAGCACCTGTTTGGTATAATTGTTTAATCATACACCTGACTATATGCCTACAAAATCCCTGACTTTGTGCAAGTGTACCTAGAAGAATTGATGTTGTTTTGAAGGCAAAGGGTGGTCACACCAAATATGGATTTGATTTAGATTTTTCACTCACTTTGCATTTAGTTAATTGATAAATATAATCTATTAACATGTCTATTTTTGAAAGCATTCTTACTTTACAGCATTTTTTCACACCTGCCTAAAACTTTTGCACAGTACTGTATATATATATATATATATATATATATATATATATATATATATATATATATATATATATAGCTAACATATATAACAGAAAAGTTGTACACCTGTAGTCTTATACACATACATGTAGCCTAATGGGGATGGGATATGGGGGGGGGGGTGTCTCCTGATTACTTTGGTTACAAAGATTTAAACCTTTAAATGAGTTCAATGAGTCAAAAGTATAAGAAAGTTAACTGAATCTGTAACACCTGCAGTCACAAGTGATTCTCAGTATAGTTATCTGTTAATACCTTCTGTTCAGTAGCGCCCCATGATTAAATGGCAGCAGTGTTCTGTCAGGTCAGAATTGAGGTGTACTGGCAGAGAATAGCTCTTATTCATCTCTTTCCACAAGCATTCACAAACGGCATTACAATACTGCCATGCCGGAGAGACCTTTCTATAAAACAGTGACACAGTTGAATACATACTGACATTTTATAATCAACTTGCGAAGAGCTCCACTAAACAAAGCTGATTCTGCTTTGGGGACTATTAGATGAAGCTGACTTTAACATGAAACATTTTATTGGAATCACTGTACTGTTGATGGAGCACACACAGCAAAGAATGTGGAGTTTATTGCAAAAGCAGCTGCATATACTCAGTAAAACAATAATTCAATCATGCTGCACTCCAGTCGATCTGCTGAAAGGTTTTAAAAAGACTTGCAAATGGTTTGACTTTTATGAATTGGTGTTTAATTATAATGGAATAACAGCCTCTGTTTTGTAATAGCTTTGCTAAATTAATCATAGTGTCAATTGAAACAAAAAAAACAAACACTTCTCTATATTTCTCTAGCTTCCAATGCATATTCATTATTTGTATAATTTTGTTAATTCTTTATGTAAATAGACTGGATATTCAAAATCATATGACAACGAAATGAAAATAAATAAAAAATAAACTGAAATTCCATTGGGATTTATCACAGTAAATGCCACTCTTTTTAAAGTGAAGACTCCACATGGGGCAGATTATTTCGTCTTGTAACTTCTGCTGTTCCGGTCTGACCACATCTCATCTGGGTTGACTCACTTATTAGCCTCTGATTTCAGATTAGCCATTTACATTCTCTGACAAGTGCAGATATTAGGGGTGACTAATTAAGTCCCAGCTGGAACCACAACCCAGTAGCAAGGATTGGAAACTTCAAAGGTGCTCTTGCATTCAATATCCTTAATATTGTCTTGCAGAGAGGTCTTAACAGTAAATAAACCAAGGCATGCTTAGGAGAGTGCACAGAAGGCACTTGGAACAAAGTCGTATTTTCATTTCAAACGTATGGAGGTATTTAATTGATCCTGCTGTTCAAGTTGCATATCTACAGTATACAGACCAACCTCTTTCCACATTCATGTGTTTAAAGTTGTGGTAATCAAACTTGTAAAACCCAATTTTCAGAGTATACATTAGCTTCAGTTCCCTTTTTTACAGTTTTCTTCAATTTATTCAACTTTGAAGCTTCTCTGAAGGTATCACGCTGTACAGAGTAGCCCTGTCCTACATAACAGTCTACATGTAATCACAAAAGTTAGTTACACAAAAAATGTATTACAAAAAATCAAAAACTTTCAGAGGTTAATCATGTTAATGTTACTTAAACAGGTCACCTGCTGAATGTGCTTGATGTTTAAATGTAGTGTTGCACTGATCTAGGTGCATTGTTAGTGCATTCAGTGTCTTTACATTTTCTCAAACCATTAAAGATGTTTGAACACATAATAAATGTTACAGGGCTAGTTTTACAAGCTAACAAGTATCCTGTTTTGTCATACTGGTGTTTGTTTTTGATGGTTGATCATTTTTACAGGACATGTCATCCTTAGAATACCCACCAATAATTCCAACTACAGACATAGAAGTAGAGCTGCTGTTCGTCATGCCTACTTTCATAAATGTACACATATTAAAGAGTTTCTAAATCCGGAATGAGATCAGGAGGAATGGTAATCTTTCTGCTGTGTATCAACGGGGGGCCAAGCACAACACTGCTGGGAATGCTTACTGAAAAAACAAAAAGCTGTAAAAGAAAGAAAAAACAAGCCAGCATTATGGTGATTAAAATACTATTTCTATATACTGTATGTATTTGTTAGGCTAAACACAACAACCGTAAACCTAGAGTCACATTTATT
The DNA here is from genome assembly GCF_902713425.1 of Acipenser ruthenus. Classification (NCBI taxonomy): domain Eukaryota; kingdom Metazoa; phylum Chordata; class Actinopteri; order Acipenseriformes; family Acipenseridae; genus Acipenser; species Acipenser ruthenus. Next base: position 4,619,331 of record NC_081202.1, read on the forward strand.
TTTTCCTTCATGCCTGAATCAGAAGGATGGGACTGAACTCTACAGGTTCAGCATACAGATCAGAATTTACAGTCCAACTATTATACATTTTAACAGTTTATATATACAGACGTGCTCAAATTTGTTGGTACCCCTCCACAAAAAACGAAGAATGCACAATTTTCTCTGAAATAACTTGAAACTGACAAAAGTAATTGGCATCCACCATTGTTTATTCCATATTTAATAGAAATCAGACTTTGCTTTTGATTTTTTATTCAACATAATATTGTAAATAAGAAAACAAATGAAAATGGCATGGACAAAAATGATGGGACCGCTAACCTAATATTTTGTTGCACAACCTTTAGAGGCAATCACTGCAATCAAACGTTTTCTGTAGCTCTCAATGAGACTTCTGCACCTGTTAACAGGTAGTTTGGCCCACTCTTCCTGAGCAAACTGCTCCAGCTGTCTCAGGTTTGATGGGTGCCTTCTCCAGACTGCAAGTTTCAGCTCTTTCCATAGATGTTCGATAGGATTCAGATCAGGACTCATAGAAGGCCACTTCAGAATAGTCCAATGTTTTGTTCTTATCCATTCTTGGGTGCTTTTAGCTGTGTGTTTTGGGTCATTATCCTGTTGGAGGACCCATGACCTGCGACTGAGACAGAGCTTTCGGACACTGGGCAGTACGTTTCGCTCCAGAATGCCTTGATAGTCTTGAGAATTCATTGTGCCCTGCACAGATTCAAGGCACCCTGTGCCAGGCGCAGCAAAGCAGCCCCAAAACATAACCGAGCCTCCTCCATGTTTCACTGTAGGTATGGTGTTCTTTTCTTTGAAAGCTTCATTTTTTCGTCTGTGAACATAGAGCTGATGTGACTTGCCAAAAAGCTCCAGTTTTGACTCATCTGTCCAAAGGACATTCTCCCAGAAGGATTGTGGCTTGTCAATATGCATTTTAGCAAATTCCAGTCTGGCTTTTTTATGTTTTTCTTTCAAAAGTGGAGTCCTCCTGGGTCTTCTTCCATGGAGCCCACTTTCACTCAAAAAGCGACGGATGGTGCGATCAGAAACTGACGTACCTTCACCTTGGAGTTCAGCTTGTATCTCTTTGGCAGTTATCCTTGGTTCTTTTTCTACCATTTGCACTATCCTTCTGTTCACTCTGGGGTCGATTTTTCCTCTTGCGGCCGCGCCCAGGGAGGTTGGCTACAGTTCCATGGACCTTAAACTTCTTAATAATATTTGCAACTGTTGTCACAGGAACATCAAGCTGCTTGGAGATGGTCTTGTAGCCTTTACCTTTACCATACTTGTCTATTATTTTCTTTTTTTACAACTCTCTCCTTTGCTTTCTCTGGTCCATGTTCAGTGTGGTGCACACAATGATACCAAACAGCACAGTGACTACTTTTCTCCATTTAAATAGGCTGAATGACTGATTACAAGATTGGAGACATGTGTGATACTAATTAAAGAAACTAATTAGTTTGAAATATCACTATAATCCAATTATTTATTATCTTTTCTAAGGGGTACCAACAAATGTGTCCAGGCCATTTTAGAATATCTTTATAGAATAAGCAATAATTCATCTCTTTTCACAACTTCTTTGCTTTATTCTATGACATACCAAAGGCATGCAAGTGTACATGATAAAATAGCTTTTAATTTCATCACTTTTCAGGAGGAATGAAGCATTATTTCAATGAGCTATAAGGGTACCAACAAATTTGAGCACGTCTGTACATGATATAAAAGAGTGACTGATGCTAAGGGCATTTAGGAAATGTTTGGAAGATCTGGCTCTCTTTGAATGTCACGCTAGGTTATCTGTAGGCTTGCTACTATTTGATTTTTATTTTTTTGCCAAATCGACGATTAATATCGACGTTTATTTTAGAAAGAATTTACCGATTTTTTCCGATGTTTATTTTTCCATTCAGGCAGAGAATCGGTGAAATCGACCTTTATGCTTTAAAAAAAAAAATTATGCCATTGAGAAATGTCTCATTTAGCGAAACCCCTTTATCATATTCAACATGCAACAAAACCATGGTTACCAACATTCTAACTGAAATAACGTTTTGTCGCAGCGGAGCCTACATTTAAAAATGGTCTCAAATAAATCGTAGTAAACGCAGCATATAAAAAAATATGCACAGAACAAAACATTAGATAGTTGAACAGAACTAAGTTATTATTCGGAGTCTGAGCTCCCCCTATCCTGCTTCAGCACAGCCGGACACAGAGTCACAGGCAAGGCAGACGGGCCCGCTAAGTCCTGCCGCGGAGACTTCAGCCGTCGGGCAGGGTATTCTGCACAATATTCATTAAGTGTTTTTCTCTTGCGCCCCATTTTCAAATCAAACTAGTAACTGTCAACGTATACCTATAGCAAAAGCTTACCTGCACCTTAACCTGCTAATTTCAAAGTAGGCGCTTTGAATGACAGGCGCTGTAGCTGGCAAATGAGAGCATTCTAGCACTGCTTCAGTCAACGAGATCTGTCAGAATCGGGTGAAACTACAGTGCTAATGGACCACTGAGATGACTGACAGCGACCCTCAGGCATTCAGGGTGGAATGGAGACAGGACAGACAGCAAGTATAAAAACTACACAAACTAGAGATGATTTCTAAATGATTATTTTTGGTAAGAAAATAAAAAATAGTGAGTGGTTTTACGACATTTATCGTTTATCAATTTATTTCAGTCGAACTGATATTTTTTGGGAATTCGACATTTAACGAGCTTTACCAATTAATATCGAAAAGTAGCAAGCCTAGTTATCTGATATACAGGTTTGTCTTGGAGCATTAATAGATGGCTATGGCCAAAGATCCGTTACCAGCAACTGTGATAGTTTATTTCCTTACAGTTTGTGATAAAGAAGATAATTACTATATTAGGGGAATTTAAGTAGGCAAACTTGTCCGCTCATCAAAACTGCAGCAAGAACCGACACCACTTTGCAATTGTCACTGATGAATGAAGATCCACCTTTTGTAAAGAGCTCAAAGTTCATTTGCAGCCCCAAAGAAGGGATGTAATCAACTGATATAAACACCAGTGGAGATAAATGCCTTCCCAAGTTTGACCATGTCTGTCAACCTGCCGATGCACAGAATGTACAGCTGTACAACGTTAGTGGTCATTTTTCAAACTACCAAACCACAGAACGATTGAAAAAATATAAATTATGATACAGAACAGGAACGAGATGAAACTTTATGAAAATAAAACAAAGTATACCTGTATAGACTGGTATGTTTCAGGTCCTTGGTAATTAAAAGACTCAACCTTCTTTCTTCTCTCCCTAGTGGTTTGGGGACCTGGTGACACCAGTGTGGTGGGAGGATGTTTGGTTAAAAGAGGGATTTGCCCATTTCTTTGAATTCTTGGGTGCAGACTTCCTCTTCCCAGACTGGCACATGGTAAGTTACCTAACTCCAATATATCAGATTAACTCAAATGAATTTTAGTTTGCCTTTCCGCAGTACTCCTGTCTGTTCTATTTCTGGGATTGCCGAGAGGTATCAGCTGGTGCACTTGTAAGCATCAGCTGTCCAGCAAAGCGTATCTGTTGAATCATTTAAGTGTAAAATATACTGTCAGTGTTCCACATGTATATGCAGAGGAGTTAAAGAAACAAGCCTTGTGTATTTATCAGCATTTCATTTGAATTACTTTATGAAAAAAAAAGAAAAAAAAAACAAATTGAACAATAAAAAAGTATGTATAATAATTGTCAATAATGAGCTCTTGGTGACTGACATTCCATGTTCACCATTGTTTTTGTCAACCTGCTTTTGACTGTGTTGTCTACTAGTGGTTGGTGCAAATGGATAACAAAAACATTCAGTGCTAAATTAATCTGGGCCAAGTCCAGTACTTTTGCCGACGAGGTTCATTAAAAAGTGGCCCAAAGCAGCCACTGAGACACATTAAGTGAATTCACCAGATCAAAACCATATCCTGTCTGGATTCTGTTAAATGAAACAAACAGTTGTTAAGAACGGTGCCTGTTTTGTAGACGATGCTGTACTGCTTCAAACACGACAACATACTGTGTGGGACAGATTTACCAAGGCCTCTGCTCAAAACTGCAGTTTTTTTGGCAAGGCAAATTAAACTGCAAATATTACAACACATGACAAACACCTTCAGCAAACATTCAAGTCCTGAAATAAACTTTTTTGCAAACATTTACAGTTTTATTTATGTCGGTGCAAATTACATTTTGGTTTAAAGACCTTGGTAAATACGGACAATTGTTTTCTGCACTACCAACTTACCAGTCGTGCACAACGATAATGAAACAACAAGGAGCGTAGGCTTGGGATTTGAAAGGGCATTACATGTCTGTGGCAGATCTTGTGACACAACAAATTAGCATTGCCCGAGGACAAATATCTACAGATCTAAATCCAAGCTTTCTTGTTACGTGTTCTTGGAATAGCTTGCTTTTGTGGAGGACTAAATATGGCCAGAATTGCACCTGATCACCATAGTATCATACAGCCAAGTGTAGAGCATCTAACTAGACAGTATTTTAACTCTGTGTTCCAAGTCCTGTACATTATTTACTACTTCTTGTATTTCCTAAGTCTATTTAGGGCAGCAGTGTGGAGTAGTGGTTAGGGCTCTGGACTCTTGACCAGAGGGGTGTGGGTTCAATCCCCAGTGGAGGACACTGCTGTTGTACCCTTGAGCAAGGTACTTTACCTAGATTGCTCCAGTAAAAACCCAGCTGTATAAATGGGTAATTGTATGTAAAAATAATGTGATATCTGTATCATGTGAAATAAGGTATAATGTGATTCTTGTAACAATTGTAAGTCACCCTGGATAAGGGCGTCTGCTAAGAAATAAATAATAATAATAATAATATTTACTCTAAATTTGTCACAAATTGTCATTCCATTTATACATACTGGAACAGTCAAAACAGTTAGTTCTGCAACGTTAGACACGATAGTATAGAGTGGATAGCTTGATTTTATTCCTGATCCTTATTCATATATGGGTTTTTTTGGGCAGAGCTCCCAGTAATTGCTGTGGTTAGTTTCACATGCATGACCTTCTGCGGTCAAGCTCAGTGTGATGCTTAATCTATACATAGCCCAATTCACTGCTGGGTAGAGCTGTCTGCTTTTATGCCCTCTGACCTTTACTGCATAGTGAGCTCTCTAAAACCTGTATTTCATACAGTTTGGATTACAGGACATGAATAGCAATGTCATTACCTTGTAATAACCATGTAATTACCATTATATTCTGTCCGTACACAGTACATGCTGTATAATTACTTGGAAATGTCTTTGTGAACAATATTTTGTTACTTAATGTGATTACTAGTAAAGCCATGATGAAGACCATTTATACATGCAGTTACCGTGTTATAGCATGAACTATTAGTAGCTACCCAGTTATTACAATAGAATTACATATTTATGTATGCCCACTAACATAAAGTGCTAGCCATATTATTTTGTTTAAAATACCCTTGGCGTGTATATGTAAGGGACCAATGATGTTTCCTTATCCTGAAACACAGCTCAATCTTTGCCAGGACCCGGTCTTACTCTGCTGCTATTGTCAGCTGTCAGAATTTCTGTGCAGTTATCAGGGCTCTTTTTAACTCCAGGAATTACCACCTAAAGTAAGATTCTTAGCAGTCTAAGCAAACCTAACCAGCAGATGCACTCTAGTAATAATAATAGTACCACGACTACGGAATTGGCTGCTACAACTTCTACTACTAATGCAACATAATGAGGATGAGGATGATGATGACGGAATTGACTACTACAACTTCTACTAATGCAACATAATGAGGATGAAGATGATGATGACAGAATTGACTACTACAACTTCTACTACTAATAAAACATAATGAGGATGAGGATGATGATAATGATGACGATGATGGTGATGATGATTATGATGATGATGATGGAATTGACTACTACAACTACTACTGCTAATACAGCTTAATGAGGATGATGATGATGACGATGATGATGATGATGATGATGATGATGACGGAATTAACTACTACAACTTCTACTACTAATTAAAAATAATGAGGGTGAGGATGACGATGACGATGATGATGAGATTTTTACAGAAAAAAGTAAAATATGAAAAGGAATTATGGTGATTAAAATACTATTTATTTAATAGTAAAAATTAAGGAATTAATTTTAGGTGGACCTAAAACGCATTTATATGATAAAAAAAAATGAAAAGAAAAGAAAAATAAAATGTACCCCGGAACTGTTTTGCAGTCCTTTTTTCTCATTATTTTCAAAACATAAATTAATTACCAGGCATGACTAATCACATTCTCCTAATAAATGTTAATTAAAGTACACCCATTCAAGTGTTCCAGATTCGTCGAAAAAGTGGGTATGTGAATCACTCTCATTTTTCAGTCCTTCAAACAAAGTACACCTTAGTCTTTTCCACCTTAATTAAGTGATAATTAGTTTGTAGGCCTCGTTGTTTGTTATAATTCAGAGTGTTTATCTCTGAGTTCACTGTACTTAAAAACAAATCATGCTATTATACACCATTACTTTATAGAAAAATGCCTTAAAACATAATGTTTTACTTTCTTCAGCTTTTTATTTTCTCATACTTGATTAAATCTTAACAGTGTTGCTTTTCACTTCGCTCCATATACGCCATTTACTGGTGCAGGCTCAATTCATTGGTGGATAGTCACTATGGAAGAACAGTTCAAAGAAGGACCAGGCTGAAAGCTCTAAAGTCCAGTCATTCACCACGTCAACCAGAACAGTGTTATAGTAAATCACAGGAAAACAAGGTACAGTCAGGTAAATGCAGAGCATATGCATTGGAAAAGCTTATGGAAAACTGTAAAATGAACATGCAATGATCAACCTCATTGATCACCTCGGTCAATCAGGTAGTGTGTAGAGCTGTCATTGTCCCACAAGTAGATGACCTTTTAAAACACACTTTCAAATAGCAACTCAAATTATCAGTAGTCTGAATGATGCGATCCATGCCTTCATACACATATGTCACAGTGATGGCCAGAGTGGTGTGTGGGTGGTGACGTCAGGTTCAGGAAGCAGCAGTCAAAACAAAGGTACAGACCTGAATAGGCCACAGCCGTATATTTATTAAATTAAATAACAAAAACACTATTATAAAAACACAAAAGGAAAGGGCACGTTGGCCAAACAAATAAACACGGAACAGATAATGAAACAAGTATATTTAAATATAGAAATGTTTTTATCGTTCTCTTCTACCTCACGTACAGTGGCTCTCAAAAGTATTCACCCCCCTTGGACTTTTCTACATTTTATTGTGTTACAACATGGGATCAAAATGGATTTAATTAGGAGTTTTTGCCACTGATCAACACAAAAAAAGTCCATAATGTCAAAGTGAAAAATAAAATCTACAAATTGTTCTAAATTAATTACAAATATAAAACAGAAAATAATTGATTGCATAAGTATTCACCCCCTTTGCTATGACACACCTTAATAAACTCTGGTGCAACCAATTGTCTTTAGAAGTCACATAATTAGTTGAATGGAGTCCACCTGTGTGCAATTAAGGTGTTTCACACGATTTCAGGTTAAATACACCTGTCTCTGGGAGGTCCCACAGTTGGTTAGTACATTTCCTAACAAAAACTACATCATGGAGACGAAGGAACATTCAAAGCAAATCCGGAATAAGGTTCTTCAAAAGCACCAATCAGTGGTAGGATATAAGAACATTTCTAAGGCATTGAATATCCCCCGGAGCACAGTAAAGTCCATTATTAAGAAATTGAGAGAATATGGCACAACTGTGAATCTGTCTAGAACAGGCTGTCCTCAAAAACTGAGTATCCGGGCGAGAAAGGCATGAGTCAAGGAGGCCACCAAGAGGCCTATGGCAATTCTAAAGGAGTTACAGTCTTCCACGGCTGAGCTGGGAGACACTGTGCATACGGCAACAATAGCCCAGAAGGCATGTGGGAGACTCTGAGACCAAGTGGAAGAAGATTCTATGGTCTGATAAGACCAAAATGGAGCTTTTTGCCCTCAACGCTAAGCGCTGTGTTTGGCGCAAGCCTAACACCGCACATCATCCTGAGAACGCCATCCGTACCGTGAAGCATGGTGGTGGCAGCATCATGCTATGGGGATGCTTCTCTGCGTCAGGGCCTGGAAAGCTTGTGAAGATAGAGGGCAAAATGGATGCAGCAAAGTAGAAGACTCATCTTCCAGCAGGACAATGACCCCAAACATACAGCCAAAGCCACACTGGAGTGGCTTAAAAACAAAAAGGGCAATGTCCTGGAGTGGCCCAGTCAAAGCCCAGACCTCAATCCAATTGAGAATATGTGGAGAGAGTTGAGAATTGCTGTTCACCAAAGGTTCCCATCCAACTTGACGGAGCTTGAAAAATTTTGCAAAGAAGAATGGGCAAAAATTGCAGTGTCCAGATGTGCAAAGCTGGTAGAGACTTATCCAAATAGACTCATGGCTGTAATTGCTGCCAAAGGTGCCTCTACCAAATATTGACTCAAGGGGGTGAATACTTATGCAATCAATTATTTTTTGTTTTGTATTTGTAATTAATTTAGAACAATTTGTAGATTTTATTTTTCACTTTGACATTATGGACTTTTTTTGTGTTGATCAGTGGCAAAAACTCCTAATTAAATCAATTTTGATCCAATGTTGTAACACAATAAAATGTGGAAAAGTCCAAGGGGGGTGAATACTTTTGAGAGCCACTGTATATCTCCGCCTCCGATACTCTCTCCCCATAATGAGCCGAGAGTGGGTCCTTTTATATTTTCCAGCCACATTCCCACGAAAGTTTTTAGGGATGGGGTATTAGCCCCATCCACACTGACTATACATGATTTTGCCGGTCTCAAATAAAAATGACGGATGGCTTTGTCTTCCCACATACAAATACATTATACACATAGGAGGCTGTGTGGTCCAGTGGTTAAAGAAAAGGGCTTGTAAGCAGGAGGTCCCCGGTTCAAATCCCACCTCAGCCACTGACTCGTTGTGTGACCCTGAGCAAGTCACTTAACCTCCTTGTGCTCCGTCTTTCGGGTGAGATGTAATTGTAAGTGACTCTGCATTTGATACATGGTTCACACACCCTAGTCTCTGTAAGTCGCCTTGGATAAAGGCATCTGCTAAATAATAATAATAAATAATACACAAATATATAAATAATAATAATACAAATATTATATCAATAATATATACATAAATATGCACAAGGGGTGGGCACCCTGTCACAACATAAAACAAAGGTTTTTGGTTTCTCCACAGTAATCGATAACCTGTAGATCATTTACTTTCATTCGGGACACCTAACTGTAGCCACTATCACTTATCTAGCAGGTAATTAGAGCAGTGTCAGACTTTAAGACTTACATTTACAATGTGAAACTTTTTAATAGCACGTACCATATTATTATTCCAAATGGATTTGTTTTCTTATAGAAATTGCATATTTAGACTAATAAAAAAGATGATACCCTAAAATGATGTCTTTGAATAATGTAATAATCAGGCTCCATTACAAGCTAATGATAGCTCTGTAAAACACAAATTGCCATAAACTCATTAAAAAAAACAAAAAAACAATCAAAGAGACAAAAGAATCTGTTGTTAATGGTGACCTGGCTTTGCAGAGGAGCAGGTACAATAGGAAGATAATTATAATAAAGCAATCGTGCACGACTGATGTCTTGAGTAAAACATGCATGAGCTTCGTAAACAATTAGACTGATTCAAATATTCATGGTATACTTTGTGTTGGTATGACTTTTACTTTTCAGTGAGTGTCTGCAATTATAATTCACAGCTAATCACACGCAGGTGGCATTCATTCATAATTGGAGCCAGGTGAATCTCGTCCTGGTTCCCTCCTGTGGTATTCTGGGGGATGTAGTCCCTCAGCCCCTCCTGGACTACATTTTTCTCTCCTCTTTCCCCTGCCACAGTATGTATGTATGTATATATTTATTTATTTTTTTTAAAAAACCTTCCCTAGGAAGACCTCTTGAGAAGCACAGTGTCATTTTCAAGAGTGCCCTGGGAAATGGACAGGGCTGGCTGCAACTAGACATCATTGAAATGGAATACCATATTAAGACAATACCACAGTACAACATCTCATTAGCATTTCAATAGAACTGGAAACAATTCCATAAATGTCTTCCAACTAATTTTATTCATCGAAGTCCAGAGGCTCGGTAAAAGGCTGTATAACTGGAGGTAAAGAATTCTGCAAAGATAATGGAAAGCAGGTCTTTCTCAGACCATCTTGATTGAGAGATGCCAAGATGCTGCCTTGGGTCTGCAGCCTGGAAAGAGGCTGGCTGGACTGATAAACAGATCCTTTACCTTGCAGACCTTTAAAACCCACAATGTACCAAAGGAATGATGTCATGCCAGAAAGGTCTACCCAGTTGTAAAGGAGGTAATGAAGTTTGAAGATATCCCGCTGAAGAATGACTGTTTTCCTTTACAATATTTACAAGTGTACTGCTGGTATGCTGTGTAGCGCCCCTTTAATCACTTGTCTGTAGGATGATTAGTTTGATCAGCTAGGCATGTATAGTGTGATTAATGCAATTTTTATACCTGAGGAAGACATTAGGCCTAAATATGCTGCCTGTAATCAGCTTACAAGACTGCTGTAACATAAGCTTATCGGTCGGTATTAAAAAGAGACATTTTAACATGTCATACCATGGATACATTTATCTAGTTGTTCTAAAAGGTCTGACCTGCAAGCTCAAATCAAATTTAGAACTCACAATTGTTAGCTGCTCAGCTCTTATCGTGAATGCAAGTCACTACTGTGAATTATAAACAGTTGCGGGAAAGAAGAGATGGCTACATTTATGTTCAAGGCCCTCCGGGATTAAGGTCGCCTAACAGGTGACAAACATGCAGGCAACTGACTGTATAAGATTTAGCTTAAGCCTTCATCACAGCATTTGTGTGTTCATGCTTTTGAATTCTGGCACTCAGGGTCTCAGTGGAAAAGAGGTTTCATGCATCTTCAAACACCGAGAGCTAAAAATCTAACTACATGATGCACACATTGTGGTTGTCTACTTCTGTAATTTTCCCCAGACGGTGCAAACTGGCATTCTTTTTTTTGACACTTTTGAAAAATTAATTTTCACAGCAAATGAGCCGTTAATATCCCTTAAGGATGCCGAAGCTCACGCTCCCGTTTCTCAGATTTATTTGAGGATAACAAGGCTGGCGGGGTCATAGCATTACTGTGTGGGACAGGGTTTCAAGCTGCTGAGGGAGGCACTTTCTAATACACTGGCTTCTCATTGTCATACCTGAGACAGTGCTAATTGCTTAGTCCTGAGAAATCCTAGGCCTATGCATTCAGTGTAATTTGGTAACGGCACACAAGGACAGATGGGACCATCTCTTCCATAGTTTGGCATTTCTACAGGCATTACAGGCATAACAACAGAGAGCAATCATTTTGGACATTAAGCAGACAATTGATATTTATAAATACTGTATGTGATGGACTGACCTGAGTGTGTTGTTATGTGTGTTGTGCTTGTAAACTGAGGTGTGTATGTGCTCTGTTCCCACAGGTTTCAAAGAACCCATTTCTCTGTAGTATACTGCAGAATGTGTTTACCAGGCTTAATCGCATTGTTTAGAAACAATCGCATTGTTTTTAATATTTGTCACATAACACTTTGGCATGGTACCAGTGAAAGGCACTGTATAAATCTAATGTTTCCATAAAAAAAGAATGGCGAGTGAGTCTTTCGTTTGGGGAGGCTATGCCACTTCCCCCATGCATTTATTGAACACTTTTACACTGAAAATGGAGTGAATGACTTGAAAAATCTAAAAAAAAAAACAGCAGAAACATTCATAATCTGGCATCACAAACAGTGTTCTGAAAGGTGGCATTTGTTCAAACAGTCGGGAAGTATGTTCTGACTGTAGCATCACAGTTATCAAATTCTCACAAAACGGTGGTGTGTCAAAACAGACAATATGCTACGAAAATATTTTGTTCTGTAAAACCAGATTCGGATGTTTGTATAGATAACAGCAATTTGAATAAATGTAGAAACTGTGAAGAGGAAGTTCCCGGCAAGGGAATGAGCAAAAAGGATTCAGAGTTTTCGTTGACTGCCTCCTGCAGCAGTATAGGGGGCTCAGATCGACAGGAAGAACTGAGGTTAAACCAGCCAAGCATTGTCTCCTCCAATGACATTGAAATGCAACTAAATCCTGGATCTGTACTACAGTGCTGATTTTGATATCCCAGCTGCACTAGCTGTCTGGCGGTTGTGCAGTAGGAAAACGAGAAATATGTTTGTTAGACCTGCTTTGCGGGCATGCGGGAAAAAAAAAAAAAAAACTATCTTCTCTCACAAATATTTTTTTGTGTTGGTCAGAACAATTTCTTTTGAGGGTTTAGGCAATTTATTTTGGGGAGGTTTAGCCTCCCCAAGCCTCTTATATGCACCGTCTGTGCTTGCAGTTGAACTCTAGAACACTAGATCTGAGCTTCTTCAGGGGAAAGTAAAGTATGTAATTTTCTGTCCTGTTTGGCTTAACAACCTTACTTTGAGTGTCGGTCTTTGAATGATTTTACCTATGCATTAAATGAGATGTTTTGGGCAGTGTGAGGCTGGTAAGCCGGCTAATGTCCTTGTTGTTTGTGATGTTCTCAGGAGAAGCAGAGGTTCCTGACGGATGTTCTACACGAGGTGATGCTGCTTGATGGCCTCGCCAGCTCCCACCCCATATCCCAGGAGGTGCTGAAGGCAACAGACATAGACAGAGTGTTTGACTGGATTGCCTATAAAAAGGTGAACAACATCACACATTCATTAAAAACACCCTTTTCATATGGCTCTGTAGTTTGTGGCATATCCGTGGTGTGACTATATTTGTATGTCTGGTGACATCACCTGATTACGATTCAGTTTATCCATTTAAAAAGCATCATTACTTGATTACAAATCTTTAACTGGTTATTTAAAGACTTTGTTTTTTAAATTAGATTTGAATAGGGTGTCTGAGGCATAAGGCCTTGGTTAAATGCTATCACTACTGTATAATTGTCTAATACAATTTATAACACAGGTCAGTTAGCCATATAGTTTGTTTACTTTCATCAATTTCTTGTGCACCGATCCTATTTACATTTTATTTACACAAGTATGTAGCTATCCAAGACCTATTATAGTATAACATGTCTGTTCTTCAAATGGGATTTTCCACTACAAGCAAAAACAATTCAAAATTAGCATTCATAAACACACACACACACACACACACCATAACAGAGAAAAGTAAGGAGCATTGAGCATCTAGTATCGCAGGCTACTTGCATAGGAATGTGTTTGCCTTAAATAGCAACTTGATATGGGTATGAAATATCAGAGTGAAATACAAAGTGATTGTAATCAACAGGAAGGAAAACTGTAACGTTTCAAACCCAGACAAAGCTGCTAAAAAGTAAGGTAAACAGTTTGTTGAAGTCTTTCCTAATGCCTTAAGCTAAATGTGCACACGATAAAGTAAAAATGTTCTTCTGTGAGCCGAATGCTTTGGTTATCTGAATGTGAATACCTGTATTGTTGTATAACAGACCATTAATCTGGAGTGTTCCAAAAAGCAATGTGGGTTTGTAGAAAGCCATTTTGAAATGGTCTTGAGTATGGGTTTCACGTGAAGAAGATTGGATCGAGTGAGTCCCGACTCCTAAAGGATAACAATGAAAAGATTTCAGGAGTTTCTGTCTTGTTCTTGTTAATTTAATACTATTTAATAGTCTTACTTTTAATTATTTCCCAGGCACTCTTAATTACTAACACTTATGGTAGTACTATTTTCAGATATTTCTATCTATGACCTTTTAATGTCTAGTTTTGAAATAATTTAGAATTTTAATGAATTCTAAACAGCCTAATTTAAAGACTCTTTTTCTGAAGTTATATTTTAGTCAAGTATAAAAACTATGTATCTTTAATACCTTACTATCATTACAGTTTTTGAACTCTGCCCATTTTGTTCACAGGGTGCTGCATTAATCCGAATGCTTGCAAATGTTATGGGACAGCCAGTGTTCCAGATGGGATTAAACGTAAGTCTAGAGCTGTTTGCTATTTGTAAAACAGTGCCTTATATCTGTAGCATGAAACATTATTTGGACTCTCCAGATATTGTATTTCCTTTCAAGCATATTATCTGTGCTGCTCAGGGCTCAGTAGTATTTTCAATCATTGGTCAGGTGTGCATGCTAAGTCTTTGTAGGATTATTCCCAGCTCTTCCCTAGCAGGAGACCAGAGTACTGATCGACTAATTCTGGTCATGCTATGATTGCTTTTAAATCCATTTAGATTGTCTGCCTGCCTTTACTACAAGTGGCCCCTGGAAACTTGATGCCCTATGCACAGTACTGGGGATATAATGTAATTGCCAGGTTTAGGACCTGAACAATAAAAATTGACAATGGTTTTAGTAACTGCAGTAGTTGTTTGTGTGTTTGATTTCAAAGAGAATGAGAATGCAGTGCTTATTAAAACATAATTATTGCATTATTAGCCTGCTAAGCAAAGTTTGCTCATCGTGGAATAAAATAAACTATTAATTTATAAACGTTTAGTAAATCTAGCTCATGATGATTTTCAAACTGGAATACCAATTAAAGTATATATATATATATATATATATATATATATATATATATATATATATATATATATATAGATAGATATATAGATATATATATATATATATATATATATATATATATATATATATATATATATATATATATATATATAGATAGATATATATATTTTTACTATACAGGTGCACTCAACTTATAACACATTCTGTTAGAACATCATTCCCATGTGTTTAAGTTTCACATTTGGCGTCTGTTCACTGTGTCATGCGTGACTGATTAATACAGGAGTTATTTGTTTTTCTCTTCCTGAGCACTAGATGTTTGTTGAACTAATTCTGATGCTGATTGTTTCTTATAATACCTACGAATGCATTAGCCAAAGCATTTGTTTTCTTGAGTTGTTCTATAGTTTTACCTTGATTGGCTGTTCTGTTTGCTTCCCCTTCATTTAAGTTAAATATCCCCGTTTAAGGACGATGCTGTAGTAAAACTAAATCAATTTAAGAGTAAAAGGAAGTCCGATCATTTTTTGAGCTTACAAAATAAAACAAGCCATGCCTTATAGCACAGTGGAAAATGGGGCCCTGACGCCCTGCATTGCAGTTGATCAGTAGTTCAGCCGTAAACAAAGACATGAATGGGCTGCATGTGTAATTTCACAGATCATTGCAGCGAGCGTATCATTAAACTTTGGACATACAACAAAGCTAAAACGATTACAAGAATTCTGTGATTTCCTTCAAACAGCTGTATAGAAAAAAAACACAACAGTGTTGTGATTGATTGTTTGTACGAAACAGTTGATTAGTACGCAGCAATATAAATACTGTACATGGAAATTCTGTAAGATGGATATGTTGAAATCATTTTGAAACAGGCAAGAATTTTCCCTTTAAGATGAAACACATAATCAGAGACGAATGGTATCCATGCCGTCTAACAAAATAGGATTTTTTAAAAAGGATCTGCAATGCAATTCATCTACCTAGTGAGTGCATCAGAAATGCAATCACATTCTTATGTACTCAGTATTTCAAAAGCCCTTATCACCCAATCACCTGACACTCAGCTAAGCAGAGTCACTTTGCTGGTCAATTTGAAATAGACAACACAACGCCCCCTGAACAGTCTACTTAGACTCTATCTAAATTACATTTCGTAAGCACATTGCAGAATAAAGCTTGTATTATTCTGTTCATATCAGTTTGTGGTAAACGCAGTTATGAACAGCAGTAAATTATGAATTATTTATGCAGCAGTCTGGCATTCAGAGTAGTCTCTTGAATTAAATTGATGTTCACCTACAGCACAATTATACCAAGAGAGGAGTGAGAGAGCAATCAAGCTTATCAGTTCTTAGGGAGCAATTTTAATAAGCAGTAACTGGGGATCGGGTTCAATTTTGGTGTAATAACTCTGCCTAATCAAAATGTATTGAGAAAATCCCCAAGCCTACCAACTAAAAAGAAAAGGATAAAATGCAGAAACTGCAATGAAACTTGACCCGGAATACTCATTTAAGATAGATATATACAGTGTCTTTAGTAAATATTCACCCCCCTTGGATGTTTTCACAGTTGTGTTACAACCTGAAATCTTGATGCATTTAAATGGGATTTTTTTTCCTTTGATTTACACAAGCTACAACACTTTCAATGTATGAAAAAAATGGGGGAGGGGGGGACGGGGGGGGGGGACAAATCAATTGCCTTCAGAATTCACACAATAAGTTAAGTGGAGTCAATCTGTGTGCAATAAAAGTGGTTCACATGATTTCAGATTGAATACACCTGTCTCTGTAAGGTCCCACAGTTGGGTAGTGCATTCAAAGCAAAGATACTACCATGAAGACCAAGGAGCTTTCAAAACAACTCCGGGATAAAGTTGTGGAAAGGCACAGATCAGATTTCAAAGGCATTGAATATCCCTTGAAGCACAGTCAAGTCGATCATTAAGAAGTGGAAGGTATACGGCACCTTCGTCTTCTTCGTTTTCTTCTTTGTCTTCGTCTTCGTCTTCTTCATCTTCTTCTTTGTCTTCTTCGTCTTCGTCTTCTTCTTCATCTTCTTCTTTGTCTTCTTCGTCTTCTTCTTCATCTTCGTCTTCTTTGTCTTGGTCGTCGTCTTCTTCGTCTTCGTCTTCGTCTTTGTCTTTGTCTTCTTCGTCTTCTTCGTCTTCTTCTTCATCTTCGTCTTCTTCGTCTTCTTTATCTTCATCTTCATCTTCTTCGTCTTCTTCTTCATCTTCTTCTTTGTCTTCTTCGTCTTCTTCTTCATCTTCGTCTTCTTTGTCTTGGTCGTCGTCTTCTTCGTCTTCGTCTTCGTCTTTGTCTTTGTCTTCTTCGTCTTCTTCGTCTTCTTCATCTTCGTCTTCTTCGTCTTCTTTATCTTCATCTTCTTCGTCTTCGACTTCTTCATCTTCTTCTTCATCTTCGTCTTCTTTGTCTTGGTCGTCGTCTTCTTCGTCTTCGTCTTCGTCTTTGTCTTTGTCTTCTTCGTCTTCTTCGTCTTCTTCATCTTCGTCTTCTTCGTCTTCTTTATCTTCATCTTCTTCGTCTTCGACTTCTTCATCTTCTTCTTCATCTTCGTCTTCTTTGTCTTGGTCGTCGTCTTCTTCGTCTTCGTCTTCGTCTTTGTCTTTGTCTTCTTCGTCTTCTTCGTCTTCTTCTTCATCTTCGTCTTCTTCGTCTTCTTTATCTTCATCTTCTTCGTCTTCGACTTCTTCATCTTCTTCTTCGTCTTCTTCACTTTGCTGTGCTTTTATCATGTTGTATAATGACAGTAGTCTGGTGATCACATCTCTTTGTAATGAGTTATTTCAGTAAAGTACAGTGGTCTTATTCTGTAGTGCTGATGCTTGATAAATGGATTCATACATATCTTATTTCTCTCTTTCTCATGTGCTCTGCAGCTAAATCCACTTTCGTGCTGATTTGCTGATGTGACTGTTTTTATTTTTATTTAAGTACCTTCAATATGAATTAAGAAATCAGGTCATTGAGATATTTTAGTAGTGTATGTATGTTAATCAAGGCAAAACCTGTCCTGCTAATTAATTTATTTACAAACCTTTCAAATTATTGGGGTGCCTCTTAAGGAAAGAGGGGGCTTAGTAAGGTGCTTAGTAAGGTTATCTTGCTAGCTCTGCGTGATACGGCATCATTTCAAATATGAAAGAATATCCCGAAATGTCTGTGGAATCTTATTTCTTTCCACCTCCTGGTAACTTCAAAGCTCTCCTGTTCTGCAGGCTTGCCTTGAAATATTCAGCAGCTGAGCAATAACAGTGGGTGTCATTGTGTAGCAGATCATCAGGTGTGTGTTAGCAGCACTGTTTTTTGTTGTACCCTGATAAGACAATCAGGACTTTGCTGCAGCCAATGTATTATGCATCATTTGCAAGTGTGCTTACAAGAGTAACACAATGTTGTGGTTTTCAAAGACTAAATCATTATGCGGTCAGGGATGTTTCCCTTTTGGAAAGGATTTGAGAGGAAGGGTTTGAGAGCAGTCGTCTTTTTTTGTTGATTGACTTTTTAAAGAAAACGTATATCATTCTGCTATTAAAAACAGCGGTGTGAGGAAACTACACTATAGTCCTTGTTTTTCCATCCTTTTTTTCTCTATACTCACACCTCCTGAAGTGAACTGCACCTTGGAGAAGGCCAGGGTACCCACATGGACTTAAGGGTTGTAGTTAATCCTTTACCACTTGCCTTGTAAAGCATGGTGAAGTATAAGTAGTGTTCTGCGTTTCCGGTTTATTCCGAATTCTACCGAAAAATTACAGGATTTTTCTTTAACGTGACATTGGTTTTTACTGATTTATACCCAATTTTTCTCTATTATTCAGTATTTTCCCGGTACTGTTTTCTAGGAAATACACAATATTTTGATTAAAATGCTGTTTTATTTGGACTCTGATATTGTAATAAGCAGCCCTACACTGTATCCTAGGATGTTTAGATGTTAGAGGATCAAACAGAGTTGTAACAAGTCACCAAAATTGGGAGTCGAGTCGAGTCATTGGGAAGTGAA
Source organism: Acipenser ruthenus (assembly GCF_902713425.1). NCBI lineage: Eukaryota > Metazoa > Chordata > Actinopteri > Acipenseriformes > Acipenseridae > Acipenser > Acipenser ruthenus. The sequence continues at coordinate 4,638,066 of NC_081202.1, forward strand.
GACTTGAGTCAAGTCGAGTCTTTGACATGCCAAGCTCGAGTCGAGTCGATTTGAGTCACTAAACTGCTCGAGTCAAGTCGAGTCGAGTCACCAATCTGGCTCGAGTCACTTCGAATCATTAGTTCTGACAGTTCAAGATATCTTGATTTAATCAGATTAGTTTTACAGGAGATTAGCAATCTATACATTTAAAAAAATCTGTTAAAAATACACAATAATGTGGCCATACTTGACCCACTTATGTTCACCATTAAAAGTCCACGGTTTCTGCTTTGTTTTTGTCTTTCCATTTTAGTGAATTTGATTCCTTGATCTATTTATAAGCACATTTTGCCACTGTATAAAGACCCCTTTCTTTCTGCTCAGTTGGGTTGGGTGTTTAGTAATGAATGATACCACAAAACAAAGAACACATCTAAATATTGTCTAACTTCTCAACACTGACACTCCCTTATAGTTTTGTTTCAGATACATTAACCAAATGAAAGGAAATTTGGTGGCATTTAATTTCATGTTGAGATATTACTTCAAGGTTTTAACACATAGGAGACAAATAGAATAATAAAGTTAATATAATTCAGTTTTATAAAATTCACAGGTAACATAGAATCTGTACTACATCTCTCTCCTCTTAGTGTAAGCTGGGCTATGGAGTCTTTTTCCATTAAATGTCAACTAGACATTTTTAAGTAACAGATACTGTTTCACAAAAGCACAAAACATAATAAAAAGGTGTTTGTTGAAGTCCTAATGGCATAACAAAACATAATACTGTACTGAAAAAAAGTACAAAAACAAATGAATCTTTTAAACTTTCTCTCTGGTCACATCTTATACTTTAATATACATCAAACTTTAAGTTAAAGTTTTATGTATACGTTAAAGTACAAGACGTGACTGGAAAAAAATAGCATTAGAAATAGCTATAAAGCACCAACTCCCTTAAGAGATACGGTGTCCATAAATAAATAGATAAAATACATACATACAGTACATTAAATAAAAAGACAATAGTGAGCACCAAATACTTCCCAAATGATTTACTTTTCAAGCTTTCACTAGGCAACATTTTACTTATTAACATTTTAATAAAACACTTATTAACATTATATAAACATTTTCCATACATTCATTACCTTTATTTGTGTGCTAACAAGACCTGAAAAATAACTCCTAATCAGTGCTTTTTCTGCCATGTTGTTTAATTTGCCTTGGCATTATTTATTTTTTTTAAGTATTGAATATCAGCTACCTACTCGTTATGGAAAAATACCGCTGTTGCATTGTGCCTGAGTTTCTAATTCATTCATTTTAGCCGTTGAAAAAAACTAAAAACCTACCAGTATAAATTAGTGGCAGTTACCGGTGTTATGTTTTGAATGCAGTTTATTCATATTGTTGCTTTACAGTGCTGGCAGGATGCAGCCTGCTTGTTTATCTCCTGGTCGACTGTATAATTATTAAAAGCAAACTCCACCACTGCAGGTCCTTTTAGTGTAGTCTCCATGTTGTTGTTGTTGTTTTTTTTTTTTCTGTCTGTGACAAAACTCAAAAATCACTATTTTCCTCAGGATTTTCTGTGATCAGTGATCAGAAATCTGTCTCTGCTTCCCGCCTACACATTTTGATTCCAGGGCTCCCTGCTGCTTGTGACGTTATCATCACAGAATGGTGCTATAGGGTTGGAAGGTGTTTTCTGTTTCCTTAGCAGTGGTCTTAACAACCATAGCAGGAACCTGTTTATGTGCAAAATGGCAAGGTGGCTGCGTGTGTTAGAGAGGGGCTGCATGTATTGAAAATGAAATAAGTTTGTTATTGATGTTATCATAAAGACAATGACTCAAGCCAGATGGAAACTTTTTTGCCTGATTCGAGTCGAGTCATTTTTGAGCAGGGAGTCGAGTCGACCTTATCAAACCTTTGGAAAGTTGAATACCCCCTCGTGGAAATCCGAGAAACTCAAATACAACCTTGGAATGTTCAGGGGGGTCTAATGGGCCTCACAATGTTTCTGTTCATTGCATAAACATCTACAATGTGTATTTCCAATTCGAAAAGCAAATTGAACGGGGCCCCTTATCATTCCTGCCTTCAGGTGGAGATAATGTGATCTATTCATTTGAAATAAACAGCTCCCTAGTTTGAAATCTAAGGACTTATTGGCAGGGTTGCAGGTCTTCAAACACGGTTGAAGGAAGGTATGCAGGTACTTTGATAAAGTAGATGGGTTTCTCTGTACAAGGACAAGGCAAAAAAAGCCACAGAGGTGATCAACTATATGATCTTTAGATCAGCAATATCTGCAGTGATATAGCATATCTAGCGCTCAGTTAGCTATTTCAGATTTCGCTCAGTTCTGGGTGATTTAAATCATCATTTTTGGCTCTTGGGCAATTCACTTAAATGCTCTGAAAATGTTTGGTTAATTTTTTAAACAAGCATAGTCCGACTTTTTTTTTTTTTTAATTGGATAGCTGGGTTTGTAAAGATGTTTAACTTTACCCTAGGTCTCTTCTGAGGTTTTTTTTTTCTTTCTTTTTTTTTTTTTTATAAATTTAGTCATTGCCAATTATTTTTTATTATTTTCTCCCAATTTGGAATGGCCAATTATTTCATTATGCTCAGCTCACCGCTACCACCCCTGCACTGACTCGGGATAGCTGAGTTTGTAAGAGCGCCTTTACAGTTGAAGATCTCCATTCAAAGTACCTAGGGGCAACCTGCTTAGCTCACGAGATCTAACACAATCAGAATCCAAGCTGAAATTGCTGTTACAAATACAAAAGCTACAAATCTTTTGTGTTAATCCCTTGGATACCTTCCACCGACTGATGCACCCAGCATGTAGTGGTTTTGAATTGGATTTAAAGCAGAAGTTCTTGTGGCATTTTTAGTGTAGGATCACTCACGGAATTTTCCTGATCCCATCACAGGGAAACAAACCTCAATGCTCATGTTGTTCTACCCTTCATAAATAACTTTTGTGTTGAGGGGACTGCCTGGATATATATATATATATATATATATATATATATATATATATATATATATATATATATATATATATATACACATACAACTGCAGTGTACAGAATTGAAGGCATATGAAAGAACAGGTTAAAAAAAGGTTTAAAAAATGTACTCAAAAGGTTTAAAAGATTAAAAAAAATCTTCTATTTTCAGGACATTTCGAGCAAAAGAAAAGTAAACACAGTGCAGTAAACACAGTGCAGTAAACACAGTGCAGTGTGTTTACTTTTCTTTTTAAACAGCTGAAGAAGGAAACGTCCTGAAAATAGAAGATTTTTTAAAATCTTTTAAACCTTTTCTTTCATATATATTGTAGAAGGAATGAGGTATACAGAGGGTACAATAAAGTAAATGAAGTAAAAGGAACGGTTGTACCAAAATGAAATCGCTGTATAAAGGAGATGAATGTGTTGCTGGTTGTTTTTAAATCCCGTTGTGAGAAGTAAGGGATAGAGTGAACTACAGAACCCATAATCATTAGCGTGACCAGTCAATGCGTTCTGGGTAATTAGCGCAGGTTTAAATTGACTGGCGAAGCTAATGAGGGGGGGTCGTAGGAACGGTGGAGAGTTCCGTGTTGATTGTAGAGACGGCGAAAGTCTACAATATTAAAATTGTTGAAGTAGTTGGAGACGGCGTACGGTGGAAGATTTAAATTGAACAACGAAGCACAGTTCAGTTTATGAAGAAGGAAAGCTGTAAGCCTTCTTTTATTAACCTGAAGAGGCACTTCGGATTTATAAAAACAACCAGCAATTGAAACGTCTTTTTAAGTTGGACGAAGTACAGAGGCTTAAAGGAAGGGTATGTAAACCCAGGTTTTTGCATTGTTATTCATTCGCTGTTACCAGACAGACGGCCTGTGTTAATGTGTACAGGGAACTGGCGTTCTTTGTGGGACTGACTGATTGTTAAGATTCTTGCGGTGCACTAACATCACCGAGGACGCTGCTGGAAAGTACCACACTGCTTGTGCACACAGAAAGTGCGCGTCTGTTCTTGTGGGACGTGAAGTAACAGCGTGTTTAATTCTTTTTACTCAACGGAGTGGATTTACAATGCATATAAGTCAGTGACGGTTATACCTCTGAGCTACGGGGAACAAAGGCTGAGAGGAGCAGAGATTGGCGCACACGGTGTACAGTGGAAGAAAAAACACCGTGTACTTTATTTGAAGTACTGTTTTATTAGTTGTTAGGATTGGTCTCTGGACGGTATACTTTTTAACTTTAAGACCTGCAGCATATAAAGGACTTCCACCAAGTACCAGGAGGGGCAGTCGTGTCCACCTTGCAGTACAGGACCTCTGTAACCCAGGAGCAGCAGAGCTGAACCAACGTACTCGCTGGAGGAGGGGTGGCCTGTCTGTGCACTGCCTCTAGAGGGGACTGGAGGAACTGTATGCAACGCAGGAATAAAGTAACTGTGGTTTATAAGGGTTGGGAGTGCCCACTAGAAAGCTGAACCTACTCACCTTGCAGTTCCACGCCAGGAGGTTTAAGTGGACGGTGAGCGACGGACCTGAGACAATCCTGAACTTTATTACGTGTATGATTTACTCCCTCAAGACTACAGGGACACTCTATGTTGTGTTGTGGATAACGCAGAAAGAGCAGCAGCACAATAAAAGTTACTGTAGTTTTGCATTTCCTGTGTGGCGTCCATCTGTTCACCCTGTTCTACACCTTCTGGCTATCCTACACATTACGTAACTAATACCAACCGGGTTACACTTGGTGGCAGCGGTGGGATTGCCAAAACTGCAGGATTCAACTACAGTACCCACCTGACCGTAGAACACCATTGAACATGGCAAACATGGACGTCTTGCTACAGACCATGATAAACATGGCCAGTGCGCAACAGGAAGCAAACCGGTTGCAGAATGAACAGATACATGAAGCAAGGGTAGAAAGAGTGGCTATTTTTCAACGGTTGGAACAAGTGGCTACAGCCCCTACTTCCTCTACTCCATCTGCAACCAATGCATCAATCAGGTCAACACATGTCCTGAACAAGATGACAAGCGGAGACGACATCGAGGCCTATCTCTTAGCCTTTGAGAGGACTGCAATACGAGAGGGCTGGTCACGTGATAAGTGGGCTGGAATTGTCGCACCTTTTCTGGTTGGAGAGGCCCAAAAAGCTTACTTTGACCTGGCTCAAGAGGAAGCTGACAGTTACGACGTACTCAAAGCTGAGATCTTAGCCCGGGCTGGGATTACTACTGCTTTGAGAGCCCAAAAATATCACGCATGGAGCTACAAGATGTCACTACCGCCAAGATCGCAAATGTTTGATCTCATCCACTTAGCCAAGCGGTGGCTAAAACCAGATGAGAACAGCAGTCACCAGGTTATTGATCTCCTGGTGATGGATCGATATCTCAGAGCCCTTCCATCGCCTATGAGAAAGTGGGTGGGCCAAGGAGATCCAACTACACTGAATGAGTTTATCTCATTGGTGGAACGCCAACTAGCGGCCGAAGAGTTGGTGCACACAACTGCGAACCCCAGTCCTAAAACTTCAACACCTGACCCGGTGGAAAGGAAGCAGCGAGCCTACTTCAAGACGGGTAAGCCCTCTACAAGGGGTAATGAAGAGCGGCATACAGTCGTGAAGGGACAAATGCAGGGGGCGGGGCGTGGTATAACATGTAAACGAGAGGGAGTTGATTACTCTTTTTACAAATGTTATAAATGTAATGCAATGGGTCACATTGCTAGGCACTGTCCGCAGACGGAAGAGCCTATGCAGTGCAATATGGGGCATCACTTTTGTGGTAGCATTGTAATACCAGGGAAGCTGGAAGGTAAAGCTCCCTATGTAGCAGAAGTAGGTATAAATGGAACCATAGTTAACGCTCTCATTGATACTGGTAGCTCATTAACTTTAGTAGCAGCAGATTTAATAGCTACAAACCAATTGGACAATAATTTCACCATAGGTATTACATGTATACATGGGGATGTGAAATGTTACCCCACCACTCTGGCTACTGTGTTATTTCAAGGGCAAGTGTACACTCTGAGAGTGGGTGTGGTGCGCAGTTTACCCCATCGTGTAATCCTTGGTAGAGATTATCCAGGATTCAAAGACCTGGTAACCATAAAGAGGGAATTGGCATGCCCAAAGCTAAAAGATACAGTAGGGAATACTACTGATGAGAGTCTAGTAACGTTGTTTCCATTTAGCGATGCATCCTTGTTTGAAGGGCCACGGCCCCATAAAATTTATAAGAGTCGTCGACAAAGACGCCTAGAAAAATGGAAAGTGTCACCAGGTAGAAATGTCTTGGTGGGAGAAGTTGGAAAAAGGGCGGGGAAAGGTGTAAGCACCCAGTGCTCCCCCAATGACATATTAGAGGAAACTGGGGAAGAGGTTGTGGAGATAAGTGACGGTGGGGTAGATAATTGGTATGATACATTTTCTCCTTCAACCAGGAATTTTGGGCGGGATCAAGCGCAGGATCCCACGCTAATAAACATTAGAGAGAAAGTGGTTTCTATTAATGATGTGCCCGTGGAGAATGTAACTGTTAACCCACAAGAGCATTATCTCATTAAAAATGACTTGTTGTATAGGGTTACGGTAATTAATGGTAATCAAGTAGAACAGCTGTTGGTACCCAAGGCATATCGTTTACTAGTGTTAAAATTAGCACACAATCATTTGTTTGGTGCCCATTTGGGAAGTGAGAAAACATTACAACGTATAGTGCAAAGGTTCTATTGGCTAGGGATTAACAAAGAAGTAGAACGGTTTTGTAAATCCTGTCCTGAATGTCAAAGAGCTAGCCCCAGACCTAGTTTCAGAGCTCCTCTACAGCCTATGCCTATTATAGAGGTACCCTTCGAAAGGATAGCTATGGATCTGGTAGGTCCGCTGAATAAATCAGCTAGGGGACATGAATATGTTCTGGTAATTTTAGATTACGCCACTAGATACCCTGAAGCGATTCCTTTACGGAACATGGCATCAAAAACCATTGCCAAAGAGTTAATCCAGGTATTTTCTAGGGTGGGAATCCCCAAAGAGATCCTGACGGATCAAGGGACCCCGTTCGTCAGTAAACTGATGAAAGATTTGTGTAAATTGCTGCAAATAAAGCCAATTAAAACATCTGTTTACCATCCACAAACGGATGGATTAGTAGAACGTTTTAATAAAACCCTTAAATCAATGTTAAGGAAGGTGATATCCAAGGATGGGAAAGACTGGGATTTACTGTTACCCTACTTAATGTTTGCAGTTAGAGAAGTACCCCAATCTTCCACAGGCTTCTCGCCATTTGAATTGTTGTATGGGCGTCAACCACGGGGAATATTAGACGTTGCCAGAGAAACGTGGGAGGAGCAAAACAAAGTAGGTAAAAATATAGTGGACCACATTATCCAAATGCAGGACCGGATAGATAGGGTCACTCCCATTGTCACTAGTCACCTTAAACAGGCACAGAGGAAACAGGCAGTGCAGTATAACAAGCTGGCTAAAGTTCGTCAGTTTAACCCTGGAGATAGAGTGATGGTGTTAGTCCCTACTCCAGAAAGTAAGCTCTTTACCCATTGGCAGGGACCTTATGAAATTATCGAGGCAGTGGGGCCAGTAAATTATAAGGTGCGCCAACATGATAAGCGTAAGAAGGAACAGCTATATCATGTTAATTTATTAAAGCCATGGGTAGATAGAGAAGCTTTAACAGTTGAAACTGGACAGGCAATTCGCAGTCCAGAGACACCCGTAGAAAATAATATGGAGAAAGGTGGTAAAGAGGGTCAAATAAACGTAGGACCGGACCTTGCAGAAAAACAGGTACAAGAAGTACGTAGAATGGTACAACGGCACAGTGAAGTGTTCTCCTTAACACCGGGCCGAACAAGTGTTATAGAGCATGACATTGTGACAGCCCCGGGTGTTAAAGTTAGAGTCAGACCATACCGCATACCGGAAGCAAAGAAAGCAGATGTTCTGAAAGAACTAGAGTTAATGAAAACCCTAGACGTAGTTGAAGAGTCGCATAGCCCATGGAGTAGCCCAATTGTCATGGTGGCTAAGCCCAATGGCACTTGGCGCTTTTGTAATGACTTCCGACAGTTAAACGCTGTATCAAAGTTTGATGCCTACCCCATGCCAAGGGTAGATGAGCTTATTGAGAGGCTAGGTAAGGCGAGGTATTTAACAACGTTGGACCTTACCAAAGGATATTGGCAAATCCCATTAACACCGGGTGCACGGGAGAAAACAGCTTTTTCCACACCGTGGGGATTGTACCAGTATAAGGTAATGCCTTTTGGGTTGCATGGCGCACCGGCATCGTTCCAACGCCTAATGGATAAAGTTCTAAGACCTCATTTAGAGTATGCCTCTGCGTATATTGATGACATTGTCGTGTTTACAGAGTCGTGGGAAGATCATTTAAAAAAGGTGGAAGCCGTTTTGGGTAGCTTAAGGGACGCAGGTTTAACAGCGAACCCTGAGAAGTGTTATGTAGGCTTGAAAGAAGCAAAGTATTTAGGGTATGTGGTAGGTGGTGGTATTATCAAACCTCAGGTCAGTAAGGTAGAAGCCATAAAGAGCTGGCCAACCCCGCAAACAAAAAAGCAAGTGAGGGCATTTTTAGGTTTGGCAGGGTATTACAGGAGGTTTGTACCAGAATTCTCAACCATTGCAGCACCACTAACTGATTTAACTAAAAAGTCAGCTTTGAATAAGGTTAACTGGACCACGGAGACGGAGGCAGCGTTCCGGGAGATCAGTAAAATATTGTGTAGTGAACCAGTATTAACGGTACCTGATTTTGCAAATAAATTTATCTTGCAGACAGATGCGTCTGAAATAGGACTAGGAGCAGTACTGTCGCAGATAAAGAATGGTGTAGAGCACCCAGTCATGTATTTAAGCAGGAAGCTCTTGCCTAGAGAGACTCGTTATGCAGTAGTGGAAAAGGAGTGCTTGGCTGTGAAGTGGGCAATTGAGTCCTTAAAGTACTATTTGTTAGGACGAGAATTCATCTTAGTCACTGATCACTCGCCGCTGAAATGGATGAAGGAAAATAAAGAACGGAATGCGAGAGTAACTAGATGGTTTCTAGCTTTACAGCCTTACAAGTTCACAATTGAACATCGTAGTGGTAAGCAGAATGCCAATGCTGATGGCCTCTCTAGAATACATTGTTGGGGTAGTAAGGTCGCTCGAACCGGTAGGTTAGAGCTGAGTGGGAGGATATGTAGAAGGAATGAGGTATACAGAGGGTACAATAAAGTAAATGAAGTAAAAGGAACGGTTGTACCAAAATGAAATCGCTGTATAAAGGAGATGAATGTGTTGCTGGTTGTTTTTAAATCCCGTTGTGAGAAGTAAGGGATAGAGTGAACTACAGAACCCATAATCATTAGCGTGACCAGTCAATGCGTTCTGGGTAATTAGCGCAGGTTTAAATTGACTGGCGAAGCTAATGAGAGGGGGGGTCGTAGGAACGGTGGAGAGTTCCGTGTTGATTGTAGAGACGGCGAAAGTCTACAATATTAAAATTGTTGAAGTAGTTGGAGACGGCGTACGGTGGAAGATTTAAATTGAACAACGAAGCACAGTTCAGTTTATGAAGAAGGAAAGCTGTAAGCCTTCTTTTATTAACCTGAAGAGGCACTTCGGATTTATAAAAACAACCAGCAATTGAAACGTCTTTTTAAGTTGGACGAAGTACAGAGGCTTAAAGGAAGGGTATGTAAACCCAGGTTTTTGCATTGTTATTCATTCGCTGTTACCAGACAGACGGCCTGTGTTAATGTGTACAGGGAACTGGCGTTCTTTGTGGGACTGACTGATTGTTAAGATTCTTGCGGTGCACTAACATCACCGAGGACGCTGCTGGAAAGTACCACACTGCTTGTGCACGCAGAAAGTGCGCGTCTGTTCTTGTGGGACGTGAAGTAACAGCGTGTTTAATTCTTTTTACTCAACGGAGTGGATTTACAATGCATATAAGTCAGTGACGGTTATACCTCTGAGCTACGGGGAACAAAGGCTGAGAGGAGCAGAGATTGGCGCACACGGTGTACAGTGGAAGAAAAAACACTGTGTGCTTTATTTGAAGTACTGTTTTATTAGTTGTTAGGATTGGTCTCTGGACGGTATACTTTTTAACTTTAAGACCTGCAGCATATAAAGGACTTCCACCAAGTACCAGGAGGGGCAGTCGTGTCCACCTTGCAGTACAGGACCTCTGTAACCCAGGAGCAGCAGAGCTGAACCAACGTACTCGCTGGAGGAGGGGTGGCCTGTCTGTGCACTGCCTCTAGAGGGGACTGGAGGAACTGTATGCAACGCAGGAATAAAGTAACTGTGGTTTATAAGGGTTGGGAGTGCCCACTAGAAAGCTGAACCTACTCACCTTGCAGTTCCACGCCAGGAGGTTTAAGTGGATGGTGAGCGACGGACCTGAGACAATCCTGAACTTTATTACGTGTATGATTTACTCCCTCAAGACTACAGGGACACTCTATGTTGTGTTGTGGATAACGCAGAAAGAGCAGCAGCACAATAAAAGTTACTGTAGTTTTGCATTTCCTGTGTGGCGTCCATCTGTTCACCCTGTTCTACACCTTCTGGCTATCCTACACATTACGTAACTAATACCAACCGGTTACAATATATATATATATATATGATGAAACAATAGAGAACAGTTGTTTTCAGTTGCAGACCCTTTATCACAGCAGCGTGACATGACTTGAAGAACACAATTTTAGGGGAAATGCTTGCTGGCCATGACTTTCTTTCAGTTGAACATCAACCCTCATTGAATGTACCTGTGATTTTTAATTAGACAACGGGGTACTGTAGTTGGGTGTGATGCACTGTCTTTACGGATTCTGACCCCATCGTTGAGGTGAGATTAAAGCTCTGTGACCACAAATGCAGACGAGCCTGGCTCTTTTGCATAGTTGGTAAGAGGCCCACTTGCGATGTGCGTGGTTGAAGGTTCTCATCCAGCCTCCAAGTTCTTACGAACGCTTCCGTCTAAAAATGAGTCTGGAAATAATTATGTTAATTTCATCCAGTGGCTTATGAAGAGCATAAACCTGTTGTTATTGTATGGATGTATGGAAATATTTCAAATGGCAGTAATAAATCCTTGATACATTTGTCCATGTTAGTGCAATTAACAGTTATATCCATGGAAGGATTCGTGAAGGTCAGTTGTTTTATGTTAAAGTATCTGTGCCTAATGTGCAAAAAGAATGCGGCATAGCCTGTCAGGTGAGTTTGCAGAGGCTCAGTCATTAGGGTCATTCAAAAATCAATAAGACACCAGCCTAGAGAGAAACGATGTACTCAAAACAGTAAGCCTTAGTGGGCCAAATTTTTCCTTTAAGGTGCTACTTTCTCTCCCTTTTCTTCAATTAAAAAGAAAAAAAAAAAAATTTAAGCAAGAGAAGTTCAGTTAATGTGTTAGGAAGTAAAATGAACATGCTGTTTTTTTAAATTTTAGGATTACCTGATAACTCATATGTATGGCAATGCAGGAAGAGATGACCTGTGGAACAAGTTCTCTGAGGTAAAACACTAAATGTATTTGTTATTCATTTGTTTATTTTTTAAAGAGGCTACCCAAGTATACAAAATGGTCACAGATCACACACCCGTTGGTTAAAAATGAAATGTCTCAAACAGTGGATCGGGCTACTTAAAGTTACTTCAAGTGGTAATACCCATGTAGGATCATTTTACTACCTAAGTACCATGCCTTATAATGCTATTGCTGCTGATGCTTTCATCCAGGGAGCCTTTTTTAACCCCCTTACAACATTTAAATACAGAGAGGAAAAAACACATACACATTTAGTCAAAGTGTCATTAGCACTATTTTTCACAAAAGAGAAAAAAGACCTATTTCAAATCACAAACCACAAATAAATTCACTCACCCTTGAGTGTCCGTAAGTTGTTTCTAGTTATGTAACATTACCTATTGAGGAAAAAACGGTGCTAAATACATTTTGCAGAAAAAGTAGTTTTTAGATCATAAAATAAACCTCTTGGTAATTATTATTATTATTATTATTATTATTATTATTATTATTATTATTATTATGAAGTCTTTAGTCTTGTGTTAAAAAAAAAATGAGTTAAAGTTGTTTTTTTTTTAATAATCAGATACATTTAGTTTTATCTCATATTGCAGGATCACATTCTAGAGCAAGCAATGATTTACATGCACATATTGATGCATATCTGAAAAAAAAATAAAAAATGCTCACAATGTGCAACGTTTCAGGTTGGGTCGAATGTCCTTGCAGATGCTGCTGTTTAGTTTGTTTTCCATACATTATAATCACAGGCCTTTATTTCATGTGTCTCTCATGAAACAGCATTGCATCACCTACTGTTTTTGTCTGACCTTCAGAACTGCTTGGTGGGAACTTGGCAAGTCCTGAAATTAAAATTGATATCAACTGCTGGAACTTGATTAAATGGTACTAGACAGCAGAGGAGGGTGTCATGCTCGCTTCATGTCCAAAGCCTTTGAGATGCTGATGTTTCAACACCAACACCATTACATAATATTACATTGTATTTAAATAAGCACTTAAAGTAAATTTGAAAATTTCTGAACGCTGGCTTTAAGTATTCATTTATGCATGAAGGGCTTCCAAATTGAGTTCCGTTCAAAGTGATCATAAAAATTAAGTGTCTCATAATGTTCACATTCAGAGTAAATGTGGGTTTTCATTAGTGGCCCTGCTTGATTGACTCTCCCTCTAGGCGATGCAGAAGGAAGGAAGGGATATAAATATAAAGGAAGTGATGGATCTCTGGACACTGCAGATGGGCTACCCGGTGGTCACCATCACGAAGAACGACAGCGTGGACAACAGCGTAACGATCAGCCAGGAACATTTCATCTTTGACATCAAGGATTCTGCGCCCTCAAACAGCAGGTATTGCTTTTTGTTTAGAACCATGTGCAAAATACAGCAAGACAATATTCTCAGTTATATCGGTTTTCCTGCTAAATGCATTGTAGCAGTGTGAACAGGATGTCTTCAGTGATGGCGTCAGACCAGAAACACAGACTCAGGAAGTGCGGGTGAGAGCTGAAACGCTACGGCGTTCAGCTTCTTTTATTAAATAATAAATCAAAAACAAAAGTAGTTGGCATCTACAGACTTACGTCTTTCCTCTGACACTGTCTCTCCTAGTGCGGACAGCTGCAGGTTCTTATACTCTGGCCGAGGGGTTAACTAGCTGTTAATTATCTTATTACCCCTCGGCCACAGTCTGCACGAGTTTAGTAAGGATGCGTGACTGTCAGCTAGTTAAATAATCAGTAGCTGATCAGCCACGCATCCTCACAGGGTTTTTAAAATGCAAAACAAGAACAAATAACAAAATCGTCTTTCGCCGTAATAATCATGAATCATAATAAATAAATAATAAACAAAAGGCCTATGCTTTTGTTTGACTATGATCAGGATTACTATTCAGGCCCAGTGCTCATGAATGAGCACGGAATACCTGTGGTTGGATAACATTGCACATGTTCTCATAATGTAGGAAGTAGTGTTAGCTGGTCAGCTTCGGATCTCAAACCCAAACAATGATAATAGATTCGTACTCTAAGGGCACTCTCCCTGATATTGAGAATCAGTACTTGAGTGTAAATGCTGGGGTCCCATTGCTTACAGCACTTGAGGGATCAGTCACTCTTAAGTGTTGACTGAATACCAGCACATACCTGTACCCGACATTATATTTGTTTGTCTGCCACAAATCGCTGCATTTACATTTACACTGCGTGATCTTCTAAATAGTGGAACTATTTCTGTGGCTTAGCCAGTAAAGCTCCTAACCAGGATTCAAAAGTATGAGGTTTGAGTTTCCATTCAAATTCTGAACCTCCACTCTGTTTCCTCTTGACCATACCCTTCTAAAAGGTTACCATGTTAAAAGTATGGCAAATTGTAATAAAGCATAGTGTTTGCATAGTAAACCATAGGTAAGCATTGCATAGCCCAGAGAGATATGGTGAAGCATATTAAAAACAATGGCAAACCATGGTTATACATGTTAAACCTTTGACGCCTAGGTAGAATGCCCATATTTGGGCTTGAATATAACCACTTTGTGTTTAGCGCTTGTCGTTTGGCAACCTTACATCAGAAATTAAAACCCAATTTTTCTATAGAAAGGCCTTTAGTAGTTGTTTCCAATTATATAATGTATTTTATTGTGAAATGTATTATATGTTTTTTATATAAAAAGAAACAAGGGAAAATTAAGTTGTTTTTATTAAAATTAGTTTTTATTTAAAATTAGGTAATTTATTACCTGTCAAAAATGAACTGTGGGACAAATTAATAGTATAACTAAATATTTATAGCAACTATTTTATATAGCATCTTACCATACCGGCAAAGAAAATCAAAAACAAGATTAAAAACATGAATTATAACACTGGTGGATACCTACTGTCTCAGGTGTTTCATCGACAAGCCCAGCTAACTTATCTTGGCTGTCCATTCCTTTTCAACCCAATCCATCTGCTGCTGTCTTTTTAGACTATGTATTAGCGCTGCGATGTTTATCAGCATCTGGAGAGTGACAAATTTAGAAGAAAGGCCATTCCCGCATCCGGAGAGTGACAAATTTAGAAGAATGGCCATTCCCGTTGTATTCGGGAGCGAAGCATGCAGCAAACGTCTTATGTTCCATTTTAGCCATTTGGTAACAAAGCCAGCAGTTCCTATGCTTCTCTAGCTAGCCAGGAACATGTAACGTATGGAACGATGAGGGAGGCTGACTTCATTTGGCTGTTGACTCGTATAGCGGCATGTCGTTATCTATACCTATTCCTGCTAGCTGGCGAAAATATATGAGAATATTTTCTGCATCTTTCAAAACCGGCTGTTCCCTCATTTTTTTCGCGTAACTCTTGGAAGAGAAGGAAACTATTGGTGACCGCTATGTCAATAAAGTAGTTTATTACAAAATGACATTTTGGTTTGTCTGATGAAGTTTAAAACATGTGACTTTTAGGTGATTGAGGAGGTACCACAGTTTGCGTAACCGATCAGTGTTATTTTCAATGGCGGGATTGATGATATGTTGCGCAGAGATTATCGCTTTGAACGATCGTGTGTCATGAATGCCCTAACAAATCAATTACGAATATATAAAAAGCTATTTTAAATATGCAAAAAAACATATCAAAACAATGAATACTGTAGACAATGCACTTACTGACAGTGGAAGTGCTGGGTTGGTGCTCATCTGGTACGGCTTCTTCCTCTTCATCTCTACCCTCTTCCATCATCAGCTCCTCATCCAGCTCGTCCTCATCCAGTGGATCCATCCCCTCATGGTCCTCAAGGAAAAGGGTGTTGATATCCTCGAGATCAAGGGGCTTTCTGGTGGTCTTCAGGGACCATCGGGTTCTTGTAGTTTCTGCCAGCCATCTTTCAAACCTGCAAACTCCACACCTACACACAAAACAATTCAACAATCAATCAATCAACCAATGTATTTTTATATAGCGCCTTTCATGGCAGTGCCATGCCAAAGCATGGTGATAAAGCAGTCAATGTAAAAATGCAATGAATGTGGCAACCACTTTTACCAAGCAAACAAATAAATACAAAACAAAAGAATAAATAAAGGTGTGTGCGTACCATCAACAGCACATGCCTCTTCTTGGCCTTTTCAAGCGTCTGAAAAAAAGAAAAAAAACATTAAATACTATTCAAGTTCTTATTTTAGATATTGAATCTAAATGTGTATTGAATTATAATTTCAGAAATAATTACCTTCAAAAAGAGCCGTAGATCAGGCATCTGTTCTGTTGTGGCCGGAGTTGTGTGACTCAATAAAAACTTCAAAATATGCGCTGGTAGACGCGTTCCTGTGTCGTCACTTTGTTGACGTGTATCATGGGAATTTTTCAATGACAAGGCTCTGAAACACTGATTTGCTTCCCCCATGGCTTATTTTTGCTGTGAGACATCTCGGAAAAGAGAGTGTGTCATCGGTGATTAAGCACCGAAATTAGAATGGCTCGGCGCCAAAGGGTTAAATGCTTAATATAATCACGGGAAATGCATGGGAAATTAGAATGGCTCGGCGCCAAAGGGTTAAATGCTTTTTTTTTTTTTTTTTTTTTTAATTTAGTCATCGCCAATTATTTTTACCCCGGTTTTCACCCCAATTTAGCATGCCCAATTATTATCTGTATCCCCGGCTCACCGCTCGCAACCCCCCCGCCGACTCAGGAAACGGAGGCTGAAACACGCGTCCTCCGAAACGTGCTCCTTCCAAGCCGTCATTTTTCGCACTGCAGATCCACAGCAATGCTACCAGACCTATAGTGCCGGAGGACAACACAGATCTGGCGGCTCCGCTGCAGAGCCACAGGCGCCCTATCGGCCACAGGGGTCGCTGATGCGCGGTGAGCCGTGGATTCCCCTGCCGACCTAAGCCCTCCCTACCCGGGCAGCGCTCAGCCAATTGTGCGCCGCCCCCTAGGAACTCTCGGTCACGGTCAGCTGTGACATAGCCTGGATTCGAACCAGCGACCTCCAGGCTATAGGGCACATCCTGCGAGGAGCGCCTTTACTGGATGCGCCACTCGGGAGCCCCTTAAGGGTTAAATGCTTAATATAATCATGGGAAATGCATGGGAAAACTGCAGAATTAATGAGCAGATTTACAGCGGCAAACTTCTATAAAGGCATGGATACCAACCAGCTGTTCTCACACATCAAGTGGCTCCGTTTCCTGTGGCCTAGGGAGGAGGGGTGGTCTTGACAACTGAATCTTTGAATGCTTTCAGAAATTCCAGCTCGAGGCAGTGGACCTGAACTAATGGAACATTTTCCAAGCTCTTATAGATTGTAAAACTTTTGGCTTTTTTTCACTTGATGAGTAGTGTCACTGGAGAAGAGCAACAGCTTTGATATGACTTTGATCGGCTCAAGGCATTCAAATGCTTGTCAGGATTTGTGTTAGGCTAGTTTTGATGTAATAGAGAAACGGTGCCTCTTTCCCAGCATGTAACGTGCAGTATTATAGTCCATATCATTGTATGACTCAATGTGGCAAAGTGGTAATTAGTAGAGCAGGTGAAGTGCAGGTGCAGTAATCCAACAAGAAAAGACAGACAACAAAGTACGGGTGAAATGGTTTCTGTTTTATTGTAATCCAAATGGTTTGAGTACCAAAACAGTAAACAATAAGAGGGCTGGCAATACACAGCGATGTGTATTGCGCAGTGGATAATTATGAGTTGCAGTCCTGTAAATAATAATAAACAATAGTCCAGTACATACACACACAAGACACAAACACCGTCACCAGTCCAAAGTGAGTGCTGTAGTGCTCGCTGTGAAGTACAATGTATCTGTGATTCAATGTGCAGGGTTGTCTGGGTTTAGCGCTGACCGTGGGCGACAGCTCTGGATCGTATTAGCTATCTAGACTAACAAACAAACAAACAGTGCGTTTTAGACAGACAGACAAAACAAACAAAACATTCACGTAATAATCACAGTCGGTTCTTAGTGTAACCATCACAAGGAACAGCTTACATCACTACATCACTACGTCCCCTTTATATACCGCCAACCATGACCCCTTGGTTAACGAGTGCACCTGCTCCTCCAATCCACGGATGCCGCGCCGTTTCCCTTCTGGGTCAATGGTTAGTGTACCGTAGCTCCGCCCCCGTTCTAGATGGCTGACTTCCACCGAACCCTGGGAATGAATTGTCAGGCAATCCAGTCCAGGGTACTCTGTTCCCTTTACTCAGCACCCTCACTGGTCGGGAAAGAGATCTAACATCAAGAATCATTCGATCTCTGTCACACTCAAATAACTACTTACTGCCAGCAACAGACTAACCGGGCCAGGCTTACATTGCTGTCTTGTGGGGCTGGAGGAGAGAGGGATTGCTGCAAATGTCCTCATGCAGTATCAGCTGAATCCCCTAGAGCTACTGGATGAACAAACAGTCAGTCATCTACCCACCACTGAACAATTTAGTGGGCGGGGGCATTGTGATGATGGTGATACTATGGTGATGTTGTGGTCAGAGAGAGGGAGGAACATGCTGTCTTTAGTTCACACTCCAAGCCTTTGGAAATGAGATGGCTACTTTAAAGAGTGCTCTCGTCTCCAATAATAAAACACTCTGTTTAGACAATCAATATTCTGATATATTTTTACTTCACTTACTCTATGATGGTTAATTTCATCCCTGATCGTATCTTGCAGCTGCAGTACAAAAATGCAATGTATTACACGGTCTGGCTGCAAGGATTGTTCTCCAGAGTCTTGAAATATTATATCCAGTCACATTATTATTACTTAGTCATTTAGCTGACACTTTTATCTTGGGGGTGAACTATGCATCACAACTGCTGCTGCAGAGTTACTTACAATAGGACTTTATGTCTCATCTGAGGGACACAGCACAAGGAGGTTAAATGACTTGCTCAGGGTCTCACACAGAGTCGGTGGCTGAGCTGGGATGTAACTTGAAACCTCCTGGTAACAAGCCCCTTTCTTTAACCACTGGATCACCAAGGTAGCATTTTATGATTAAGTTAAAAATGTTTTTACTAAGCAGTGCGATTAGGCTTTCCTGGGTTTCCAGGCTTGGAGTGACCTTGGATTATCCATCTCACTGGAGATTAAAAGCATGTAAAACTCAGGAAGGAAATTATTTGTAAAATCTGATTTGAAGCAGACCTGTTTCTTCCACATCACTGTTTGAAAAATGTTGTGTCCTGAAATCAATACTCCAATCTAGCAAAGATATTAATAGCATCCTGGAATTGCAATTTCTGTGTACACTATTCATCTCTGTTACTATGTTAAATAAATGATGCACATTGGTATATACATTTTCAGAACCCAGGTTCCATTGATATTGTTGAAGTTAGATTACATCTATGTTTCCAATAGTTGATGTATTGTTTTTTCATTGCAACTGAGGTTACATTTGCATGAGTAAAACATGATTCTTTACAAATTACAACCAGAGCTTGGCATTCATGCATTACTGACTACTAATAATGTTTGTTTTTGTTTGTGTGTTTTTTTGTAAATACTGTATTATATTACACAGTTTACAGTGCTTCTTCTAGGGTTAAAGAAAATGTGATATCAAATTTGTAAAGAGATAAATAATGTATGTCTAACGTATGCCCGTCATTTTGGACTATTTTTGACCCCTGAATAAATGCCATTGAAAACATCATGCATTCTACTACAGGTACTACCTGTGAAACTGGTTAGCCACAATAACTGCTACATTTGCTGCCCCACACACTTTTTCTTGTTGATAGGCCTATGTATTTTCCTGCTAATGGAGGGATACTTTAAGCACAGGGTTACTTTCAGTTCAAGCAGTGTAAGGTGTGTAAGGTGTATGGGGAGACTTTTTTTTAATGTGGATATACCATAGTACTGCCCGAAAAATATAAACCAGATTGAGCCCTGTGCATTATATCACAGTAAAAATGCACAAACAGCAGCTATCCTTTTGCATCGCAGTCAATCTGTTGTAACATTCGACCAGTTAAAGGTTTGTTAAAAACCCTGCACTGCTAAATAACCCAATTGCACTTTTTTTAAACAAGTACAGCACAGTAATGGGTTAACTTAATCCGCCATTGAGATGAGATGAATTATTCAAGATCATTTGCAAGCCAATTTAGAAATCCCTTCACTCGTTGCATCTCAGCTGCAAATGGAGAAAAACACTTTGCATCATTAATGTACAGACTTTGCGTTTCTGTTGCGGATTCCTAACAGAGCTCTTTATTTTGAAACTTTACTTAATGAGATCAAATATGTGTGCTCTGAAAGCAACAGTCACCGAGGAAATGGGATTCGAAACCTGGCAGAAACCACCTGACCTGCTTAGCCTTCCACTTCCATGTCTCCCTTTCCTTTTAGAAATCAACCAAGGGCATTCTGTGACATTTCAAGCCAGGACATTTAACCAGACTATTTGTAACTTATTTGATCACCTAGCGAATTTAAAGTTGTCTGTGATTACCAATACAGAATCTGCACTGAGCAAATCCAATCCCTCAGGGGTTTTTTTTTTTAAATGTATTGCTTCATGTTGCATATAATTTAAAATTCTCTTACCCCCTTTCTTACAGGTATGCCGGGAGGGCAATAAAAGGCAGTTCTTCAAAATGCAACTACCTGATCAACACTCCTGGCCTGAACAGTGTTTTTTTTAATTTCTGTGTAATATTTTTTCTGGCAAAAGGCAAAGATTATCGCCAACTAATCAGTGACCCAACTTTTGAAGCAATACAGTGTTCAATACAGGATCATCCGAAGATTGGTTCCAATGATATATTTCCCAGCAAGCATTCTTCCCATATTATAGACCCCACTCTTTATTTTAATTGTATTTTAAGAAATACAGTAGCCTAGAAAACTAAAGAAACTCACTAAAGAGATTTGTATACAAAAAAAAAAAACATTTAAAGGTTAATCTGTCTGTGTGTGCCTATTTTTAAACACAGTGGTTTAAAGAATATGGAGATATTGAAGGAACCCATCTTCATGGAAAAAAAGCTGATGGATTATTATATCCCAACTGAAACTTTTGTCCATTTTTAATTACAGTAGTTAATGCTCTTTGGTAGCAGCATTGTGAAACACTATGATAATGCAATGGTTAAGTACTGGAAACTAAAAAGCAGCTACATTGGTAAAACCATTGGTAAAACTGTATCATAATGGGAAAAACAACCATACTTTGACATGCCAAAGGTATCACAAAATCATGATCACACACACTATGCACTGGCATTTTATTGCAGGCAGTGCTGTGGTCTGCTAATGGTTCTGCTAGAGTGTTTCAAGGTAATACAGTATTACCATATAATGATATCCCAGTGGTATTTTTAAAAACAATTATGTAAGGGTATCATTTGTATGTATTAGGTAGATAATACATTGTGTCAGTCCTTTTTTATTTTAATGATATTGCTTTTAATAAAATATCACTCCAAATGAACTAGCTGAAATTAGTTTTTTTTGTGTGTGTTTTTTTTATATCCAATTTAAATTTAGCCAGTCAAAGCCGGTGCAGTTTCACTGTCTTACTGTTTGTCAAACGCACTCCTTAATTGTAAATGTGTTGCAGTCTCATCTGTCTCAGCCCTGATTTTGTTTTCCTTCTCTTTTTTTTCAGCTCCCAGTGGCAAATTCCATTAACGATTTCAGTAGGAAATTCAAGTCACATTTCCCCCGAATCAATCATATGGGTTTCTAATAGAACAGGTACATTCATATTTTTTGTCTCTCCTGCTTAGGTGTCATTTACAACAGAAGCGTTCTGGCTTTAGAATGCTCCCCAAGCATAAAGGGACCCTTGTGAAAACACTGTTATTTACTGTGTACCTTCTGACTAGCAATGGTAGAATGCGTAATGGTTTGGTTTTTGAGCTGCTCATGCATCGTGATAAGTGAGATCAATTTGTCTTGTCTCACTTTGATTTTCTTCTAACTTGGTCTTAAAATGTAGACCTGCTTCCCAAATATATTCAAGGTCTCCAATGCAATTCAATTCAGATTTTTAACATATTTCAAAGGGAAGGCTGTATTTGAATTACTGACTGCTGCAAAGGGAGAGTAAATTAATTTCATATTATGTTGCTCTGTCTTACTAATTTAGAGGGAAATGATGGTTCTATTTATAATATTATTGATGGGTTTATTCCCAGTTAAGGTTTATATTCCACTGAGACAGCATATCATATCTCATATAGATTCAATATATATGTTTTTTCCAGTCAGTAGAAAATTCTCAACACAGAAAAATGACTGGTGTAAATTAGAAAAAACAAAGAAACAAAAAAAAAAACTATATATGTAATACAATATAATTATTCCCTTGCACATCCCTTAGTCCCTGTTCAATTTCCAGTTTCATTTTCTCAACATAAGATTAGAATTGGAAAATCTATTTCCCACAATGAGTTCCTGAAGTAGCCAAGGCTATTTGAGGTGCAGAGGTCGAAGGTGAAACAGCAGAAGCTAGGGTTCCAAACCAAGATTTCTGGGTACCTCTGCACTGTAAGACTATTATATTACCTGGTGACTTTTGTATACCTGCCATGGCAAAAAAATAAATAAATACTGTATTGAATTGATGGACTCCATCCATCATGCAATATTGAGTGACCCAAGGATTAACGCTTTTTCAAGATGGATGGTGGCCATTAATGCTCTTTTTACCCAACGCCCCAAACTGTTGTTGCCCATCACCTGATGTCTGTGCTTTCTAGGGTTCATCGATCTGCTTGAATGTTTTTTCCACAACAACAGCGTGAAGTGACCAAGTGACTTTAAAGTCCTCTATATGAAAGCCCTTCATTTTCAGTTTGTACTGTTTTAAATTCTATGTGTTGGTTTATACAGCTGTGGCCAAAAGTTTTGCATCGCCCTATACAATTAACTCATTTCGCTTCATAAAGTGGAATGAAACCTGCTGAATAATGTTACGTTAACATATTGAATTACATACCGCTTTGTAGTTTTTTTCCATATACTTGACAAACTGACAAAAACGGAAAAATGTGACCTTGCAAAATCTAACATGGCTTCCGGTAGACTTCTGCGTTATCATTTTGTAGTTTCTTTGATTATATGATGTTAAATAAAATATAGTTTTTGTGTTTTATTATGTCTCAATCATAAAATTATAGGTGGTGCAAAACTTTTGGCCAGAGCTGTAAGTCGATTTTCACTCAAAACGTGTGTAATTTGAGGCTGTCTGTTTAACATACTGTTGCACTGATACATATTGTCAATTTATATCCAATGTAAATGTAGCCAGTCAGACTGAGCATTGTTTTTAATAGTGCAGTACAGTATCTTCTAAAATGAATGAATGGGTGAGCATGTTCAAAAGGCTTTCACATAAAGATATTTTGAACATGTCCACACTTCCATGTGGAGATGTAGTAAAACATTAATAATCCTGAATCTTTACGGGGTCCATACGTACCCTAATAAAAGTTTACTATGGCATACCAAATGCAGTAAAGCAAAGTAAAGCCATTGTGAACTCATGGCACAGCACAGGTAAGCATATTCAAGCATAGTACAAACCATGGTTAACCATAATCAACACTGTAAATACATTGCATGAATGGAGAATGGATAAATAACTTTCAAAATTACACGTGCAAGTTTAAAACGTGTTATACATTGCTCTTTATTTTTAGAATCCCACAAAATCGGCTCAGTGGATGATGGGAGTTGGTTGCTTGGAAACATAAACCAAACCGGATACTTCAGGGTAAACTATGATCTCAGAAACTGGAGACTTTTAATTGAACAGCTGATGAGGAACCCTGAGGTAACGGATTTTCTTTTTGTTCTTGTACCATTTTATTTTTTAATCTCTTCTCTGTGGACCCCCTGCTATTCTCTGTTTACACTAAACAGCTTGTGATTGATGCTTCCAGGTGATTTCCGTTGGTAACCGCGCAGGCCTCATCGACGATGTGTTTAATCTTGCCAGGTACGGTGTGTATTCTGAAAAGTTTCAGCGGTACAGTACATTGCTGGTTATTTTTCTGCTTTTTTTCTACTTAAGTAGAGAACAAAATCTGTTTGACCCATTTATGTGCAAAACATTTTCCTAGACATTATGAGTAGTCATTCAACCAGCCACAAACTGTATGTGCTGCAGGGACTTTCCAAGTTTTAAGTAGTGCAATATTTACAGCAAGTTAAGTCTAGTGGATATGGGTTTTTTTGTAAAGTGTTCCTATTTTTTTGTTTGTTTTTTTAAGCAAATTTTTCTGCCATGGCCCAGATGTTTGTTATAGGGGCTGGACTATAAGCACTGCACTGTTTGCTAATGCTTCTATGCATACTTCACTGCTTTGGCTTCGTGTTTGTTCCTGCATGCACTCACACCAAGTCAATCCTTCTTTTAAGCTGGCAAAGGCAACACAGCCGATTTCATTTTCCTTTTTTGTGTGTTATTTTGTGTCACAGATTTTGTATCCCATTCAAATGTTTATTATGTTCAAAACAGAATCAAGCATGCTAATTGTTCACATAGGTGTTTATAACAGCATTTTGCTTGTTTTTGTTCTCTGAGCATCCAGTCATACTTTGACACTTATCGGTATTGTAAACCCATGCTAGTGTTTTGTACCTCTGTCCAGCATATGGTACATTCATTTATTTAACTGACACTCCAAAACAGAACCACACGAAACCCCATTTGACAGCTTTGCCTGCAGCATGTCCATGAAAATTTTGCGCTATGCGTTAGTTTTGACTGCTACCAGGCTCCCTATGTAGAGCACTCTGGAATGAAACAGATGTCAGTCCTTTCCTAAGCCATGTGAAAAGCTGTTCAGTCTAAGTTTGATGCGTCATTTTGTTCATATAGAAAAAACAAAACAACAGCAACAAAATTTGATGCTGTTTTATTTTTTTATTACTTGTAACAACTGCACTCGTTAAAGTTGAGAGTTACGTACTATAACTGTGCAGCTGCGATTGCTGTCTCACGGCAACCCAAGAAGGAGATTGTTTTTAGAGTGACTGATGGTTAAATTGGTAATCGGTGAGCAATCATGACAAGCATCCTCCTGTTAACCCTTTAATGTCCAGATACTGCAGCTCAGCTGTTCATTTAAGATGGAATCCTCTGACTGTTATTCTAATCTGACAGTCTCTCTTTAGTGTAAATAAAGGAAGTAAGTCCAAATCCTCGACTCATTAGTTAATGCTGTCTTAGGCTGGATTTTAATTCTGAACACTCATTTGTCAATCTCTATTACAACGAACATAGTGTAGGTGAGCATATACATACACCTTGATGCTTCTCAGTGAAAATGAATGGCAATTAGATTGCTGTAGAGGCTGCTGTACATGGGAAAGACCAGCTGCTCAATGTTATTTAGCTATTTGAGGTTAGATACAGTGGTCCAAGATGACGAATGCTCAAATGAGTGGCCTCTCCTGACCTCGCTACCTCAATCTCAATCTGATCAAATCACTGCTGGGAAACTGAAGAGAAACAGAAACCTCCTAGTTAATGAAAGCTGTTCCATTCATACCGAGGATTCTGATCTTGTCAAATAACCAAACCTATGTGAGGTTCTTAACAGCAACGTTACTGATGCCGATAATTATACATTTTTTTGGTATTATTATTTATTTTAAAATGTCTACTTTTCATTGTCAGACTATGAAGGAGCATGTGGATTAAGAGTGGATTCCGTTATATGAGAAAAAGATAACGTCAAGCTTCTTTAATGAAAATATACTGTATACATTTTCCTTTCTATTATTATGTATTATGATTCTTTTTTGTTTGGTGATGTGACCTTGTAGCTTTCTATCCTTACAGGGCTGGATACTTGCCCCAAAACATTCCTCTTGAGATAGTGCGCTACCTTTCTCAAGAGAAGGAGTTTCTGCCCTGGCACGCAGCCAGTCGTGTGCTCTATCATCTTGACAAACTGCTGGACCGCACAGAAGAATACAGCATCTTTAGTGTAGGTGAATTATACACATCGTTAATACTGAAAAGGCAGAACTCGTTATTAAGGAAAGAGCAACTTTGCAATATTATTATTATTATTATTATTATTATTATTATTATTATTATTATTATTATTATTATTAATAATAATAATAATAATAATAATAATAATAATAATAATAATAATAATAATAATGTATTACATTACATGTAGACTGAAAAGGAGGTAGCAGCTGTTTTTAAATGTTGCCAAAACAAATTTATCTCACCCCAAAGTATATTTTCCTATAAATCTGAAAATAATTATCTGCACTAGTTTTTATATTGTAGAGTGTCCTTGTAAAAACAATGTTGGTCCACTACCCATTGAAACACATTTAGTGTAGGGCCAGTGTGAATTCCACTGGAAACCTGTCATTGAAGTCCCTCTACAAGACTGCTCAATATCCTCAATGTGTGCCTGTTTGACTTGACAGTTCCCTCTGGCAGTGATTTTCTTTGGTCAGCCTGTTCTGGCTGCAAGTTATGTTTTCCCCGTGTCCTTCCACTGCAAAATCCCATTCCACACGGTTGTTTTTGGATATGTGGTTAGCTCACAGGTGTCCCCATTGCTCTTCCCACTAATATGGCGCCCGACTATTACACCTCGTTCAGACTGTCAGACAGCTTTCACCTTGGAGGCGTGGCTTCAAACTGGGCTGTATCAGCTGTGGCTTGACCTTTTATACCTGTTACCATCCGTACTGTGCAAATCATCAACCCCTGACGAGGTGCGGAGCATTAGAGGCTCCATCTCAGATGTGATCGAGCACTTTTTCTAGGATTCTGTATGCAACCCCCCTTGGTTGTACCACAATTTCAACTGATTCTGTGATTTGTGTCTCTTAACAGGAATACATATTGAAGCAAGTTGCCTCAATGTATCACAAGCTCGGCTGGCCCACAAGTGCTGTGAATGGCTCTGTTGCGCAAGCCACTTATCAGACTGAGTACTTTCTTTCTTCTTAATTCAACTCTGTCTTTGCAATTAATGCCACACATTACGAGGAGCTCTTAATTGAAATGTGCTTTTTTCCTCCCTCACAGGGAGCTACGCCGAGAAGTTATTATGTTAGCCTGCAGCTTCGGGAGCAAGCACTGTCATCAGCAGGCGATAACTCTTATTTCTGAATGGATATCAAGCAACAAAAACAGGTGCAGGAGACTTTAGGTTGTACTGATGCAGGGTACAAGTAGTAAAGTTCACATTCCTCATCAAATTGTAATAATCGCATGAACCTATTCTTGTGCAAATGCATTGAGCAAACTCTGTTATGGTCATCGCGTGTCTTGTCAGAGGTACATCATGTAGCCACTTTTAAGGATAGTTGTATTCGTAATATAATAAATAGCCACACTGCCAGTACTTGGTGAAAATCATAATGAGTGACTCCTTGTGCACTGTTCTGGTCAATAGAGCTTACTCTTGACGCATACAGGTTATTCTGCATTTTGATTGCTGCCTTTCAGATGTCACAGAGGACAGAAATGGCTTACCCCTATGTGTCACCAGTTGCTTTCGACTGCATATAAATGGATATCAAGTTGTTATTGTGGGATAATTACCACCTGGCACAGCTACAGAGGAATAGAGTGAATGGGTTTTAAATATAAAGCACAGAGTTAATAAGAGGGTTAAAGAATATAATTTACTTTGACTTTTGACTTTGAATACCTGACCTCTCACATGCAGATGTAGTTTTCTAGCATTTACATTCATACTGGTGTACCCCGTTGCTTTCAGCAATTCAGTGCTGTCTCCTTTTAATCACATTATACTTTCTAGTTTTAACCTCTTTGATTGATTGTTCTATTGGTTACCAAGTCCCGATGCACTAACGTTGTTTATCAAAGGCATCGGTGCTTGCTGATGTGCATGGAGGTTTTACCCTTCTCTCCTCCACCTGTGACTTTGGATCAGCCATGATCCAGTTCCAGCATAGCATTCCCTTTCCACTTTGGATCAGCCATGATCCAGTTCCAGCATAGCATTCCCTTACCACTTTGGATCAGCCATGATCCAGTTCCAGCATAGCATTCCCTTTCCACTTTGGATCAGCCATGATCCAGTTCCAGCATAGCATTCCCTTTCCACTTTGCATCAGCCATGATCCAGTTCCAGCATAGCATTCCCTTACCACTTTGGATCAGCCATGATCCAGTTCCAGCATAGCATTCCCTTTCCACTTTGGATCAGCCATGATCCAGTTCCAGCATAGCATTCCCTTTCCACTTTGGATCAGCCATGATCCAGTTCCAGCATAGCATTCCCTTACCACTTTGGATCAGCCATGATCCAGTTCCAGCATAGCATTCCCTTTCCACTTTGGATCAGCCATGATCCAGTTCCAGCATAGCATTCCCTTACCACTTTGGATCAGCCATGATCCAGTTCCAGCATAGCATTCCCTTACCACTTTGGATCAGCCATGATCCAGTTCCAGCATAGCATTCCCTTTCCACTTTGGATCAGCCATGATCCAGTTCCAGCATAGCTTTCCCTTACCACTTTGCTCTCTGTGTCCCTTTTGTCTTCCAGCTTCATTCCAGCGAGGAGCAGAAAAAGGTTAAAAACTCAACTCAGCATTTCAGTAAATTGCAGCTGTAGTCTTGAAAGTGTTTGAAGTACTGACTTCTTAACCAGCATTAATTACTTATTACACTCACTGGTTATTTTATATACATGTTATGTACATACAGTAAAATGTCACTTCACATGTTATAATATTTTCAGTCCATTTATTAGCGATAACAAATTAGTCCTGTGACCATTTCATGCTTGACATTTGGAGCATGCAGTACCTATAAATCAGCTCCATTTTGATTTAGCTATTACACGAATGGAAGAATGCTCAGCAGACTGTAGGAACAAGGTGCTTCAATGTTAATGCTGCTTGTAAAGCTTATATGCCCGAGCTACAGTTACTGAATAAGAAATATCTTACCAAACTATTTAATTGTGCGTTTTCCGACTGCAATGACTATTAACCTTCGTAGCATTTCCTCAGACAGTAGGGTCAGCATTCTGAGCACTGCTTCTCATACACTGCTGCGCTCCTGCAGTTTGAACTGCTTAGCTTTACTTTAATGGCAAATTTAATGATAAGCATTGAATGTGTCTTGAGCCTTTACCAGAGCAGAATCTCATCAGCGATTTTCCCAAGTTTTTTTATGATGTTTTTTCACTGTCCGTGCACGCGTGTTTGCAGGATACTTTGTGCATTTGAATACAAGATTTTTTCCCCTTTTACTTGGAACAGGGCAGAGTTTTACTCAAGTGTGTTACAACACTTTCTCTAAATGTAATCGTAATGTAATGTCTAATACATGGCAGTAAAAGCTTTTTTCTAGCCTCATCCAAGGTCATTTTATGGAAATGAAGTCTTTTGGTTCAGGTAGAAAAGATCCTAAATATGTTGGTAGTGTGCCGTTTTTCAAAATGTATTAGCTGTTACTCACTCATCTTCCAATAATTAGGCAGTTGAGGTTTTGCTGTGTATTATAAGCCTGCCAAACTCCGATTGAGGTCACACACTTTCCTCAGTGGCTCAAAGATGTGTGTCGTGTAGCTGCAAGTCAGCAGCTCTGCCTCACAGTCTCTCACTGCTCCACTTCTTCAACCAAGCAATGGAGCAGTTTGGGGGTGATATCGTTTTGAACCGAGTTAAGAGTAAAGTTATTTCACAGAACAATAATTAATCTTACATCCCACACATTTTAAGTTATCAGCCTATGTATCTCATATCCACATAACAAAGGGAAAGCCTTTGTTTACACTTGCATTTCCAATGAATGTAGATAAACACAACACAACTGCATCTTAAAACTGACCAACACTTATTTATATATTGAAAACCTTTTTTTATTTACCCAAACTAAAGTTGTGTATTAGCCACACTGCAAACACTAAAATCTGAACTTCAGTATATATATTTTTTTCAATATAAAAACCCTTTAAAAGAAGAATTTAAAATCTTGCACTGTAATGAATGAATGTTCCATTCTATGGCATGCAGTTACTTTATGCTTTATTTATTATTTGTCTTTTTCTTGTTTTCCCCCCCCAGCTGTATCATTGTATCATTTTGGAATGGAGTAACAGAACACCGACCTGTGACCTGGGCTTCAATTTATAACATCTGTGCTGTTTTCCGTACAGTACGGCGGTTATTTCATATTGATTTTTTTCATTTCTAATGCCATTGATATCCTTCCAGAATCCCACCAAATGTCAGGGACATCGTTTACTGCACTGGAGTGTCACTAATGGACGAGGATGTGTGGGAGTTCATATGGATGAAATTCCACTCGTCGACTGCCATCTCAGAGAAAAAGGTGCTGCTGGAGGCACTGACTTGCAGTGATAACACATTCTTATTGAACAGGTAGGTGAGCCCTCAGGGCCTAATAGGCTTGCCTAGTTCTTACAAAATGGGGACAAAAATTAAATAAGTTCAGTACTCTCCTTCGTTGCATATACTGTATGCAATGACAGCTGTTGCAAGTAAACTTTAATTAGGCAGGTTATAGAATTGCCTCCTTTAATGGTCTTCATTAAACATCTAAGTATACACTTACCCACTGGACATGACCAGTCATAATTACCTTAGAATACATTCCATCTAGGCAGTCTCTCAACTAAACACTTTGCTTTAAAAAAAATACAAAATACAAATATAGTCGACAGTATGTTATACAGTATATCGTCTGAAACCCCTTCAAGATTTTTTTACCAAATAATTGGGGTAGATAAATGTTTATTCTACTAAAATTGCATATTTTCAACTGTGGTTAAAATGCAAGCAAATGACTAACTCCTACAGGCGAATAATAAACTCCACTGGCCTGTTGAATTCAAATTACTTTAAGTCTGTACGGTTCTGCTCCAGGTTACCCATTGTTACAGCTGCGGGACAACTAAGAGGATTAGACATTTGCCCCAAGAGCAGTGAGTAGCCGAGCTTGGATTCGAACCAGCATCTGTGAGCCTCAGGCATTCCCCTTAATCACTACTGTGGCATACAGGGGGCCATACATGTGTATTGCTTTGCACCATTGCTGATTAAAGCAAACGGAACGGTTACAGCTCCTTTTACCCAGATTGCTGTGTTTTATTTATGCAGTAGGGTTGGCAGGAAGTGAGCTGCTGCGCCGCATTTCATAGGCCTCATGCACTGAGCATATCATGCATCTCTGCCCCATTTGTCCTTTAGGTAAGTTTGAGTTCCTGATCATGATCCATTGGGGAAATGAGATTAGAACTCCCAGCAATTGGCTGCTGTCCTTTTTATGAAAATAAATGTATCCCCACTATGGAGGCTGATCTTGCATTTAAGAAGCTGACATCCCCATTTGTATTCTTGAATCTGTTCATTTCTTTAGTAGTTATGTTAGAGTGAAAAGGTCTGCCACTGTGAATAGAACTCTGTGTCTCCCCGGGTGCCATGATAAAAACTGCAACTCTGCATCATCCTATTAAGATATTGATACAATATAAAAATATAAATTCTGGATGGGGTGTCAGAGTTTGTCTGTGTTGTTTGTTCAGTTTCAAAAACAGATCCTGCAAATAAGTAAATATCTTGTAACAAATATGATCTCTGTAAGGGTTATAAGGGTCATAATTACATTTGTCTTGTTTAACCAACCTCCATTTTAACACCCATT
This sequence comes from Acipenser ruthenus, assembly GCF_902713425.1. Taxonomy (NCBI): domain Eukaryota; kingdom Metazoa; phylum Chordata; class Actinopteri; order Acipenseriformes; family Acipenseridae; genus Acipenser; species Acipenser ruthenus. Next base: position 4,669,341 of record NC_081202.1, read on the forward strand.
CCAGAGAATTAGATTATGTATACCATCTCAAAAGAATACAATTGGTCAACAATATCAAAACAGGAAGTGACTTATCTGTTAAAGGCAAAATTAGGTCATGGAGGCAAAATTCACAGTCACCCACACATAGTCAAAGACTGGGACTTAGAGTTGCCAGGCACCAGGAATAGATTTATCAAACATATATTATGTATCCACCAGCAGAACCTTACAGCCGGTGCATGCTGCCCCTAAGATCTAAATCCTGTATTGCGCTCTGTCTGATTCCTCAAAGGCTGTGCCAGTCTTTCTTTATACAGTATTGATATATGTCCTCTCAGTACCCCTGAAGAAGCAGAGTGCATCTTCTAATACTTCAAACTCATCTTAAACTCGCTGAGGTTAAATATCTGACAATAGATAACAGGAAGAGGTCAGCAGCGGAGTTACCGAGGGACGTGGTTTCTAGTTCTCAGGCCTGCAAAGGTTCCTCTTGGATGCGTTCCTCTGAAGGACCTTGTTGGGGGTTTGATGCCAGACTGCCTCAAGAGAGTGGACTCAAGTTGGAAGAGAGTGGGAGTTGGGCTGGGTGGGTCAGGGCATTATGAATCCTGATGCCTGGTTGCTGCTACCCAATTAGTTCAACCCTTTGTTAATATGTTTCTTCTTCGTACTCATGTGAACCTGTGTGACTCTTCGGTATTTGTTGTGCTGTTTTTGAATGCATCTAGTCTCCTGCACTAATGAATAGTTTTGCTTTTTTTATTGCAAGACTGCTGAACCTGTCTTTGAGCTCTGATCTGGTTCCTGATCAGGATGTCATTGACGTCATTATTCACGTGGGCCGCAACCCGCATGGCAGACATTTAGCCTGGAAGAACTTCAGAGAAAAGTGGGACATTTTAAATACCAGGTATACATTCTTATTAACTTTCTATTGAACTTTTTAGTGTTTGCTGAATGTTTGAAAAAGCCATGTATCATTAGTCCATAAATCAATGCCTTTTCAGCAAGTATAGACTTTTTTGTTTTGTTTTATTTTGTTTATTGTGTTAACTATGAAACCCCTTGGTAAATGAAACACTGCCAGCCCCATCTAGTGATTTCTTCATTTCAAACGCAAGGATGATTTACTGTGCTCATTAAAAAAAAAAATCTTATTTATCATTTAAAAAGTGTTTAAATAAAACTGTGTGTCCTTACAGATATGGAGAAGCCTTGTTTATAAATTCCAAACTCATTAATGGTGTTACAGAGTTTCTAAACACAGAGGCTGAGCTAAATGAGGTGAGTTTTTGTTTTCTTTAATACAACCCCTTCTCTTCTTTGAAACTGTGCCATGGGGTCTTTCCTATTCACAAAGTAAACATCTCACCCCAGCCAAGCACTAACTCATCCACACAAAAGGCAAGTTTAGATTCACTTTGATAGGCTGATCCAATTGTAACGTTACTTCTACCATTCTGATTCAGGTTGCATCTAGGCAGCAGGCACCCTGCGTTCTAAGTGCAACTCTTCCAGGAGGGTTCACCTGCGCAGAAGCCATATGTGACTCTAAACTTTGAGCTGCTGTTGTAGAACAATGATTCACCTCAGTGCAATGAAACAGCATCCTCATGAGTCTGTACTGTACATAATGTTGCCAACTCTCAGGGTCTTGCTTTTCTTATTGATTCTCAGGACCTGGGTTTTTTCTGAAAGTTACTTGTGACTCATAACTGTTGGCTTAATTTAAATTAATCATGTGGGGTGACTTTGCAATTTTAAAGGGCAAGTAGCTTCCAATAACAGTATCTTATTTGTATTTTTTTTTTTTACTGTCCCTTATTTTGCAATTACTCAGATGTTAAGTTTTACTTTTTAAAAGTCTGCATCTGAATTTAGGAGCTGCTCTTCAGGTCTAGTTGCCTGCCAGACTTATGTAAATGTAGGCTACATCAGCCAGTGTTCTTATATTGGTAAGGACCAGCACCATCTAGTGCACAAGCAAAACAGCAGGAAATTGCATCCAAAGTGGAAGATCAATAAATGACAATGACCTTTATAAAGACGCTTACGTACTCTATTACAGGCAACTCGAACTGAAACCTTATCACAGTTTTTGAGAAATTACAATAAGAAAAACATAAAAAATGTTAGGAGAGTAAAAAAAAAAAAACTAAGAAAATGTAATCTGAAACTACTTACTCTTTAAAAGAAGTTCAACTCCCTGTCAACCCACATTCAAGTTGCATCCAGCATCCATCTGCTGCAACACTGTTTCCTCATACAAAGCTGCTTTATGTTTTTCAGCTAAAGGACTTTATACAGACCAACGGAGGTGGGGCCGCGGCTGCCTTTGCACGGGCTGTGGAAATTGTAGAAGCTAATGTGAGATGGCACAGCCTCTTTGAAGAAGAGTTTTTCCAGTGGCTTAGGAAATCCCCAACCAGTTAATCTGTGACAATTATACATATTTATAGCATGGCATCTCTTTGAAACATTTTTACTCTTAAAAAAATATAATAATAATAATAATATTTTAAGACGGAGAATAACTTGATCTGAATTGCAAATTGCACTCTGATAATTTTCCTGCAATATGAGAAGAAACCTTTCTGTTAAAAAAAAAAAAGAAAAGAGGGTGGTGTATTTTCCCTGTCAACATCAGTCTTGCATTTGCAGGGCAAAAGAATGTTATTAAAAAAATATAGCATGATGTTATTTCTCTTCAGTTGAGACATTTTTAATTGCAGAGTATTTTTTGTGCATGGTTGTTCAATCCCTCACCGGTATTCCAGCATGCTCATTTGCATTACAAGATTTCCCAGTCCTGTGAAGCTAAATTACTCTCATGTACGACATACAAAAGAAAAAAAGGGCATTATTATACAATTGTTTAAAGCGCAACGACTAATGACAATCAGTGTTTTCATTTGGAAAAATCTAAATCTCTTCAGAAGGCGGCTCCAAATTAAAGAGACAGTGTACTAATATAAAGTTATTGTACAGGTATGTGTTATTATGCAAACCAAACATAGTCATTTAATACATGTTCCTGTAGCTGCAATACCAGAGCTATCGGCTGTTGAAACTTATGTATGTATATGTATGTGTGTGTGTGTGTATATATATATATATATATATATATATATATATATATATATATATATATATATATATATATGACTTGATTGGAATATGGGTCATGCTACACTAAAATATAATCGATATCAGTGTTCTTTTTATGCCCAGAATGCACTGCATGAGTTCTGTGCTTATGAATGGGAACGAGATGACTTCTAAAAACGTCAGAGCATGGTGGCTGTTTATGTAGAATTACCTAACTGTTGTTATTAGCAGCCCAGTACCAAAAAGCCAGTGAGGTATTAACTGAGAACTGTGTCTTGCTGGAGGGCATAAGCACACACTGTCGTTTGTTTGGACCAATCGCGCTGAGCCCCTTTCGGACAGTCATTTGCCTAATTTAGCCCGCTACAAATCCCTTTGAATTAATGTGTTGAACTCACAGGCTTATCCACCTGATCCAAGACCCTTGGGGGGAAAAAAAAATACATAAATAAGATGTTCATTTTGCTCAAGTAACAGCCTAACACACAGGTTAGTGATGACCTGAGTTTCATGCATAATACAGTAGACCTCAACACATATTGTCCCATTTTCAATGAAGTGTTGACAGAGCTACGTTTCCAAATGAGAGACTGTATCTTCTGTATTTTAAGCTGAGCATCTATGGAATTCTAACTCTGATATATATATATTTTTTTGTACAGTAGTGCATCACTGTCTGGATTTGTGACATGTTCAGATGTGGGCTTGTGGAGCCCTCTGTGATTATATTTCCATTTTGACTTGATCAGCCGTTTTTTTTTTTGTTAACATTTAAGTGGATTCACATTTAGTGGTAGAGAAAAGGAAAAGAAAGAAGACAAGAAATTGTCTTGTTTTTTTTCTGACGTGTAAGTTTTCAAATCCACCCACAGGGCTGACTGGATGTGCAAACTACAAGGTGTTTAAATGCAGCAATGGTCCTTTTTTGTCAGCAAAAGAAAATATTTTCTATTAAGATAAATGTATAAATAATGGCCTTCTATTGTTTTAATAAAATTATTGTGTACTGAAGATTTTTTTTTTTTTTTTAAATATAGTGATTTTATGTGTGTAATGTTTTTGTGTGACGTGGGGAATACATGCTTTGCTTTCTTTAAGTGCTCCTGTGCTGATGCAAAGAAACTTGGGCTTTAGCAGTAATCTTAACATATAGCTCACTCAACACCTGAATTCAGGTTTTTACCCTTGCTGCCTTAGAAACTGCCACAATAAAAAAGGTCTAAAGTTATCCAAAAGTTAGTGCATGCATATTAGGCAAAGTCTGTTTGAGGTTCTTCTTGTTTTTTCTGTACGCAATGGATCTCACATAGCCTGTGCCATCTGACTCTTTTATACTTTTGATCCAGGTGTAGAAAATAATATTTACTAGTCTGGGATAAGAAAACTTCTTCTCCAGCAATGTCCAGAGTGATTCTGTGATCACAAAAACTGAACAGTCAACCGAATCAAGGCCAATGGAAAGGAAAGATACTGCGTCAGCAGGAAGGCTACTGACAGCGGGGGATCGCAAAGTAATTGGATATTTTGGAAGATGTGTCATAGGTCACGGTTTGTCAGTCCAGTCTAAAGGTTGCATTTGCTTTGCATTGAGTCAACTAAAATCTTCCACACGGTATTGCTGCAGTTTGGCTGCATTGAGGTGATTTGGGTTGTTTGGAGTGATTTGGAACAGATTATGCAGATCAAAACCAATACTGGTGTCTTCTTTTCAAGGTACTGTAGCCTAATGCAGTAAAAATGTAATATTTTTGCTTTTTGCACACACAATCAACATTTCCGTGGGGTTTGGATTGCAGGGGTCCCCATCCAATCATACTAATGACATACATGGCTGATGCATGAAGCTCTGCTGCCTACGCACCACCTGGCTGAGCCCACGAAGGTGTCCCTCCACAGCTCCACAGGTCAGTGAACTTGCCACTTACCCAGCTGTCTCTGCTCCACGAACGCCCAGTCTGAAACCTTATTATAAGAGCAACCCATGCATGTTACAATATTTCCATAATTAAAAACGCCAAGGAGCCAGGAGCAAAGATTATAGAAAGAGGAGGTTTTGCGAGAAAGAGGCAAGTTTTTATTTTGGCTAAATTTTGCATCAACTGCCAGCTTGGAAATCAGCCACTTACATTCTCCCATGCTCACAACCACATACCAGGATACAGGACAGCTCGATCCAACATGGCACCACAAAGAAAACGTTTAAAGTGCTCAGGGTGAAGTTTACTAACCCTTAATATAAGCCTGGGCCAGGGCTGCATTGGTTTGAAAAATACCTAACAGTGGTTAAAATGACCATTCCACAATGCTCAGCGCCTCAAATTCCTTCAGGGAAGTTGGAATGCAAATTATGTCGAATTCACAAGATAATTTATCAGAGGATCTTGATATTACCATTCCGTTATCTTGTGATCACAAGACCATTTATTATTATTATTTATTTATTTATTTATTTATTTATTAGCAGACGCCCTTATCCAGGGCGACTTACAGTTTTAAACAAAAATACATTTCAAGAATATCTCAGGATCTCGATATTACCATCCTGTTATCTTTTGATCACAAGACCATTTATCTCAGGATCTCGAGAACACGGAAGTGATTGCTATCCCAGGAAATGAATTATCTGTGATCACGAAATTACAGATATTTATCTGACATTAGCTATCAAACTTTAAAAATAGCACTCAAAGTATGTTTTATTTTTGGCATATGTTCCTTGTTTTGGGATGTGTTCCTTATTTACTGATATGTAATTAATATATGTTTCATATATAAATACAGCATGCTCCTATAAAATGTATTTTATGATGTATTTTATGGGTAAACAATACCCCCTCCCCCACCTCACACCCACCATCCTGACTGCTAGTCTCCAAGGTAACAGTTAGTTGGGTTTTTTTTGGTAAAAGACTGAGAATATAATAGAACATAATAGAACAGGACTCAAGCCATGCAGATTCAATTGCAGTGATATAAAACATTCAAATTTAATTAAAGTTTAATATTGTACATGATTCATGACCAGCTTTAAATGATACAGTTTAGTCCTGAATTTGCACATATGTTCTCACCATGCAGCCGATACAGGGGGCTGGACAGGTTGGTACTTGAGTTACTCAGAATTTCTCTGTGAAAACAGGGCTAAGATTTTTGTTTTTGTTTTAGTCTTCTGTTTTGTTGTCTTTAGGGTTAAGAGGGTGAATATGTCAGACTTGAAGGCAAACAGCAACAGAATTATAACATTGTGTACAGTATAAACGGACGGGATCACCAGAACATTCCTGTAACTTTTATAAAACAGCATATTTAAAAGAAAATAGTAATACATTCTGAGACAATATAGACCCTTTTCTACATCCCAAATGGAATTTATGAAATGTGTGTTACTTGAGTCATATTTTATTTACCCTTACAAATTAATATTCCGTGCCATAGAATTGCAAATTCAATGGGTCTGTGTCCAAACATTTTGGGCTCAGTGCTCACCTTCTGTATATCCCGATTTATTATTTTAAATATACCGATATATTTTCCCCAATTTTCTCGAGACCCAATGACCCTTGCACTGAAGTTATGGCTGCTTGATATGCATGCAGCGTGGTGTATCTTATTACAGATATTTAGGAATCAGGGATTGTCAACAGGGCTATGCTATATATACAGTATTGTGAACCAGCCTTGTGGCTCGGGTTCGTTTCGCACTTTTGAATACAAACCCAGACACAAGACTGAAGGTTTTAAAGTGTGGATGCGCTATTTTTAATAAAAAAATATAAATAAAACAAAAAACGAAAATACCAAGCTCTTACGAGAACTAACTAAAACACAAACTGGAACCTTCTCTAATAAGCAGGACAGCTAAGCTGTTTACCGGCACAAACAAAACAAAACAAACACAGTTTAACCCACAAAAAACAAGGTTTACACACTACATTTGCTCTTTAATTTCGGCTGTATACACCCGCACAGTCGGGCTTCTTCATCACAGCAGCCCAGAGCAGACTGACTGCCTAATTTACAATGTCAACCAGGTGCAGGGAATAATTAACATTAAACACGATTAACAAATTAAACACAATAATTAAACTAAACAAACGAAAATTCACGTCCAAGTCGTGCCAGATTAAGTTGACGATCGATCCAGACTTTACGCACCAATCCGACCTCGGTGTCAGGGGACAGTACCTCAGTTTCCCGCAGACGCTTAAAATCCAGGCTGGTAATTCGGGGGGTGGTGTCTGGCCTTGTCGTTACCTGCTTTTCTAAGAGTTTTCCTGACTGACAGGTTTTAAACTCACTGTCAGCAGAAATGTTAAAACTTCTACTGTTAAAATATCGATTTAGTCCAGCTCAGTGTTATAAAACTGGAGACTGAATACTGGTCCTCAGCTGAACTTCTTGCACTGGCATAAAATTCCCTTAATGTTGTTGAGATTTTTTTGACTTATTTCCATAAAATGAATGTCCATATTTTTTTTTCTTTAAATACATTAACCAGCCCATGCTGTATTTTTTTTTGTTTGTGTTTTTTTTTTTATATATTTGGGTTCTTCTGTTTAATTTAGCTGTTCCTCACCTACTGTTATGTGTCTGCTCTTGATGGTGCACTTATTTTTTTTTATTTATTTTTTTTTCAGGTGGACTGCTGTCTTCACTCAGAAAGTTGGTGTTGTACCAGTTATGTGGAGTTTCATCCCCAAATATATTAAAGGAAATAGGTGAAATGCCTATTGCCATTTTTGGCTGTGGTTTTGTAACCAATAACAAATAAAATGGCAGTTTGTCATGGAATTTAGAATGTAGTGGTGCGTAGTGATTTATTCAGTGTGAAGTGGCTCATTAGTATGCAAGCTGTGCTATACGTTATAAATATATATACGTATGGTCATGTGATGCTGTTTAACCAATCAGAGGTTGTTATTTTTCCAAGCCGTGTTATAAATAAATAAATGCCTAGAAAGCTGAGATTATTCCTAACACAAAGAGTTATAATATCTCTGATTTTGACAACCTTACATTGACTAAACATTGAGGTTCAGAAAAAAAAAACTTTTAACAGTCTGGTTATTCTGAATGGATAATGCAACATAATTCTTTTTTGCTGGGGAAAAACCATAAATCAGTTTTCCTCACAAGTGGAATAGATTTACATTAGTCACCATTATCCAACCCATTCAGAGGTGGACAAAAAGCCAGAAACACACTCCTTAACTCTGACATGACCAGTATTTTGTATTGTAAAAAAGCTGCATCCCCTAGTTGCAAGTCACAATGAGCAGGGAAGCAGATCTGCCAGACATTGACAGAGAGTGTATATTGTAGTAGTAGCTGGCAGGTGTTTTGATTTGCACAAAGACAACACAAACTAATAGTGTAAAGGTGTAACAGGGACACAGGATCATTAGCACTGTGATGATGTCAGATAGGTTAGCGGAGCAAGGAAGTGTGCACCCCCAGCTGCTTGGTTGGGACCAGGCTTAAACTCCGAAGAGCACAAACACTGCCTGGAAAGTGTGGCTGACCAGGTGCATTCAGTGATGGACATAGATGTCCAGGGCTTCTGCATTGGTTTGAGGAACAAAAGGCAGACTTTCTCCTATTCCCTTGGCCTGCCCGACCCTCCCTCCATCACCACAGGTGGACGTTTGCTTCAGAATAGGACCATGTGTTCATCTTTAGCCTCCAGCTCTTGAAGCACTTGTTTGTTTTTATGCATTAGTAAGACCTCATCTAGAATATTGTGTTCAGTTCTGGTCACCTCGCTACAAAAAGGATATTGCTGCTCTAGAAAGAGTGCAAAGAATAGCGACCAGAATTATCCTGGGTTTAAAAGGCATGTCCTATGCAGACAGGCTAAAATAATTGAATCTATTCAGTCTTGAACAAAGATCCTAAAAGGTATTGACAATGTTGACCCAGGGGACTTTTTCGACCTGAAAAAAGAAATAAGGACCAGGGGTCACAAATGGAGATTAGATAAAGGGGCATTCAGAACAGAAAATATGAGGCACTTTTTTTACACAGAGAATTGTGAGGGTCTGGAACCAACTCCCCAGTAATGTTGTTGAAGCTGACACCCTGGGATCCTTCAAGAAGCTGCTTGATGAGATTCTGGGATCAATAAGCTACTAACAACCAAACAAGCAAGATGGGCCAAATGGCCTCCTTTCATTTGTAAACTTTCTTATGTTTTTATGTTCTTATATTTGATTGATGGCATGAGCTGCATATTTATAGCTGAAAACCTGAAAACATCCTTCCACATCCCTACTGTCAGCAACACTACAGCAGCCAAATGCTGATTGGATTATTACATGCTGGTCTCTATACAGTACAACACAGAGAATCGCCCTGGAGCGAAAGCCTCCTGCTCACAGCAGTGGAGGGGATACTTCAAAAAGAGCATATTGTTCAGAGTAAGAAGGAGAAGAAAGACATTTTCAGAAGACCTCAGAAGAATACCTGCAGTAGAACAAAATGTGCTGAATGAGGAATAGTTGATGTGAGAAGTGGACATATCTTAGACAAACACAAACAGTAAGCATTACATCAACAAAAACTATAATATACATTCATATACTGTATAATGTATCTATCATTTATACATCATGCATAAAGATTAACACATTAAGTACATTGTAACTATGCATAAGTACACATGTATTTACTAAGTAACTACTACGTAAATACACAGTAATTAAGTGTAAAGTGTTACTTAATATTCTTATATTTCTGTTATGCAATACCTGCATTTCCTACAACATTCTTTCCTGTCTGTTTTTTAATTACTATAATTCATTAAGTGCAGCAATGTCTGGCATCTCTCTAAAAATAAAATCCCTGTATATCATTGCAATGCAGGAACATCAAAGCATTGGGTAACTATCACATGCAGGTATTGGAATCGATCTTTTGTAAAATTCACAACAGCTAGATGTGTGCTTCATGGTGCACAATGCACAATGTCATTAGATAAAGAGAACAGGGGTGTTGCAAGTGTTAACATGCAGCATTATCTACAGTACATGTCTTATAAAACTTTATTAGTAAGTAAATGAAAGACATCTCATTCTTTTAAAATCACGTGACAATCTAACCTTTCAACTCTGTCAGCCCCGTCTACTTTTTCTGTCTGTATATATATGTTGAGTAGGTGGGGTTGGCAGAGTTGAAAGTCACGTTGTCACAATTGGAATGGAATGAGGAAGGACAGTCATTGAAAAGTCACGTTGTCACATGATTGGAATGAAATGAAGAAGGACAGTCACTGAAAAGTCACATTGTCACATGATTGGAATGGAATGAGGAAGGACAGTCACTGAAAAGTCACGTTGTCACATGATTGGAATGGAATGAGGAAGGACAGTCACTGAAAAGTCACGTTGTCACATGATTGGAATGGAATGAGGAAAGACAGTCATTGAAAAGTCACGTTGTCACATGATTGGAATGGAATGAGGAAGGACAGTCACTGAAAAGTCACGTTGTCACATGATTGGAATGGAATGAGGAAAGACAGTCATTGAAAAGTCACGTTGTCACATGATTGGAATGGAATGAGGAAGGACAGTCACTGAAAAGTCACGTTGTCACATGATTGGAATGGAATGAGGAAAGACAGTCACTGAAAAGTCACGTTGTCACATGATTGGAATGGAATGAGGAAGGACAGTCACTGAAAAGTCACGTTGTCACATGATTGGAATGGAATGAGGAAAGACAGTCATTGAAAAGTCACGTTGTCACATGATTGGAATGGAATGAGGAAGGACAGTCACTGAAAAGTCACAGTGTCACATGATTGGAATGGAATGAGGAAGGACAGTCACTGAAAAGTCACGTTGTCACATGATTGGAATGGAATGAGGAAGGACAGTCACTGAAAAGTCACGTTGTCACATGATTGGAATGGAATGAGGAAGGACAGTCACTGAAAAGTCACGTTGTCACATGATTGGAATGGAATGAGGAAGGACAGTCACTGAAAAGTCACGTTGTCACATGATTGGAATGGAATGAGGAAGGACAGTCATTGAAAAGTCACGTTGTCACATGATTGGAATGGAATGAGGAAGAACAGTCATTGAAAAGTCACGTTGTCGCATGATTGGAATGGAATGAGGAAAGACAGTCACTGAAAAGTCACGTTGTCACATGATTGGAATGGAATGAGGAAAGACAGTCATTGAAAAGTCACGTTGTCACATGATTGGAATGGAATGAGGAAGGACAGTCATTGAAAAGTCACGTTGTCACATGATTGGAATGGAATGAGGAAGGACAGTCACTGAAAAGTCACGTTGTCACATGATTGGAATGGAATGAGGAAGGACAGTCATTGAAAAGCAGGTAAGATAGATTTTTTTTAAAAAGTAAATAAATAAAAATAAAACCTCATAACAGGAGCAACATAACCCACAACAAGTTAGGATGGTTGCAAACACCATACAATAGTAAGGGGAATGTAAGAAAATAAAAATCAGTTAATTAAATGTACTCTTTAAACAGGTCACTTCTGAAAACATGTTCCGTTGGGTATGTTGATTTTAAGAGATAGGTCAATCTGCTGATAATTGGGTATGCTGAGTTTAAGAGATAGGCCAATCTGCTGATAATTGGGTATGCTGAGTTCAAGAGATAGATCAATCTGCTGATAATTGGGTATGCTGAGTTTAAGAGATAGGTCAATCTGCTGATAAGTGGGTATGCTGAGTTTAAGAGATAGGTAAATCTACTGATAATTGACCCAGATGGAAGTCAATTTTTTTGTAAATGGAAATATTAGTCTGGTACACTCTTGACATATTGACAATTAGCCTGGATGTGACTTGTACAGAGCTGGATTACACAATCAACTTGCAGTTCCCGAGGTTAATGTGTTGATCAATGTGCTCTGGATTGAGTCAGGATGCACAGGCTCTGAATGGGGAAGAGACTCTGTGACTGATAGTTAAGCATGTCAGTTATCAGAGAAAGCAACATGTTGGCAAATAAAAAAAAATTAAAAGAGTAAAGATAGTATGGCTTTACTCTTCTGGGGAAGAAAATAAAGCAATTCTATTACTGTGGTTTGAATTTTGCTCTCAGGATGAGGTTGAATTTAGAGCAAAGAAAGGGAAGAAAATCCTTTTCTCCAAGTGTAAAATTGGAGTTCAGGTCTTGTATGGATCTATCTGGGTGATTAAAACCAAATTAACATTGAATTAAAAAAAAAAGCCATTGGGGAAATGGTTCTGTTGCAGTTGCATTTTGTGAATTTCTATGATATATTCCCCTTAAGGGGTTAAACTGTACATCAAAGTAATGGTCATTTATGAGTCTGTACAAAGTGCAGGATTTTTTTTTGATTGGACACTGTGTCACTCAGTCACAACCCAGGCAGGCTGAAATATTAAGACTATTCGCCAGGTTCTGGTAACTGAGTGATCTATAGTTAAAGGCAAAGCGCTGTGGAAACCAAGATCAATATTGCACAAAGGTTGTAATCAGCTTGCAGATTAATGAGCAAGATTCTGCTCACATGGGGCTTGTAGAACAAAGACCAGCTGAACATGTTAATTGCTGAGCTGTTGTTGATTCTCTGTGTGTCATCAGTCTGCATCCATTATGCCTATTGAAGCATTGCAAACATTAAGAGGCAAACATAAGCTTATTGATTCATAAGTGGTGAGGAGCACATGGGTATTAGCCACCATGGGGCACCGGACTGATGTATATACCAGCTTCAAAGTTCCTCAAGACTGGACTGTATTTTTCAGTTCATACAAGATCAAACATGTACCTAAAGGACACAGTAATTATTTAGGCTGACAGCCAATGCTGATTAAGCACACAGAGGGCTCTCTCATTAAACTCTTCCAAAGTAAGATGATAAGATTTCTTTTAACACAAAGAGCAAATTAAAAGAAAAAGGTATACTTTAATAAAGGGAAAGGAACCCTACAGAGTAAAGTAGCATATTTTTTTTATTATTATCTGTGACTAATCACCATATATCTCCATTATAAAACCCCACCTTCCTTAAACAGCAGGACCTGGTGAAGATAGCTGCCAATAATACAACTGGAGGTCAGAACAGTTGGCAATTTGCTTAAAACTACAGCCTGTTGATACTTACTGCGCTGTTTGTAGAATTGATTGGTTTATCCAGTGTGACATCTTTATTTGCTTCCTCCTTTACGTGTGACTCCCCAAGGGGAGTAATTGCCATATCAGAGATTGAAGAAGACCACCCCTGACCAGCATGTCCAGACGTGAGACCGCATTGAGTCCTGGGGACTTGGAAACTAATGAAACAAGAGGCAGAAAGTCAATATATTAATGTGTCACGCTTCTGCACATTTACCCCACTGTGGGGGCTGACCGCAGTTGTTTTTTTATTAAAAGGGTGTGTTATCAATTTATTTATTTTCCATGTTAACTCATTAAGTGCCATTGTCCTCATTTGAGGACAGGCTACTTTGTAATTTTTGGAGCATTATTTAACTGGCATCTACTGTTATTTTAATTTTTTCTTTAACTATATTGTTATGATAACGGTAACACTTTACATTAAGTGTCTCTAATTACATTGTATTTACATCATAGTTACTTAGTAAATACATGTGTACTTACACTTCATTACAAATGGACTCTTCCCTCTCCTTTTCTCAACACATCTCTTCACTAACACATACTTGTTGTTTCTTTCTTAACAACATCTATAGAATCCGCTCTTTTCTATCTACCTATTCCACTCAACTCCTGGTCCAAGCTCTTGTTCTTTCTAGGTTGGATTATTGTAACTCTCTCCTCAATGGTTTCCCTGCTTCGGCTATTCATCCTCTTCAACTTATTCAAAATTCTGCTGGTCATCTGGTATTCTCCCAACCCCTCTACCTTCACGCTACCCCTCTGCTTCACTCTGCATCCAATTTAAGACCCTTGCCCTTGCCTAACGCTCTATTCATCATACTGCCCCTTCCTATCTCCAATCCCTCGTGTCTCCTTATATTCCCTCTCACCCTCTCCGTTCATACTGTCTGACTTGATATGCCTTCTCTTCACTCTCCTTCCTCCCGTGCTCGCTCCTTCTCTTCCCTTGCCCCCCTGTGGTGGAACCAGCTACCGGTTATCCTCAGGACTGTTCAGTCTTTTACTGCTTTCCACCGTCTTCTCAAAACCCACTCATTCAATCTCATTTGTAAATTCCTATTTTTATATTTTTTTGTATTTTCATTTATTTATATATATACAAAAATGAATTTGGTACTTAATAGGTTAAAGGAAAGGGTTGACCTTTCCTTTAACCTATTAACTTTCCTTTCACGTTGCTGAATATATTTAGCATTTCAGGGAGATCCAGACATTCATTTCCACTAGCGACATATCATGATAAATGCTGCCCAGAGGACATACACGGCATTATAAAAACAATTTACCCTGGTGTGGTGTCCACTCGTATGATAATAAATAAAGGCTTATTGATGGTGTGTTTGAAAACAGATGACATCTTGCAATGTTGATTGACAGTTATGTGTGCATATGTGTGCATTATTTGTGTTGACAAAAAATGTTATGCAGGGTAATGGTTTTGCTTTGGGGGGATATGTAAGAATAGGGGTTGTTAATCAGGACAGCCCCTTATTTTTAGATCCAGCAGAGTCTTTCCAAATTTGGTAAATGTGTTATTCATAAAGCAGTTATTAGTAACTACGAATGGCGAATTCTTTCAAGAAAAATTTAAAACTGAAATATTCATCAATCAATTAATATACAGTAGGCACACAGCACAGATGTCATCTTACACAAGAGATTCAATTTATATTGCATGTCATTTTCTAGTGCACCTTTAACGAAGAACTTATTACATGTTTATCTCTGAGAGCATTTCTGGTAAAACAAACACATACAAAAAAAAATGATTGATGGTATGGTAATATTGACAAAACCTTATCAGGTGAAATGGATATTTTTCTTTCTTACTTGGTTAGTAATCCTCTGTGTGTGTTCCGTACACATCTCTGGTACAGATATTCTTTCTTTTCCTGTTAAGTTCAAGGAGGTTTCTGAGCAGCCTTTGAACAATCTTCAAACCGCTCTGTGAGACTGGCATCCTGTCACATGGGGTGATGCGCTTCCCTGTTAAAAACAGTGCTCCCATAACTGAAGGTTAGTGTAGGGTAAATTATTGTAATCGTAGTTATCAGATGAGTGACAGCCACACCGTTTCTGCAGAGGGGAGAAGTAATTACTGCTCTTCACTGTAGGTGTTCATAGGTAGGCCCTCACAACATGGATGTTGTTAATCCTCTTTGCAGTTGCCCACAGGTACAGCAGGTCCTCTTACAAGTTAAATATTGCTCCCTCTGTGCTCACAACCTGTAAAAGAAAAAAATCAGTTTGCATGAGACAGTTTTTGGTTGCGAGCACTCCGTGTCACGTCTTTTTTA
The DNA here is from genome assembly GCF_902713425.1 of Acipenser ruthenus. NCBI lineage: Eukaryota > Metazoa > Chordata > Actinopteri > Acipenseriformes > Acipenseridae > Acipenser > Acipenser ruthenus. The sequence goes on from NC_081202.1 coordinate 4,684,862, forward strand.
ATAAAAGAGAGGCCAGGCTCCGACACACTTAATGAAAAATGTGACCACTCATATTCTGCAATCGGATTTATATTTCACTGATGTGGTTCTTTTATAGTCATTGCCCAGAGAACTCAAAACAGTGGGAAGAAAAAAAAGATTTACATTTTTTAAAGATATTTCAAAAGCAATATTTTCTGGGGTAACATCAAGTATCTGTAATTACCGCATATTTACATAGTACCGATAGTTACTTAGCAAATTCATGTGTACTTACACATGATTACAATGTTATTATGCATAGTTACAATGTACTTAGTGTGTAAATCTTTTTGCATGGTATAACCCCAACCTTATTCATAACCCCAACCCTAACTCTATGATACAATTGTGTACTTGCATATATTGTGCCAAAAGATTTTCATGTTAAGTACATTGTAACTATGCAGAATAACATTGTAATTAAGTGTAAGTACACATGTATTTACTATGTAACTACTATGTAAATACACATTAATTAGCGACACAATATAAAGTGTAACCTTTTCTGGATTATCAATTAGTGTCAGCCTTACGGACATGGGACAGCAGCTTTATGAGAGGATAAATCATGTTTAAAAGATAGAGCTTGAGGAGACTCTTAAACAGAAGATATGCTAGCCAGTATTTAAAAGAGTGACTGAACAAGCCATGCAGCTCAAGGAGCTTGAGAATAAAAACCCACATGGTGATGACATGCTGCTCATATATACTGAGCTGGAGGAAATTAAAACCTTGAAGCAGATGGTGCTAGATACGTGCTTTCAGTTTAGCACTGTCACTCAGATTGCCTGCTTGCTTTATTGACCATGGGCCCACACATGCTCTTGTTTGTTCAGATACTCATGGGGGATTTAAATCCAACCAGTCTGCTATACTGGGCTGATTCCTGTATTCACAGGGAGGAGGAGGTGAATGCTAACAGCTGGATTTAAAATGATGGAGTGCCGAATACTCCTGTTCTTCATTCTAGATGTAGTGCCATGTATTCACATGTGTCTGAGCACACCAATTGATATTCTCAGGGACAACATTTAACCATGTTTTTCTTTCTGTAAGAAAAAAAGATAGAAACACAAATGCTACACCTCCTATTTAACACAGTTCTTGGGTTATCAAGTGTGTGATTCAAATTCCACTGGCGTTCCGTAGATCCCTTAATCAGGCAGTAAAGTAGCAAATGACAATTACAGCATTAACACTTTCCATGTGATGACTCGCTCAGTTGCATCTTTACTGTCTTGAAAGAAGAGATCTCTGTGGTTTTGAAAACATGTGAATCCTATCTCTTATGCTCCAGAAATTAAAGCTATTACTGGTTCCCTGATCTTTGTTGCTGTATTTTGTCAATGCATCCTAAAGGGCCATTCTTGCAAAGTGGTAAATTGGTGCAAGGCTAAACACGTTATAATACATATTTCTCACTTCTCTCAATTGTGTCATTTCTGGTGGATGGTGACAGCGTTTTTTGCCTTCGAATACATCTAAAGAAATGTGTGTTTAAATATTTTCCCCAGCACAAAAGGATTAAAAGGAGAATAAAGAATACTGTATTAATGAGCTCCAGGTGCTCTCCCAATTCACAGACATCTTTCAGAACAGCTGGAAACCAACCTAATGCTAAAGATAGATTATGAAGCAATTCTAATTCTAATTTACAAACTGCCTAATGGTAATTTTTCAGTTCCTTAATAAACCTGATACTAATTTATTTTTTACAAAATCATTTTCAGCAGCAGTGGAGCAATGCAGAACAGTGTGGTGCAGATAGCTGCAGATACTGTAGAATCCACACAGCTATAATGTTCATAATTAAAATGTATGCTATTTTTCTTGAGAATTAACAGAACTTGAAAATGTTGATAACTACCTGTTGCTGCAAGTAGTAGAAGAAACGCATCCGTTTGATTTATAGCATAAATGACTACCAAGCAGGTACCAAAAGGTAGGCTAATGTGCGGAAGAATGGATTATTACATGTTTGATTTCACACAGACTGGCTGTTTCATATCCTTTTAGCTCACATCCTCTGCACTGCAGTCTCTGAACTTTTCAAGGCACTGCAAAGTCAAGCCAAGCTTGTCTCGATCTAACAGAGATCCAATGGAAGGCCAATGATATGAATCCATATCCATGACCTTGACCATTATATATCATATATAATCATATACATGATTATATATGATATATAATACAATTCTAGTTTTCTCAAATCAACATCAATGAGGGATATGCACCTTTTTACACAGGCCACCAGATTTGGCAGTATCTCAATTTCCTGTTAAACCATCTGATAAATATTGTTCAGGACACTGCCAGAGAATGTAACAAAGCGCCCCCCCCCACGCCCCCCCACGCCCCCCTTGGAGAACATTTATCCTGGCACTTAATATAATTTAATTAGCTGTTTTAATTTTACTGCTAAAAATCGGTGTGCCTGGCTGTAATATACTCACAGCTGGAGCTAAGAGATGTGATTGAGGAAACAGCCGGGTTTTCTGATTACTGTGTAAACAGAGCATGCAAAAAAAAAAATGTTCGTAGCAACAAAAAACAAACAAACAAACAAAAAACCATGCCTGGGTTAGTTTTAAGAGTTGGAAAATTTGTTTGTAACAAAATATCTCCTGTAGTGCTCTGAAATGAGCTTCTAACCTTCCTCTAAATTTACATCTCTTGTAGTTGCTACATCCGATCCGACTACGTGTTGGATAAAATACACTGCAAACAAGAGCCTTTTGATATGTCAAATAGAAACAACAGACAATCTGCACAACTTCCACCGGTTTGGATGGAAGACCTCCCATGAATAGCTTGTGCCCTTCTGTTGATGTTGGTGACTCTGCAGAAGATACACTTCCAATAGATCAACTGACCAACCAGTATAGAGGGACACGCTGCTGTAGATTCAGTCTTTTGAAGCGAAATCCTGTTTATTTTGTGTTATCTCTGGTGTCCTGGTTAAAATGTAAACAGCCAGTAGCTTTCGTTTTCTGTAGTCATTTTTTCATCCACATTCTCTTTCTATGTTTGCAATCAATCTGTTTGCAATCAGTTCTGGTTTCCTGCCAGATATGAACCAATGCCATCTAGTGATCTGCCACATATGATCAAGTTTCTTTTTGTTATTCTGGCAATACACAGTTGTGCACTAGATGGCGCAAGCACTTTCTTATATATAGACACTGATCTAGCCTGCATACATATGTCTGGCAACTAGAACTGAAGAGCAGCTATTAATCTCATTGTCAAAGCACCTTAACATAGACTATACAATATCTGAGTAGCAGCAATAATAATTATGTTGCAAATATAATTAAAAAAAGTAAGAGAAGGGTATAACAAAAGAAAATGGATCACACTTTACATTGTCACAGTAGTTACTTAGTAAATACATGTGTACTTACACATAATTGCAATGTTAATATGCACATTTACAATGTACTTAATGTGCAAATCTTTTTGAACAATATCTGTATGTGCACAATTGTATCAAAAGAGGGTTAAGGTTAAGTTTAAGAGGGTTAGGGTCAAGGTTAGGGATAGGGTTAGGGTTAAGGTTAGGGTTATATCATGCAGAAAGATTTATGCAAGGCAAAATGCTTGCATCTCATTACAATGTTTGTGCCTGCTAAGTATTCCAGATCCCCGCACAATTCCATGCTCGTTTCTTCATCTGAATACATTTCAATATCATTTCAATTGATTAACGATGGCAAAGTGCTAATTTGATAGCAGAGGCAGAATGGCAGGGGAAATCCATTCTTTACATACGTCACATTTTTTGTGTTTTTTTTTAAATCATATATATGGTTACGTGAAAGAAAAATATATATCTCAAAAGACTGTACTTCTGTATTATTTACAAATGCGTGCACACTATTTTTTGGGTAACACACCACAGCAATGTCAATATCACTATTATACTTCAACATTTTGAAGATATTTCTTTATTTACCTTTGTCTGAAATAATCATTTGAGTTGTTCAGTGAAAGACTTCACTTTCTGAAAGCAGGGCTCAAGTGTCCCTGTGAAGCGTTTCATCAGTAAGCAGTGGTTCTAGAACAGGTGTCTTTATTTGTCATTCTGTTATTGAGTAATAATGGAATGGCTGACCAGTGTTTGGTTGTTGTATCTTGGTGATTTAATTCTTCTTAACAGATGCTTATTGCACTTAAAATAAAGCTGTGGTAGATTTTACACTGAGTAAATTAAAAACATACTTCTAGTTTAAAGCTTATGTGACCTTGTTGACAGTATTATTTACTTAAACAAGCTGTCAAATACATATCAAACAATATATTTTATTTGCAATAAATAGTCCTTGCGTGAACCTGACAGAAAACAAACCCCTTTCATCTTATTGTATTTGTGTCTTGTTATTTCTTGATATGCCCGGAATTCTTTCAAACCGCATTTTATTAATATACTTTATTCATTGTTTTGTCTTTGCTTTTCATTCCCATGTGCCATACAGTCCAATCAAAGAGAAAGAGACAAATCAGCAAATAGTCAGACTTTGCAGTACCTTGGCAGTCGTGTGATTGTGCCGGTCATGATGAATCTTGGTAACTACAGCATCTATTATATATACTGAGCATCAAAAGAAACTTAGCACTATTATAACACATTTATTTTCGAATATAAATGATGGACAATGATGAAATGTTTTTGGTTTCTTTTTAATCACTCGATAATTCATCCTTGACCATGACACGCTTGAGAGACTATGACTGAAGCATATGCACTTAATCACCTAATTAGTGAGACAGTTGATTGGACACTGGATATGGAGTGATTTCAGCTGTTGAATTGCAAGCTTGAATAAAAGCAAAAAGAAAATCACAGATAAACACCAATATGCCACGTCTGTCAAGAGAGCAGCACCTTCGTGCAATCAGCATGTTGGAGACTGGACTAGGGCAGCGTCCTGTGGCTCGCCATCTTGGGCGCTCACAGCCAGCAATTTCAAACCTGATGAGACGGTATAACCAGACACACTGTCAATGACAGGCCACGAATTGGGAGACGTGTGGCTTCTAGGGCTCGGAGCTCACTGAACAGGCAGATGCTAATCCAGGCACTACAAGAGGAATGGGGCAGGATTCCACAAGACAGCATCCGAAACGTGGTGCAAAGCATGCGTCGCAGATGTACTGCTTGTATTGCTTCCAACGCTGCCACACACGCTACTAGCCTGTGACTTTCATAACTTTAGACAGTAAAATGTCAATTGTTAATCAGCACAATAAAAAGTCACTGCACCTGCTCTAAAACAGAGTTTGTCATTTTTCGATCACATTTAGTGAATTTTATCCAAATATAAGTGATACGTTTCTTTTGATGCTCATTTAATGAAGTCAGTCAAGTCAGTTGAATGAAATCCAGCGACAGGAAGCAAACCACAGTTCGCAGGATATCAGCACCCCTGTCATAGATGTGAGGAGGACTTGCATGGACACAGTTAGTGATGAACCTAATGATCCTTGTGAACCCGGTCAGACAAACCAGCATAAGAGAGAAAAGAACCTCAACGGGCACAAGCCTGGAGTTAAATGGCCAAGAGCTTGTGAGAAAACTGCATGGGACACAGTAAACACAGATCTCTGCGTTGCATTGGAAAGATTAAGTGGAACAGTTGAAAAGAAGCTGGATAAATTTGGGGACATCATCTACGCATATGGAAGTGAGAGGTTTGGAGTTGAAAAAAGGAAGGAAAAAGTACAAACTATTCCTGGAAAGTCTAGACGGCAGCAAGAGATTGAACGCTTAGTTAGAGAAAGGAGACAGCTGAGGAACCAATGGAGAAGAGCAGAACAAAGTCAGAAGGAGGGACTCAATCTCTTACAAAGGGTCATAAAAGATAAGCTTGCAACATTGCGCAGAGCTGAGCGCCTACGGAAACGCTACAAAAAGAAGGAGCGTGCGAGAGCTAACTTTTATAAAGACCCATTCAAATTTGTAAAGAAGTTATTCACCAGTGAGAAGAATGGCACACTAAAAGCATCTAAGGCTGAGCTGGAGAGATATTTGGAGGAAACACATACAGATTCAAAAAGGCAGGAGCCTATGTCAATTCCGTCAGACATCCTACCTATCAATCCACCAGAATACCAAATGGAGGACTGTGCACCTAAGTGGAAAGAAATAGAGCAAGCTGTGAAAAAAGCAAGGGCTTCATCATCTCCAGGGCCTAATGGAGTTCCGTACAGAGTGTACAAGAGTGCTTCAGGAGTTCTACGAATTCTGTGGAAATTGATGAAAGTGGCATGGGAAAAACAGGTTGTACCAAGAGCATGGCGCCGAGCAGGTGGAGTCTTTATACCTAAAGAAAAAGATTCTACAAGCATCAGTCAGTTTCGTCCCATTTCCCTATTAAACGTAGAAGGCAAGATTTTCTTCAGCATTATTGCTCAGAGATTGTCAGCTTACCTATTAAAGAACTGCTTCATTGACACTTCAATACAAAAAGCGGGCATTCCAGGTTTCCCAGGTTGCTTAGAACACATCAATGTGATCTGGCAACAAATTCAATCAGCTAAAAAGGAGAGGAAGGAGCTCCATGTGACATTCCTGGATTTGGCTAATGCATATGGTTCAGTGCCACATGAGCTACTTTGGGCAGCATTTGATTTTTTCAGTGTACCGATGACAATAACAAATTTAGTGAAAGCCTATTTTGGAGATTTGCAATTCAGTTTTTCAACTTCAGAATTCAGCACTACATGGCAATGCCTAGAGGTTGGAATAATGGCAGGATGCACCATTTCTCCACTGGCTTTTACCATGGCAATGGAAGTAATCATTAGGGCATCAAAATGGGTAGTAGGAGGAGAGCGCTTGGCTTCTGGAATGCGACTACCACCAATTCGAGCATACATGGATGACATGACAACCATGACTACAACAGTAGCCTGCACTAATCGATTATTGGGCAAATTAACCAATAACATTGAATGGGCACGAATGCAATTCAAGCCCACTAAATCAAGGAGCATCTCTATAATTAAAGGCAAAGTAGTAGATAAAACATTCTTCATTAATGGTGAGGCAATACCAACAGTGTCTGAGAAGCCAGTGAAGAGTCTTGGGAGATGGTACGACGGGGATCTAAAGGACACAGTTCGTGTGGGAGAAGTTAGACAACAAGCAGTGGAAGGGTTGAAGAGCATAGACAGCTGCGCTCTACCAGGTAAACTAAAACTCTGGTGCTTTCAGTTTGGTCTACTGCCGAGGTTGCTGTGGCCACTGACTGTGTACGAGGTTTCTTTGACAACAGTAGAGAAGCTGGAATCTTTAATCAGTTCATACATCAGGAAATGGTTGGGAGTTCCACGCTGCCTCAGCAGAGTGGGACTTTATGGTAAAGGAATACTGCAGCTACCAGTCTCTGCTCTAACCGAGGAGTTTAAGTGCGCCAAGGTCAGACTGGAAATGACTTTAGTAGAGTCACGCGATAAATGCGTAAGGGAGGCAGCACCTGTGTTGAAAACTGGAAGAAAGTGGGCGGCAAAGAAAGCTGTGGAAGATGCAAAGGCTGCCCTTCGAATTGGTGATATCATGGGGCAAGTTCAGCATGGAAGAGGGGGTCTTGGTTTCAGTTCAACTCCTCCTACATGGCACAAGGCGGCCCCAGCTCAAAGGAGGAAGCTGGTAGTCAACGAGGTGCAAAAGCAGGAGGAGAGGATGAGGTGTATAAAGGCCATTTCCCAGGCCAAGCAGGGAGAATGGATGAGATGGGAGAGTGTGGAACAACGCAAGATTGGCTGGAAAGACCTATGGTCAATGGAACAGAGCAGGATCAGTTTCCTCATCAGGTCAACATATGATGTTCTCCCATCACCACAGAACCTAAACCTCTGGGTAGGAGAGGATCCCTCATGTCCTTTGTGTTCATCACCTGCAACATTAAGGCACATTTTGACAGGATGTAAGGTGGCTCTTAGCCAAGGACGGTTTACTTGGCGCCATGACCAGGTGCTGCGATGTTTGGCCTTAGCATTGGAAGACAAGCGTAACATGACCAATAAGTTGTCACCTGTTCCATCAAAACATTACACACAAAAGACAACATTCCTCCGCCCAGGAGAGCAACCACCAAGAAAAGGTGTTAAAACCAATTCTCGCCCAGGACAACTGGAAGCTGCTAGAGACTGGAAAATGCTGGCAGATGTTGGTCAGCGGCTTATTTTTCCACCTGAGATTGCCACCACTAACCTTCGACCAGATATTGTCTTGTGGTCTGGATCAGCACGCCTTGTTCACCTGGTAGAGTTAACAGTGCCATGGGAGGATGCTGTAGATGAGGCGTATGAGAGGAAGAAACTGCGGTATGCTCAACTAGCCACTGAAGCGGAACAGCGAGGATGGAGAGTTCGGGTTTACCCAGTGGAAGTGGGTTGTCGAGGATTTGTGGCACACTCTACAACCCGGTTTCTCAGAGACGTCGGATTCAGTGGCCAAGAGTTGCGTCGCACAGTGAAGAACTTATCTGAAGCAGCAGAAAGGAGCAGCAACTGGCTGTGGTTGAGACGGAAAGATTCTGGCTGGGGACAGGTAAGTAAGCTGGGCTGAGTTGAGTGGGGGACGGAGGGGGGTGATGCTGGGACGCCAGAATCACCGTCGAGCCCTCTTGAGGTGTCGTGGGCTAGTCGACGAAACACTGAGGATGGAAGGTGCCCACTTGAAAACCCCAGAGATGTACCCTACTTAGCTCAATCCAAACTAATGTTGTCATGCTGATGCGCTGGGGAGGCCGCACTTTGGTTGATCCCCGGAGCCAGCATCGCAGCCGTTGTGTGTGCTGATGCGCCAGGGAGGCAAAATAAGCTGATCCCTGGAGCCAGCATTATACTTCAGCCATTAACACCAGACAGAAGGATATCTACATCATCATATGGAAGGAAACGTAAATGGATGGAGACACATATGGATCACATTAGTTTACTGTAAAGCTACGTCTTAGTTGGTGCTTATCTTGGCGAGAGCCGAGTTCAAATCAGCATGAAGTTTTAACATCTACTCTCGTGTAATGGAAATCATAATAGAGTATATCTCAATGTTTTTTCAAAGTATGCCAACACGCTTTTATCTTCAAAACAGTTGAAAAATAAAAATAAACTCAATGAATCCCCTGCGGTTGTTTCCATGTAAATGTAAGTTATTATTATTTATGTATGATAATAGATGGCATAGAGTTAATTAGTCGCTCAGTGGTACAGCTGGAATATGATATTAAACATTACCTACTAGTACAGGGTGGTAGGCCATTGTGTTTATAAGTCAGCTAGCAGCGATCATTCAGATTCAGTTAGTGGAGAGAAACATTATTGCAGATTATAGACAAATTGGTATAACTGTATCCCACATGATTTCTAGTTATATTTTTTTTTCTTTACAGCTGAATATATTTTATAATTAGTGTTATTAACATTTAATTACTTAGTTACAAGTACTTAAACTTACTTTATAGTACTTGTAAGTAAGCATCGTATACAAATGAAAGACCCTATCTGTAATGCATCAGCATTTCTCCATGTACTGCAGTCCACTTCTATCCTACTTTGGATGTACTTTTTAGTTTTCACTTACTTTCATCTAGAAGAGCAAGCATGCTCTATTAAACAACAGTTGTTTTTAATCTGTTGACTACATTTAATATGTTGGTGTTTTTTGTTGTTTTATAATTTTTCAGAATTCCATGGTTAAACAGACTCTCTTAGAATGTGATACTCTACCAAAAAATGCCTCGCTGTTACGCTAATGAATGCTGTTCTACCTGCACACTTAAACATAATTAGGGGCATGAAGCATCATTATAGTTCAATTGAACCTCTTAACAATGGATAAATGCAGGACTGGTACTTAAAAGCAGAACGGAGTACTTATATGTGTATTGTAATAATACACGAAGTGGATTGTTTACTTTAACCCTGCTATCTATATACCCTTTCATTTTGAAACTCATTGAGCAGAGAAGAGGTGAGCAGGGCAATGTATGTATGTAGTGTCTAAAGAGTTTCTTTTGAAATATATCATTCCAGCAGTACAATACAATCCTGAAGCAGTGGGGCTGAGCTCTGAGGCCCATTCGTTCCCAGACTAAACCATCAACATCACATCTTGCAACACACAATGTTTCATGGAGGTCACCCAAGTACTGGCCATGAATGATTCATCTTGCTTTGCTTCTTCAGACTCTGAGGGTGCTGGTTATTTATGAGACCTACAGCGCATTAGTGTTCTACCTCCTGCATGTCAGTGCCTCGGAAACAGCTGTCTCTACTGTATGTATTCCTATCAAACCACTGGACATGTGGGTAACTACTCTGTACAGTAAGCAATGTCAGCGCTGAAACCTGAATCTCACAGGTTTGAATCTCTTGCTTATTTGGTTGATGTGTGTCTCCACTCAACCCTAATGGATCTACTCAGTGTGACGGACATTGCGAGACAAACAGCGGCCAGTCAGTCTGACCTGAAAGTCTACTGCATTCTGTGTTTAAATGAGCAAGTTGCTTTTTAAAAAAAATATGTGGTTGTAGCGTCTTACTCTTTAGAGAGTGTGTCGGAGTGTCCCGCCCCTATGTATTATTATTTGTATTTTTGTTTGCGGCGCGGATAAAAGCGCCGCGTCTTTTATTATTATATTTAAAAACCCCGTGAGGATGCATGGCTGATCAGCTACTGATTATTTAACTAGCTGACAGTCACGCATCCTTACCAAACGCGTGCAGACTCTGGCCGAGGGATAATAAGATAATTAACAACTAGTTAATCCCTCGGCCAGAGTATATAAACCTGCAGCTCTCTGCACTCGGGGTGGTGTACAGAGGAGAGTACGGGAGAACACGGGAGAGCGAGCAAAAACAATTGCTATATTTAATATACTTGTTGCTGTTTATGGCCAACGCGCCTTTTTGTTTTGTTGTTTGTTTAAATATTTTATTTTTGTTTTGTTTATTAATAAATACGCTGAGTGCCGTTGTACTTAGCTTCAACCGCCCATCCATTGTTTTGGTTTCTACTTCCTGGTCAGTGACGTCACCACTGCGAGGCAGACTGCAACATATGGTATAGGAAGTGGGACAAAAATCAGCAGAGCGCGTCTGCCGTTGAAAATAAAAATACGGCTAAAAACAAAAGTATTCGGTTCAACAGAGACAGTCAGTAGCTTAAAAACAAATATGCGAAATGCTCCGTGTCTGAGTGTACAGTTTGAAATTTGAATGCGCCGCTGGGACGTTGAAAGGAATTGTGGGAAATGTCGTTTTAAGACCTTGAAATATACCTTTGCTTCTATGCCTGATCCCACATTTCCAACAATTCTTTTCAACGTCCCGTCCCTGCCTATTGGCTGAGCGTCGCAGAGCATGCAGGGGCGGCGCATTCAAATTTCAAACCGAATACTTTTGTTTTTAGCCGTATTTTTATTTTCATCGGCAGACGCGCTCTGGATGCAAGCACAGTGCTGACATGTCATTTCCTAAAATTATATTAAGCGAGGTTTCGGGTAAATATATAAGAAAAAAGGGAGTGTATATTTTAGCACTAGTACAACAAGACCATGTACAGAATTAAAATGAATGGACTATAGAATAGTCTTTTTTGTAACAATTTAATTGGTTTAAAAGCAAACAAGATTATCCATAAACTAATGTTAACAGAAAATACATAGCCTATAAAAAGAGAATTTCGACAAAAGCTGCCGGGAAGCACTGTCGCTGCTGATTGCTTGTTTCTACGCGCTTTGAAAAGGGAGTCTCCTCTTCCAGAATATCACTTACAATGTGCGCCGTCAAAAATAAAAATAAAGTTTCTAAAGAAGATGATTTCAGCAAGCTAAAACACCACACGAACACTTGTCATGTGACACCTTCTATATTGGTTTGCTAGCTTGCAATTGGCTGCTGGTCCGCGGCGGTGCGGCACTGAGCGCTGGTTTAACATGTTACAGGTGTTACACACCAGCGCCAGTAGGCACTGAGCGCTTTTCACCTCCAGCGAGTGTGTCGCTGACGCTGGCATGCGTATCGGGTGGGATATCAAGCACTTTTAATTGACGCTGGGACGGTGGTGTGTATATGCGATATGTTATTGCATTCACAAATTATTCTTAGGCTTTACAGGTAAAACACAGACTGTGAAACAATTCACATTTGGCATCCTTTAAATTAAAGTTGGTTTGAGCGCTGTAGCTGCTGTGGTTGAGGAGATAAAGCCATTTTACGCGTGTCAGGTAGGCTGTGTGCGTATATGCGGTATGTTATTGTTTTTCACAATTTATTTGTTTGATTCACATGTAAAGGAGAGCTTGTGAAACAATTCACAATTGGTCTTCACATTAAAGTTGGTTTGGACGCTCTAGCTACTGTGGTTGGGGAGATAAAGCCCTTTTACGCGTGGCTGAGGCTAAGTGTGCGTATGTGCGGTATGTTATTATTTTCCAGAAATTATTCTTAGGATTCACATGTAAAACAGAGACTGTGAAACAATTCACAATTGATCAACCTGGTGTTGCGTGCTGTCAGAAGGGGTGGAAGCTTGAAACATCCTGCGGGAAAAAAAGCTACATTATTCGTAGCATTATTATTATGATAATAATGCTGGTCATAGTTTTCATGCATCGTTCATAATACACTGAAATGAATAAATAATGGTATAAATCAACATCTCTATATGCAATTTATATATAATTTAGCCGCGACCCTCATCAGGAGAAGCGGATTGATAATAATGGATGGATAGAAATTTAACTGATTTGTATTAGATTTGTATAAGGAAAATCTTACTTACGCTGCAGAGGAGGACAGAAAGACCGTATCCCAGGGAAGAGCGTTCTTTTACATAGGGGAAGTGGAGGAGGTATCGTGTTATTTCATGAAAGTCTATCGTTAAGTATTTTGCACGACTGTGGAGTGTGTTGCTATGGGACTAATGAGGCCAATTAGCGTGCACTTTACCGTGCTTTACCAAAGTGTAATGACACTTGAGTCACACACTTTTTTGCCGTGCACTTTTGGAACGAGCACAATCATGCGTCATTTGCGCTTGACAAGTCATGAATGCACTATAGTAGCGCGATTAAAACTTGCATGTAAACACCGCCTTTGTGAGTGGTCATTTAAGCTTGAGCTCATACCGAGATTCACAGATGAGAGAGATGCTGTAAATTTGACCTGATTATGAAACATGTGCCACCTACATTACCGTTTTGATATAGGCTTACCACTTAGCCAAATAATACAACCAACCGAACTGCAGAGACATACTCTTAGAACAAATCGTACACCCCACATACAAACACCACCATACCCTTGAAATAAAAAAAAATAGTTGAAAGAAAAATGCAGAAAAATACTAATTGATCCCAAATTATGTTGGTTTTCAAAAGATCCCAACGAGTCATCATCAACTGCATGACTAATTGGGCAGAACCAAATTGCTGTAGTTAACATTTAAAATATATCGTAGTAGTGTGTTTATGATGCAGCAGCATGCAGCAATTGGGACTTGATTCCGGTTGAGTCACTCCAGAGCTGTCCTTCACATTCTGGTGGATAATGGAACATGGAAGTGGTCAAGATAACATAACGTAGTGAAGCAGAAAACCATGATACCTTTCAGTGCATGGGGGCATAACCATGATTAAACACGATATGCTGTAAAAGCCAAACGTTCTGGGCTGTGCAGCCTTCCTTATCTGCAGTGCTATATGTAATCCAATTCTTTTTTTCTTCAGAGCACTGAATTGCTGATTTGCCAGGCTACTAATTCTTTTTTGTATAGCCGGTAGACTTCTAATTATCAGGAACCCATACAAAATCAATACAAAGAACTCCAGGTAACACTTTACATTGTGTCTCTAATTGCTGTGTATTTACATAGTAGTTAGGTAGTAAATACATGTGTACTTACACATAGTATGCATAGTTACAATGTACTTAATGTGTAAATCTTTTTGCACAATATATGTAGGTATAAAGGACACAATTCTATCACAAAAGGGTTAGGGTTAGGGTTATATTGTGCAAAAAAACTTACACATTAAGGACCATGTACTATGCATAATAACATTATAATGTGTAAGTACACATGTATTTATTAAGTAACTACTGTGTAAATAAGCACTAAATGGATGCACTTGATGTAAAGTGTTATCAAACTCCATCAGAGTGAATCCTTGATAACCAATGACAAGCAGTGCAAAAGGTAACTAACTGATGAATGGTGACATAATGTTCTTAATGCATTAGCATTGGACACACACAGGGATCTTATCAGGTAAAATGTTCAGAGAATTCACTAACAGTCTTTATTAAGCATGTGTCACTCAACATAGTACATGCAGAATCACCATGAGCCCCCCCGTGTCCCACAATTCCTCTAAGTTCACTCCAATTATGAAAAAGGTCAAAAATAACAATCCCCAAGAAACAGTGCTCTGCATGCAAACAGCAAAGTTAATGACTAGCATGTAGTTTTGCAGTAAAAGACTGCTGAAGAAGTAATTCTCTCCAAGCCATTTGATTGAACGATAACATTTTTTTAAAAAAAAATTCTATACATCTGTCTCGAGCTGCAGATCCATAAGGGTTGAGTGGAGACAATTTTTCAACCTTTGCCTTGGATATGTCATTTTCTGCAGATCCGAACATTAAAGCATTCAAATCGATTTCAAATTGACCTGCTGTAGCCCTATCAACCTGACACAAGCTAACTTAAAATGAAATGGCCATGGTAAGGTTAGGAAACTGGGGCTTGTAATGGAGCTCATCAACTCACCCATCTCTGGCAATACAGACACCGAGCTGGAAACTTAATAGCAAATTAATGTTATGCACAGTATATTTTTCTCTGTGAACTCATCCATTACATTTTCACTATAATGCTAAATGAAGCACATTTGTTTCTTGGTAGTTATGTATTTCAAGCAATAACACACAAAAGTGCATTGGAAAATAATTGCTAAGTGTATACTCTCATGGCTTTACACATTTGTTTTAAAAGTATAACACTATTTTCTCTTAGCCCCAAGCCTGCTTACAGGAAGGATGTTCTCCGACATCTAACATTATTAACTGGGGTTTTACATGTTTTAATTTCATCTGGTGTACAAAGAACTGGCTGCTGGACTAGCCTTTGGGTAACATATCAATATCTCCATTCATATAAAAAGAAAATTGACAATAATTAATACATCACATATTAAAGAAATCTTCCTCTGTTTGCTTACTCATGCATTTATTCAGCACTTATGCCTAGAGCAGTTTATCTAAAATAAAGTCCAAAGTAATTTAGAGAGGCAAGCCCAATACGAGAGTTTCTACTGAAAACCCTTAAATCATATTGACAGCCATTACAAACTGCTAGAAGCAGAAAGCAATTGAAGCCCAGTCTTCTGACAAGACTGAAAGAATAAAAGAAACATTACTGAGGGATAGAATCTATATTTTCATAGCTTCTTTTTCTGTAACATGGCAGCACATCCAGAACAAGCAAAGCACAATTTTGAATAAGTAAAGGGTGTAATAACAGCGAAGACCTCTTTCTAAGCTTTATTTACTACAACGCTCTCTCAGATTCCTTTCATTTTGCAAGTACTGTGCAAAATCCTTTTAAACATCTAACTAAACACTCACCATTTATCTTGCTGGCATAAATCCAGGGCTTCAGTATACATTATCATTTACAATAATGAATCGCTTATGCCAACCAGACCAGTGTAGTACAGCCATCCCTTCCATGCCCATATGCTTCTCCTGTGCATTCTTTCTTGCAGTCGTAATGGTCATGTTACTTAAAGTGACACTGTGGCCAAAAAAGGCAGTGGGAACCTGGATGCAATCTTTGTGTCTCCGTCACTTCTGTCTCCCAGCTCGGGTCCTGGATCAAGAAAGTACTGCATAACAGTAAAATACGATCCCTACATTCTCTGCATACTACATTTCAAGAAAGACTAAAGAAACGCATTACAGGACTTTAACTTTGCTGTATCCCTTGTTGTACCTATTGAGGTGCTGTATTTCTGGTAACACTTTATATTAAGTGTCTCTTACTGTGTATTTACATAGTAGTTACTTAGTAAGTACATGTGTACTTACACATAATTGCACTGTTATTATGCATGGTTATACTGTAGTTAATGTGTAATTTTTCTTTGCATGATTCAACCCTAATCCTAACCCTTAATCCTAAACCTAGCCCTAACCCCATTAAGACTAACCCTAAACCTAACCCTCACCCTTTTTTGATACAATTGTGTGCTTACTTATATCATACAAAAAGATTTACACATTAAGTACATTGTAACTATGCATAATAGCATCGTGAATATGTGTAAGTACACATGTATTTACTATGTAACTACTAGGTAAATACATAGTAATTAGAAACACAATGTAAAGTGTTACCGTATTTTTTTAACATAAGCCCAATTACTTTGATATTTTTGTTCACACATCATGGATACCTACTGAGGAATAAACCTAAAAACATTTCTAAAACCTTCCATCTGGATCGTTCAACATAAGAAAGGGGATTGTTCTTTCAACAATGCTCCTGTAGGAACTGAAACCCTACATTTTTGTTCCAGGAGGGAGCATGTTCTGGACATCACATGAAGAACTACAGGACAGATTTTCCTGGTAGATGTTTCTTCATTCAAAAAGAGGAGTAAATAGACCTTAACACATAACAATACAGATTCAGTGCAACTTCTCCTGTCAACAAATATATTTCATACAAGTTCCATTAGCTAGAAATGTACATAATGCAAAGACACTGTGTACACAACTAAGATAAATGCAACTGGGCTGCATCAATCATGCTGACACTAAAGACTGGTATACTTTTCTCATCAATCTGTGTGATAAAAAGTTTAAATTGGGTAGTTTTACTTTGTTTTCTTTTTCAACCCCCCCCCCAACCCCCGCCAGTGAAAATCCAAATTTAATTTGTCAAAGAAACCGCTATTTTTAAAAAAAAAATATTTACAATTTAGTCACAGTTTGTAATGCAACCTTTGACTGTTTCTACAGTACAGTTGACAGTTGTTTGCATATTCCATTATGATGTAAAGAAAGATCTGTCCCTTAATGTCATAAAAGACAAGACTTCATTATAGAACAAAATAGAAGCTTTTTTCTCTCTTTGATTTTCTGGAGTGATTTAGTGTTTTTTGACAGAATCCATCCTACAAGCTTTGATTATCTTTTTTTTTATTTTAATACTCATTCAGTTGTGGTCTATCATATTGTGGTCATGTGACCTTTTGGTTTCCATACAATAAAAAAAAAAACACTTTGAGATGTTCAGTTTATTAAAAATGAACCCTTCTGTGGCAGTGATTTTACAAAGCTGGGTAACAGTTTACATGAAGTGTCTCAAATTACTGTGTATATACAGAACAGATACATAGTAAAATTACAATGTTATTATGTTACAATGTACTCGTGCAAACACAGTACTACAATAATTGACTTTCCTCCCATTCCTCCTTTCACATTACTTTAGTAAGAGGTGGGGGTTGGGATTGGTCTAACTCTGTTGACTGAAGAATCCAATTATTACCCTGTTAGTTCCACTTGCTTAGGCTTATACTTTCCTTTTTCATCTTACTAAATGCATTAAATTGCAGTTAAGCCTTTAGCCCTATTTACTGTAGGTAGGGCTTAGTATAACCCTTGTTGTTCTCTGGGAGGAATTCAAATGTTTTCGAACTCTCTACTCCATTACTTTGTATTCCAATAGGTCAGGGCAGTGACCCTTCCATTCAGGACCATTCAACAAAACCCAGTTTCCCTAATCTCCTCCTGGCTCCTAATTGAAAGAGGTCTGCATTCCGAAGTGCTCGACTCCTGCAGCAGCTGTGGCTGCTACAGTAAGACAATAGGAATTCCTTCCTCATCTTCAACGGCAGGAGACAGCTTGCCTAATCATTTAGAGTTATATCTCAAAGCCAAAGGCCTTCCACCCCAAATGTGATTACACTCGTCACAGTTTAATTTGCTTATTTCATGAGTGAAAAGTCACAACTGGTTCACCAGTATTAAGTAAAGTAATGTCTGAGTGTTTTAAGGTTTTAATGACATTGAACAGTAATGCTATTGGGATTCATCAAAGAAACAACTTCCTCGGTGTTACAAATAAAGAGAATAAATAACTGTTTCACAGACAAAGCCGAATTTCCTAGACTAGAATAGGGCAGTTCCGTATTTGCAAAATGAAGGCTATACCAACATATTTAAATGTGCAGGGTGGGGGGTGGTGGTGGGGACACGAAGAAGCTCTGGGCTTATGATTTAATACAGTAGCTCGTATTTCCTTTATAGTGTCTTTAGCAATGACAGGTCTGGCAATTGCAAATATGCTAAGTATCCCCAGAGATTTTAATTGAGTAATTGGTTACAGGATGATTATAATAATTATCCCCATCTCAAAAGATTACACGCTTAATAAAGAATTTATTTGAAATCCTTTTTTCTTTTCTTCTTTTTTTTACAAATAGAGGAGCTCCTATGTAGCACTGTAATTCACTCCAGCAATAATGTATCATCGGGCACGTTGATTGGCAGATCAAATATATTTTACGTCAACACTCATCATAAAGCAACACAGACCAGGCTAACAGGCATCAGAAAAAATGGTATTCATTCAATGCATGTGGTCATATTTTCTAAGGTCTTATCGATGTATTATGTCAATGTTCTAAAGCATGGTGTAGCTGGAAGGAAAATAAATGCAAGTAGTTTGTTTCTTTTTGTAAAAAGCATAACGAGTAATACTGGTTTGGATTGTATTCCTGTCTACCATTCCACCAGAATACCAGGTTCATTTGCAATCCGATTTTATAAAGGAGTGAGCTATGAACATAGGGGAGGGAACTGTATTTACTTACCCTAAAACAAAGAAGGGTACTTGATTACAGTCTTAAAATGTTAAAAAAACAGTTGATAAAGTAAAGCCTAGTCAATACCCTAATCCATAAGCTCAGCACAGAAACCAATATAAGAGGACACAGTTGGAAGTGAAGTGGAGTCTTCTTTACATGACAGGAGGGCATGCAATGGGTTTCCGTAGACATGCTGTTGATGTGGAATCATCTCCTGAAATAAATCAGCTGCTATAGGAACTGAACACTTTTCTTAGGTTTGTAGTCAGTGATCAGTTAATAATACATCAGCATAAGACGTGTACTTCCCTCTCAACTACAGAGCTTGCTATTTAATTGAATGGTAAGACATTTGTCTTTGAACCTTATGGTTTGTGATTTGCATCCAGCCCATGCCTTCCCATTCAATTCACTTGGCTGTGATGCCAAATCATTGGAGGCTATTATGTTCTCAAAAATCAAGCAAATCTGCCACAGATATAATTTCAAATCTATTCATTAGCACTATGTGCTGCTATCATAGGTCCCTTCATAATGTAAATGTAAATGCTCCTGTCAGTATGATGTTTTACAGTATAAATGGAGATAACTAGCAGAGTAAATCTATCATAAGAACAGAAGAAGATTTATGAACAAGAGGTCATTCGGCCCATCAATGCTTGTCCAGGGTCCTATTATTTATTTATTTTTATTTTTTTCATTTTACAATAGCAGATTCGCTATCTGGCTAAAATGCATTTTGACAAACACTATACTTCAGTTTGTGGAAAATGTTTTATTAGTTTAAACGGTAGCCCATTATTTTGATCTATGTATAGTATATTCAATTCTGACTTAAACAACAAATTAGGCTGTCTCATTAACTTTATTATGCTATTTCCCTGGGATGCTAATTATTCTATTATGAACAACAGCAATTACTTTGGGTTCTCTGAGATAAAGTGGTTCTATTTTCCTCTGATGTGAGCTGATTCATTAATTTTCCTACCAAAAGAGTATTTAATCTTACATATTATTTCTTTGCTAGCGTCAAGTAGATTTAGAAATAAAAACACAATCCAAACCTTTTCAGAATGATTCTGTGTCAATGTACATTAGATATAATTCTCAGAAACAAAAAATAAAACATAAAAAACTATATATAATATCTGATAGCTGTGTTTTGTTTTTGTTTTTTAAACCCTTTTAATAAAACCTAAAAGTCTGTTTTAAGGAATGTTTTTGTCTAATTGTTCTTTTAGCTCGGATTGTGCTGTGAAACATGTTTCAACTGGAACGTATTTGCTGAACTTGATTTAATTAGTCAAAATGGGCTTTAAAAAAATATTTAATTAACAAAAGATTCCTTAAAACATTCCCTTAAAGTTTTGTGAATACTTGTTGGCCAGTCACATCCTATGTCACAATTAGCCTTTGAATAGATTTGTATGACCCTTGTGCGTTAATCATTCAATATGGCTAAGTTTATTTGCAGTGGAATACTTTGAAGCTGTATACAGCAGCTCACATATTACACAAATACAGTAGCAGTATTATATTAAGCACACACATCATCTGTGCCTTCAGAAGAAACTCACATACATTTTCTTATCTATCTATCTATCTATCTATGTATGAATACATATGCACACCCACACCGTTGTTTACAGAATCAAAATGCTAGCTTAAGGGGTGTGTGGAAATGTAGCCGGGTGTCCAGGGCTGGGTAGTGGCAGGAATCGTACACCCAGGAGATGGGAGATTGCATTTTGTACATGCTTTTTCTGCACACCTTTATTTGACAAATTAAACAGATAAAACATTCTAAACATTGCACCACCCAAGCTAAAGCTATCTCTATAAATTACAAAAGCCCAGTGAAAAGCACCATACAGCTAATTAAATAATGTAATAAATCACGCTATGGCAAGCCAGACGAGTATCATTGAACCACTCTTCTCCCAGGTGGTGCAGTTGAATTTAAAGTTACCCACTGTAGTGTAACTTAGTACACTGTCTGCAGGATATATCCTATTGCTCTACGAGATGTCATCTCGTGCAATTTAGAGAGGACAGCAAAGCGAAGCTGTGCCATGGCTGCTCAAACTGTGCAAAATGATATCTGTTATAGTAAGTGGCACCTTACACTCAACATATTAACTTATTATAAATCAGAAAAACTGAGATTGTACTTAAAAACTACATGGCAAGTCATGAACTGAAGCTGGTCAGAAAGGACTCGTAAACTGAAACGTGCTCCAAAAGCAAACTCCAATCAAACGCATCTTCTAAAAGGTAACAGTTATATTACGATATTTTGTGAGCCCCTGGAAAAATAAAAATGGACCAACCCTAAAGATAAGATGTACTGGAATTTTGGCAAACCCTTATGGAGGATTTACAATGCAAAACTAGAATGTGTGTCTTTTTGTAGTTGGTTACTAAATGTAATTATTAATATAAGTTGTTATAAGTTGGATAAGGAGAGATTCTTGTTGAAAATAACAAACATAGCTGCGCTGACTGGATTCCATGACCCAGTCTTGACCTCAGCAGTGTTTGCTGTCACAAGGGGTTACATCTTGTAAAAAGCAAATAAGCACCATCTCAGTCTCGAATAATGGCTGCTGACATGCAGAGGTGTAACTTGTGCAGCGCTGGCGAGCACTAGCAGGAGAGACAGACAGGCACATGTCTGATATGAATGCATTATTGATGTTCACAAGGTAGCTTCTTGATTTCTGATTTATATCTTAATGCATTTCATTAACAGAGGAAATTCAGCAGGCATGAAAAATATCACAGCCGTTGAAGAGAATACGGATGACAATGTTAAAGGGGTTATGTGCTGTTTTAAAACTCCTTGACAGGAGCACTAAAATCAATCTCTCTTTTCTTGATAAATTCCGGCTTTCCTTAGTGAGATGCAGAGGAATTCTAAATTATTATTTAACCCTTTGATGGCTAAGCAGAATGACCTTATATAGGCATGAATATGACCCCTTTGTGTTTTAGCGCTTGTAGTATGGCAACCTTAAATCAGAAATTAAAACCCAATATATCCACAGAAAGGCCTTACCTATCTGTTTCCAAGTATATCATTGATTTTGTTGTATATCTCTTTTGTTATATAAGCCGTGCCCCCCCAAAAATGTATAATAAATAATATTTTTAAAAACTGCCAATATAGAAATTTAGATATAGAAAAAATATTGGAACATTACAGTTGAAAAATGTTATGAGGATTTCAAATTAAAATAAAACAGATTTTAAATATATTCTACTGTTGGTCTGTGTGACAAAACAGCCCTGTTTACAGGCACTGTCAGCTATTTCATGGAAGAAGTCCAGACTAAGCAAAATATCACAAAGTACATTGCCAAATCATATGTAAAACCTTTTAACCTTGAAATATATTAATAAATACAAGTAAAACATGCAGTTGTTTGAATCAAATTATTCAATAATTTTGCATTATGAAGAGAAAAATCATATTTATATACAAATATTATAGAATTCAATATATACACAAAATAGCATTTTTAAGTCTTTACAAAAACTTACTATAACAACAACAACAAAAAGTATATAGAAAAACAAACTACAGTATAAATGGCGACAAAGCAGTAACCCTAACTATATTGGACTACTGCAATAAATGAGGTCACCACTGTAAAGCAAACAAATAAATATATGCATTTCATTTTTGGCATATAAACATAATGTACTGCATATTTTCTGACTTTCAGTATCATATTTATATACCAAAGTTATAGAATTCAATATAACCACAAACAGCAAATCAACAATAATATAGAAAAATTGGGGTGATACAATAAATGTGGTCACTGCTGTAAGCATGCAAACAAACAGATAAATTAATTAACTAATACATTAATAAAAGTGATGTAGTGTGGTGTACGTACTGTCAAGTGCAAGCCTGCTCTCGATCTTGACCTCCCTTCCACTTCAAAATACCTGCTGCTAGACGTGTTTCCTGTGTATGCATAATTTTTTGTTCCTATTGCCTAGCCTTATTCAATGACAAGGATGAGAAAGACTGATTTGATTGCTCCACGGCTTATTGGGACCGTGAGACATCCCGGAAAAGAGATTGCGTCATCAGTATTTAAAACCTGAAATTATAGCAGTCGGGCGCATAGGGGCTAATGGTTATTTCTTAAACAGGACAATCTGTTTGGCACTGCACAAAAAAGGTCATTTTTTATTGAACTTGGACTGATTTAACCTACTTCGTCACTAACCGCTTTCCAACGTTTTTACTTTTACTGTATTCAGTGATATTAATAAAGGGGTCAATAAATCAGCCCTGGGGGGAATCTCTAGTAGAATTAATACATAGATAAAGGCTTTAGCATACATGCCAACAGTCCCTATATTGTCGGGACAGTCCCGATTTCCTAGCAAATGTCCTGCGTCCCGATGCATAGGAAGAAAGTCCCGATATTTACCCATAGAAAAAAAAAATAATTTATTCTGCACAGTAGAGTTAGTGAAAACCACACGCTGTGCTCTTCATGCGGCCGACACATCTGCTGATCACTAACTTAACTGTCATGATGGTCGTGTTGTGTTGAGTTTGGGGGTTGATACGTCTATTATATGATAATGAGTGTTTTTTGCATATGACTCCTCCCATGTGTATGATGTGTATGATGCATATGACCCCCCCCCCCCCACCCCCCTCCCGAGGCGAGCATCCCACTGAACAGTTTCCAGATGTTGGCAAGTTTGCTTTAAGCATTACGATACGATGCTGGTTTGCTCGTTAAAGTCTCCACAGGACGTTAATGAAAACAGGATGTTCAACCTAAACGAATGTCACAAACCTGAGTTTGTATCACTGAGCACAATACATGTCTCTCGCATTAATCTGAGCGAGGCTTGTTAAAAGGGTGAATCTGACCCTTCACTGTAAAGCCAAGGTGATTTTTGCCGCTTATGGTTGGCTGTTACTACTAGAGAAAGGGTAGATCTGTGAGAATAAAGAAAAGCTCATCCTAAGGTTCCAGTTGGCACCTGTCAGTCTTTCATTAGTTAAAGTGACAGAACAACTATGGTCACATAGGGTGCTAATGGCTTTCTCTATAATGTGAAGCATAGTTTCTGGCAGGAGGTCTAGTGTAGCCGTCCTCAGATACAAACTTGAGTGCTCTGTCGTCAGATTGAACCTCTAGACATTTCCTTGATTGAAGATTGGAGTCTTCAGTGGTAGAATGGATCTGGGGAAGATGGTGGACTCAGAATTTAATGTGATGTCTAAGTTGCCATCTAAAAAACAAACAGAAGAAGAGCTTTACTGTGATAATATCCTAATTGTGCACCTGAGTAGAATAAAGAGGGTGCATTTTTGGGCCAGGCTTTGAAGACCCATAACTTGAAAGTCATTGATTCTCAGTTGACTTTTCTCCACTAATAACATTATACTTGTGGATCTGGTGGCTTTTAAATTGCATTTGCATTGGTGTTGCTTGATCTAAGAAGATTTAAACTCCAGCATAGATGGCTGTGTACCATCAAGCACATGATTAGTAATAAAAAATGTACAAAATGTTTAGAAAAGAAAATCCTCTACCTTAGAATGGCAATTACACATTTCTCATGAGTACAAATTAATGATCATATTCAGCTTTTTTTATGGAATGGCTACTGTTTTATAGAAGACAACTGAAATGCTGACCGTGAATATTCTTGCCCAGACTTCCAAACGTCTAAAGATGATTCAAGTAATGCCAGGTTTCATTTTCAGCACTGTGGGACTCCAATGGCAGGCTGCGGAATTGCACATCTCTATCACTATAGCTCCTTTTGGGTCAGTCTGTGCCCCAGGATTATTTGTATTTATTATTTTACTGCAGCTGTACATAGGAGGATGCGTGTAAAGGGTTAGTCTAACCTTGCAGTATATTTAGACGCCTTTATTATTGTGCAGAAGTCCTTCCAGCAAGACTGCAAAGTCCCTGAAACACAAATCTCCTTCTTGAGAACTTAGGGGACATCAGAAATTGACAGCTGACTATGGACCTGATGTCAGGGCAGGGAATAACCTAGATTTGCAATAATCCAAGACTGTTGAGATGTGCATTTGGTAGCTGGCGGGTGAATGTGAGGATCTGAACAGTTCCTTAGATTTGATGACAGGGGTAGAAAGTGATGCTAAACATACAGTAGCAAGCAGCAGGTTTTCTTTATAGCAGTGCTGGGAAGTACAGTCCACTTAATGACTGTACCTTTTCTAGAACAAATAGAATAAAATCATTTACGGGTCCAAATTTGTTATCACACAACAACATGTCTGTAATTGGTTTCATGCACTACCAGTTCACTGAGCGGTTCCAATAAACTGTTCCCATTAATCACTCCCACTTAACCCAAGTACAAATCTGTGAGGTTTTTTAATTGTCTTGTTCTTAAAAAAAAAAAAAAACTTCTGTTATTGGTCTGAACCAAGTTGTTTTGGAATTCTAGTAATTGTTGAAAGACTGTATTTTGAGTCTGTAACAGGAGCAAATTACCCAGCTTGTTTAACTTTACATGTTATAACCAGTCTGTGCCAGTTCAGGATGCTTACACACTGAAGAACAACAACACAAAATTATATACAGTAGTTTAGAAACAAGAAATGATTGTTTTCAACTCTGCTTCATACTGTTACTATGCTATTACAATAGACCGGAACTGCTTCGCTAAGAGGTCACCACATCATGTGATTTCTTTGGAACCAGGAAGTATTTTCAGAATGTTTATAAACATTGTTAAGAATAAATTAATACATCTCTTCTTGCTAAGCCACATATTAATAACAATAACAATATGCTTGTCTACAATACTACATTGCTGCAAGTCTTAATAAAGAAATGTATAATCCACCTGATTGTAATACATCACAAGTCAATTGTGCCATTGTCTCACTGAGGCTGAAAAGGACACAATATGCCTCTGTTTCTTTGTTTAGGCTCCTTTTACACATATAGTATGTGAATGATCTGCACTGGGTTCACTGAACAAACTTGCGACTCATTTTTGTTTTTAACACTAATGAAGGCATTACAATTGCCTGCTTGACTTTCTAATAGCTTTAATATTTGCAAGAGTGTTACGCAGCCCCTTCATATTGAAATCCATTGCAACGATCGTCCTAGGGCTGTAACTGTCAAACCAAATCAGTACCTGACATTACAGGCACCGCACCACTCTTCCTAGTCTTCAAAACACCTGCTTTCGGCATCTTGAACCAGAGTGTCTCAGTGCACACAACAGAATAAACTCTGTGCTGACAGACCACATGCATGCTGTGCTCCACATGATTTTTCTTATGACAGTGCACCAAAGGTAGACACAATTACAGTGGGCAAGAATACACATCATGTGGATCCTACATGACTGGAGCCATGTTCTCTTTGTCATTGATACTGATTATTCATGCAGCTTAAACTTCAAATTACTGGACACAGCAAGACAACTGTCTCTATCTCTCTTTAACATTTTTTCCCCAGTGCTACAGAACTAAACAAGCAATGGATATTAAAATAATTGTCAGATTATCGTGCAGGGTAATGTATATTCTTACCGTATTTACAATTTGTATATGTGCTTCTGCGATACAGCAACTAGGTGTCAGTGTCAGTATCATTGTCACTCACCTTTCATTTGCACCAAATTCACTATATATATATATATATTTTTAAACAAACACCTCCATTTTGTATGTGTGACAGGCTGTCTTATGGTGAAGCAGGCAGTGGCAGGTGTCACACCGTAAAAGATATGTTTAAGGACAGAGTTGCCCAAATGTATACTTCAAATAATCCAATGAACTACAAATATAAAGAAAAGTTTAAAATCACAGGCTTTTAAAGCACAGAAACTATTCAACACAAAACACAAAACGCTCTACCCCGTTCATCCCAGGATTTAATTCCCTTTATATACAGACGGTCAGGTTAGGTTGGCAGTCAATTATCCAATTTAACCTGGCTGTGTTCTCACATGTTGTTTTTTTTAGTTCTCTATCCAACCACACAAACTATGTTCCGTATATACACTGTAGAGAGTCTTCCTAGAACCACAGGATGTTTTTGTGTGTGCTACAAACTCAACCAAGAGCTGGTTTAATCCCCCTTTGCATTCCATGCCTGAGCGATCTCTATTTATCCAGTGTGGTACCGCAAGTGTGAATTTTTTGCATTAAAGGCTGCCTGTTAATTGGGTTGCTTTTTAATCCCTGACAGGTTGAGATAGTTCATAACAAACACCTATCTGTTGACAGGTGCAGGAAGGCATGAAGTGGTTGATCCCATGGTTCCATAATTACGCCAATATCGTCTATGATGGCGTTCCTCTGAGCTGTCCAGCTCAGATATATGCTTCATAGCTGACTGGCTCAGCTTACTCTGAACATCTGCTATAACATTGCATTCGAAACAAGACCCTTAGCTTGACATCCCTGTCTCAGGGAGTAGAGCTCTCCTTGACTGGCTTTGTTCATTGCTTTTTTGATCCTTGGCAATATTTTCCATCCAGGATTTTGTTACCTTGGCCCTACTCTCTAGAATGCATTGCAAATGATATTGCTATTCCTGGAATAGCATTCCTGGCCCCTGATGAAGACAATGCAAAGCCAGAACACGTTGTTTTTAAAATGTTTTTAAACCTATAACGTAGTTTATGATATGTGAGTTGCAGGTTTTCCTTTACTCTATTTGTGGAATTCAGTCAGTGCTAATTTATGCTACTTTTCGTGTGTTCTACCCACATACCAGAATGCCTGCCAAGTGAAATCTGAGGGATGACACAATGAATAGTGTTGTACCCATAGTACTATTTATATTTTATTAATTTGTATTTTTGTACATTTTTATTTAATGATATATACATTTTCTCCTGTGCCTTAGCTCTTTCAGCAGCAATATCCTGCCATATATTTTTTTCAAACTCTATGCATAATGAGGGTCTAATTATGTGTAAGTACACATTTATTTACTAAGTAACTACTATGTAAATACACAGTAATTAGAGACACTTAATATAAAGTGTCACAGAAAATTGCATTTCTAAAATGAATACAATCTATTTAAGGTTACAATAAACAGGCTCCTACTTAATGTGTAATTGAATGAGGCGTGCCCGGGGATGCTGTGCAGAGCTCAAAAAGCGGCGGTGCCACAGCTCAGAGCGATTGCAATGCCACTGACACACAGATGGGCGCTGGGAGAAGTGTGTTTATTTACATCAAAGAGGGGAGCACCTGCTAGGCAGGGACTGCTTCTACGGAACGCTTGACTGCAAGATGCTGCCTGTGATGGTGCTTGCCCAGCCAGGATCGTTGGAACGGCCCAGAGTCGTTGGGAGGCCTTTAGGAACTTCAGGACAGAAGTAGGTCAGTTAAGGGGATGTTGATCCCAACAACAGTATAGAGAGGGTTACCGTAGAGTAGTAGGTTCCTAGCGCTCGCCATTTTGTGTGGCAACCTTTTATTTTTAGCTTTGTTTTGTTTTCGTTTCTTTATTAAATGTGACACTAGGGCTACCACTGCTGGTACTCTAGTGTCAGAACTGTGTTGAAAATTAAATCTGTGTGCCTGGCTGGCGTATCAACGCCAATGCACTGTGCTTGTCTCACATATAGTGACTACCCACACACGCAACACATCCCCTGTTACAAGCAGTTTAATCCCATCAGATTCTATAGTAGGGATCCCACCTTCACCCCAAATAAAAAAATGTGTTTCTATCAAAAAGCTTTTTGTAATCATACAGTAGCCCCTCCCTAAACTGGGCATGTTTGTCCGACATAAGGAGGTGTCGGGTTTAAAAAAATACAATAAAATCGCACAGACATACATTTATAG